>NW_024581072.1:8124891-8285672 GCF_017639235.1 Corvus kubaryi
CCCTCGTACTCGTAGGGATAGCGGCAGTCCGCGACGATGCTGCTCTCGATGCAGCTGCTGAAGTGCCCCGTCAGCACCGCCGCCAGCTGCGGGGGGAGCGCGTCACCAAAGGGGGGGACACACGGGGGACAGGGGGAGAGCGGGCAGGCAGCCCCTCGGGGGGGCCGCGGAGGGACTGCAGCCCCCTTACCGTCTCAGGGGAGATGTACTTCAGGCCCGGGTCCTTGCCCTCCACCGTCGGCAGGAGGTGAGGCTGGAACAGACAGGCTCTGGGCTCAGCCCCATTCCAAGGACACCTCCCAGGCCTGCAACCTGTCCCCCCAGCCCAGAAGCCCCCGACCGGCCAGCTGTGCACCCGCGGGAGGGGAAGGGCCGCATCGACGGGGCTGTGCCACACGGGTGGACCAGAGGAGCGGCCATGGGGCTCTTCATCCACCGCAGGGATGCTGCAGGCTGGCAAGTCACGGCCCCAAGGCCCCGTGGCCCCAGGCAAGGGCCACCAGCTCGCTTTGGGCTCTCACAGCGCTGCGGGGCTCCAGCCACGGTCCCCGTTCCGAATGACGGGGGCACCCCCACACCTGCCCCATCCTCGTGGCCCTACCTTGGAGAAGTCCCCGATGAGCTCCTGGTCATCGTTGGCCAGCAGGTTCTCGATCTCCTCAAGCCGGGCGGACCGGGAAGGCTCCAGCCACGCTCCCTGCCGAGGCACCACCCAGAGACACCCCCAGATGTCAGCAGCGGCTCTGCCGGAGCCGGGCCGGGGCCCAGGCCCGCCAGGGACCGGCTGGGTCTCACCCCACACCTTCCCCAGCACCCACCGGCTCCACCGACGCCTCCTGGCCAGGGCTGCCGGCCACCCTCCTCTGCCGCTTGGCCTCGACAGGGCTGTCGCTGTCCGAGGGCTGTCCCCGCTTCAGGACGGGCCTGGGGACACTGCCCGGCTCCGAGGGCGAGCGGGACAGCTGCCGGCACTGGCTGCGCTTCCCCGGACGCTGTGGGGAGAGCCCGCGCTGCTGCCTGGCGCTCTGGCAAGCCCCAGCACCAGCAGGGCAGCGGCCAAGGCTCCCACTCGCCGTGACCAAGACAAGCCCACAGTCTCTGGGCCGCTGCTGCTCACCAACCAGTGGCCCCACACCCCCCAGTGGAGACTCCAAGAGGGGACTGTGGGGCTCTATCCACTTCCCAAAGGCTCCCACGTACCAGCTTTGCCTCCTCCTTCCTCATCACTGGCGTGGTCACCAGGTTCTCCTTCCCCTGGGGCACGGTGGCATCGCTCTGCCAGGGCAGCAGCTGGGGAGACTTGGGGCACAGGCAGAGGAGATCGTGAAATGGGCACAAGTCCTGCCAGCTGCTTCCCACCCGCAGGCAGGCACGGATCCCATACGCGAGCTCCATCCACCTCCCGGTGCCTTCCAGCTTTGCAGACATGACCCCCCGGCCCGTCCATCTCCCACCTCCGCAGCTCTCCAGGCCACGCGGGGAGCTCGGAGCGGCAGCTCCCAGGCGGGCAGCCCCGGCATCACCCATCGCTGCTGCCCTGCCGAGCCCTCCAGCCTCTCTCACCAGCAGCTCTGATGCGGCCCAGGGGCTCTTGGCAAGGGGCTCCCTCCTGGCGGCCCCATGGCTCCACTGGCCCGGCCTCCGCAGCTTCTTGGCCACAAAGCCCGCCTGCAGCGGGGGGGACACGGCGTCAGTACCCCTCTGTCCCCTCGCTGCCCCCCAGCTCTCGCTGCCCCCCTCACCTCATCCTCGGGCTCCCTCCGGCGCCGCCGCGCTCTGTCCCTGCGCTCCTGCAGCTGCGAGATGTCCTTCAGGACACAGCTGCCGTCCCGCTGCCACGGCTGTGGGACAGCCAGCGGTGAGAGGTGCGTACCAGCCCTGCGCCCTCTCCTGCCCCCCATCCTCCTCGTCCCGGCTCGCCCGGGGACTCGGCAGGATCCTGCCTCGCTCTGCTCAGCCCTGCACAGCCTCCAGCACTCACCGGCAACGAGTGCATCCTCTGCCGAAGGAGCTTCCTTCTGCAAGAGCCGGCAGAAGAAAGGATCAAATGACAGCAGGTGCCCCGGGCCGCTGAGTCCCACCCCTCTGCCATTGTCACCTCTTGCCCCTAGACCCTCAGGGTGGGGTGAGACGCCCCCTCGCCCCCGGGGCTGTCACAGCTCCCCAAAGGGACCTGGGGCAAAACCACCTCCAGGCACTGAGGAAACACCAACGGCCTGAGCGGGACCCCAGCAGGGGCACGGGGAACAGCCTGGCTTTTGGCTGTGGGACAGGGACAGCCTGGACACGGGGACTGCCCGGCATTCATGTCCTGCGGCAGGGACAGACCCCCTCCACTTACTCTTTGAGTGCTTTCCCAAAGGCCGGCATCGTTCTCTGGAAGCTGTGGGGAGGGCAGAGATGGGGTCAGTTGGGGTGGCATCCACGTCCCCACCCAAGCAGCCCAGCTTGCCACCCCCCAGGCACAGACTGGGGCTCACAGCTGGATGCACAGCCCCCAGCAAGGCTGAGACCGGGCCCTGCTGCGCGGGGGAGGGACAGGGGGTGTCCCCGGGAGGACACGGGCATGGGGCCGCTCACTTTTCCTGTGCGGCCGCGGGCTTCTGCTGCGTGGGGAAGTCCGGCTCCAGTCCTGCGGGAACAAGGCACTGGGCTAGTAGCCCCGCTGTGGGGACCGGCCTCCTGCCCCCAGCCCGGGGCCCCGGGCACTTCGGGGCCGGGCACGGAGTCCCCCACCAGGCGGGTGCCAACGGCCCTGCGAGCACCGTTCCCCATGGAATGTCGCGTGTCCCCCGGAGCAGGCTGTCACCGCAGCGGTTCCCGGCTGAGCCCCGGGCAGCGCAGCTCTAGGCTCCCGCCCATCCCTCCCCACGAGCTCCCCCGCCAGCCCCTCGGCCAAGCCCTCCCGCCACATCCCTGTCCCCTTCAAACACCCTCTGCAGGACCCCAGGCCCGGGCAGCGCCGGGGGACGGAGCAGCCCCATCCCTCACCTGCATCCGGGGGCTGGCAAGAGACCGAGTCGCGGCGACAGTCCGAGGCCACCGGCTGCGGGGACAGCGTATGCCACAGCCGCGGCAGGGGCAGCCCCCCGTGGCCCCGCTTCGGGGTGTCCCGGTGCCTGCGGGCGGTCAGGACGGGGCAGTGTCAGCGCCCCGCTTGCCCCTCGCCCCTTCTTGCCCTGCCGGGCAAAGCCACTGCCAGCCGCTGGCCCTCGGCCACCCCCTCACCTGGCGGGGCCCGCCGGGTCGCCCTTGTCCAGCGGCGTGAGCGGGGCCGTGCCCGGCGAGGGCAGCGGGGAGATGGCCGCCAGCCCGGGCAGCCCGCGGCCGCCGCACAGTGACATGGCTCGGGCAGGGACCGAGCGAGCGAGCGACGATCGAGCTCCGGCAAGAGAGCGGCGCCAGGGGACAGGGGACAGGTGGCAAGAGATGATAGGAAGTCGGAGGTGCAAAGAGATAACAGGTGAGAGGTGGTAAGAAGGGCCAAGAGGCGATAAGATGCGCTAAGTGGCGATACGAGGGGACGAGAGGTGACAGGTGACACCCAGCCCGCTCCCGTTTACAGTAACAGCAATAACAACAACAGCGGCGCCCGCAGCCAATGGCAAACCGCAGCCGGCACGAGGCGACGCCCCCAGCCAATGAGAGGTGGCGCTGGGCGCCGGGGGACGCCGCCGGCCAATGAGAGCGGCGGTGGGCACGTGGGGGCGGAGCCTCAGCCGAGGGGGCGGGGCCACCATTAAATAGGCGTGGCTACGAGAAAAGGGGCGTGGCCAGCCCCGTCCCCACGCCTGGCGTGGTCGGACCTTGTCACTGCAGGGGACACTCGGTCACCCCTGATGGCCCTCGTGTGTCACCTGCAGGGTAATAAAGTTATGACCTAACAGCACCCTGAGAACCAGGCCATGGCACCGAGGGCCACGTCCAGTGTTGAGAAAGCAGGGTTGAAATCTCGGAGGTTGGGTTTTTATTGGTGGAGTTTCTGGTTTCTAAAGGCACTTGTGAACAGCCTGCTCTGTTCGCCTGCTGAAGACATTTCTGTACCGGACTTAAAAGAAACAAAATCAGTCCCTTGCCACTTGTGCTTAAGGGCACTTGATTTCTTTGCTCTTCAAACATGCCCTCGACATGGAGTCCCTGGTGTTGATGTCCTCGGTGGTTCCAACCTGCCTCAGTTTCCTCATGGATGTGCCAAAGCAGATGGAACTTTAGCGGAGCTAAAGACTGGGGGGAAAAAGAATCAGAACCTAGAACTAATCCCAAAAGGGTTCCACTGTGCCTCCCTTTTCTCCCACCTGGAGATCAAAGCCGCCCAGGGAGTCCAAACCCACTTTGTGGATGTTGGGAAGGCGCCCCGTTCCTTTGTCGAGGGCCAACAGCTCTGACAGGAGCCTGCAGAAAGCACCACTTCACTCTGCTCACGGTGAATTTCTGTGTATTTTTACTTATACATGTATTTATCAAGAAATCAGGAATTCTGGGATAGCTGGGCGTCACGTCACGCCCATGATGTTTTATGCTATTCAAGCACTGCCGACTGCTGCGCTGTAATATTTTTAAGAGCCAAGAGGGAAATTTCACAAAAACTCAAACTGCAGGCAATTTCAGTTAAGGTCTTTGTGCGCTTTTGTGCAGTCATTTCTTTTGTGAGTAGTAATTGCCATTTCTGCTTTTAACTGTTCATCACTAAGGAGAATTAAGTGGCCTTCCTGGTACCCCAGAGCCCCCTTATTACTACCTCCCCACCCTTTAATTTAGGATGGCGTGTGCAGATGCACTGCAGCCCTCCTACAGAAGAGATGGGACCTCATACACAGGTATTTCAGGACTGGTGAACTTACTGTGCGCTTTTACCTGGGCACAATAAATTTCAGTGATTTATGTCTTGGTCTTCCAGCTGCCTCCCTGCACGGTGGCACTCCACAGGTTAGATCTGGTCTTGGTCAAGTACGATGCAACTTTGAAATCCAAAGGAAAAGGGGCAAAAAACCTGTAGTAAGGAGTAGATGAGGTCGTGATGGCCTTCACAGAGGATCGCCAACAGGTAAACAAAGGGGGACTGGGCACTGGAAGGGCCTGCCCAGAGAGGTGGTGGAGTCACTGGTGCAGGAGGCGTTAAGGAAAAAGACTGGATGTGGCACTCAGTGCCATGGTCTGGGTGACAAGGTGGTGTTGGGTCACAGGTTGGACCTGACGATCTCAAAGCTCTTTTCCAACCTTGACTGTGTATTTTGCATATGTTTTTTTAAACATTAGATTCAATTTTTATGTGCCAGTGTTTGCAGGTTTCTTATTATTTCTAGGCTCTCTTCTGCCTGACAGCAGCAATGAGACACCAGCAGCAATAAATGAAAAGCCAGGAACAGCACAGTGCGTCCTTAAAAACTTTATTGGAGCGGCACGGTGCAGACTGCAAAGTACAGTCACGAGTCTAAATATCCCCAACTTCAGTCCCCACACCATCCCTGCCTGCAGACCCTGGGCTCTGCTGCCGGTGGCTGCCCCTTGCCAGCCTACGGCCGAGCTGTGCACATGCCAGGATGTGCAAAAGGATGTTCTGCAGGGCAGGGAGGCAGAGGAAAACCCACAGAGGTGGTGGCAGCCCAGGGCTGCGGCAGCCGACCCGTGAGAGGCACCTGGCCGTGCCTGTCCTTGCAGGGAACAGGAGATATGGGGCTTTGCTCCCTGCAGCATCACCTGCAGCCCCATCCCTGCATCCCCTGCTGGAGTGCCAGGAACAGGAGAACTAGAAACAGTGCAAAATAAGATAAAAAGGAGCCCACCCATGGACCTGAACTTTGATCGCTGCTGAGGCTCGTGCACCTCATTTCTTTCCCCACCCTGTGTGTTGGTAGCTGTTACACTTGTTATTTGTCCAGTCCAGGAGACTCCTGAAATTACGAGATAACAGTACAGATATAACTGGAAATAATGGTAATTAAAAAAAAAAACAACAAACAAGTCCTGCCCTAGTGTGTTTTACCTACGGCTAAAGGCAGCATCCCAAGTACCTGCTTTATGTCCAGACGTGCTGGAAGAAGCGGCTAATCCCCAGTTTCTCACTCTTTAGCTACCCCACAGCTGGCCTGCAGCTCCCCACCAGGAACTGGCCTGAGCAAGAGGGTGCACAGCTCAGCTGACGGTAGCTAAAGCTCACTATATTCCAGAATACTTATGCATTCACTGCAACGTTAAAAAATGCTAGCACATATGAACCCTTCAGAGATTTACAGGCACTATGTGGAGATTATGTGCAAAAGTCGGCAGATTTTTTTTTTTCTGGGTTTTTTTTTTTTGGCATAGCTCTTCATCGATGCAATATATTTCCTGCAAATAGAAAGCATTCTTTCCCCCTGAACGCTGAAGGGAATTACAAAGAAAGTCAGACGATGTGAGTCTTAATAAACTGAATTGCTGGGGGAAAGAAACAAACCACCTGAGTCTACTACTGGGAAAAAAAGAAAAGATGAGAAAAAGTCCAGCAAGTATCACTGTACAAAAACCACCCAGAATAACTATGTGCTTTTGGCATCAGCTTTTGTTCTTCAGGAATCATCATCCACCCACAGAAAGAAGACATTTTACACGATGCACCAGGATCCTGGGGGGAAGAAGACAAAACAAAACAAAACAAAAGCTCAGAGTGCTCCTCTTCTCTAAATTGGAAATAAAACTCACAACATGAATCTGGGAAGAATTATGGGAAACTAAACCTCTAGTCAGGCCCTGCTCCAGAAGGGTCCAGAGCAGAGGTAATGAATGACACAAGCTCACTATCCTAAAGATCAAAACCGTGAGCTGAGATGTGCTTGGTCCTCATTACCCTGTGAAAATGTCTTGGAGGAGCAGCACCTCACACCTTGGAAAGCTTGGAATCCACAGCCTAAAGGAGTGTAGCTACATGAAGTAGTTCTGTAAAGACTGAATGGATAAAGGGTGTGAAGAAAGGTCTTTTCTGCCTGGGAACACTGAAGTGCAAAGCCATCCCAAGCACTGTGTCTTAACAGCAGCTCTAACTACGGTTTGGTTCAAGGACTGCCAGCAAAACTAAGCTTTAGTTCACAAGTGCGAATTGTCCTTGTGGTCGCCCAGGGAACAGGGAAGAAGAAATCTCACCTGGTAAGGTTAATGTTTAGCTTGCTTTCTGCTTCTCAGATTTGCTGCTGGAGGACTGTCCCTTTGCCTAAAGAGAGGATGAAACAGTGAGAAGCTAAAACCTAAATCAGGCAGTGACAAGACACTTGTCAGAATCACAGCTCAGGCATAAATACAATCCGCACTTGAAATACAGAAGTTCAGCAAAAGTATGTGACTTCTGTTGTGTACAAATATTTTCACCTTTTCACCATCAATTGCTTTCTTTCAGACAGAGTGGGCTGTGCCTGACCTCGTCATTCCCTGTTCCTCAACACCCTTTTACCCACACCAGTGATCAGCTCACAACATCCTCCTGAAGAGGAGATAAAGACACTCCTCAACTTTACACTGGGAATTTCAAGTCAGTTCTGTGGCCACATAAAAGGCACCTGTGGTGATTTAATAACAACAACAGGAAATCCCGTAACTGGCATGTAAAATGTAAAATTCCCAGAGCAAATGTAATCATCTGATTCAGGCATCTACTGCAGATACCCTCTGTGAGAGCAACATGATGGAACAAGTTTCACCCTAATCTCTATCAATTTTCTGTACTTAGAGATAACAAAAGCCAAGCAACCCTTTTTATCTTATTCCCACCCCCACTTTTTTTTTGAAATTAGAAAGAGCTGCCTGCCTTTCCCCACCATGTTCATTCTGCATATTTATGAAAGTATGTAGGTCTTCATTCATTTAAAAAAATAATTTATGATAATAACTTGGGAACCTGGCTGTGGTTGTAGGAGTAATTTGGGGAGGCTGCTACTCAGAACTGTCAAGAAATGAGAGAAGTGGTGGGGATCCTGTCTGAGGCAGCTATAGGCACGCAAAGTTGGACTCTTAGAACAACAAATCTGGGAAGAAGAAGCCTGTGGAGCATGCACTGAACCCCCTCAGAGGACCACACTCTGTCTGAAAGACACGTATGTTTATTTCCTTTGAAACAGACAGGGGCCTTTCTCCTATGTGCGTGTTTACAAAAATGCATCAAGTTCAACCTATTGATGTAAAACTCTCCCCAGAATAACAACCCTGCAACATGAATCCAAAATCCAGCTGCCCCTCTCGTGTGACTGTCCATACTATAATAAATGTGTTTATACCGTTTTAGGGTCTCTGAGCTTTCCTTTGTCCTTTGAGCTTGGTTTAGTGGTCGTAGCTTCCTTCCCACTTTTGTCCTACACTCCAAAGAAAAAAAATAATTACAGTTACAAGGAGAATAGAGCACTGATGGCTCCTACTCTGGTATCTGCCAAAACACAATCTTCTGAATGTGGTTGGCAGCCAACACAGGCTGTGCTGACTGGAGACTCTGCATGAGAAAAACCTGGTAGAGATGGGCAGATTCTGTATTTACTACAGAGCAGTAATGCTGCAGCAGCAGATTTAGTTCACAAGCAGACGAAGCAGCACTTGAAACACCAGAGGCCCTGTCTTCAACTGCCTGAGGATTCTGCAGTGGCCAGAAGAGCTGTTTGGAATCACAGCTCTTTCCTCCCAGGAATTACAGCTGATTTGAACGTCAGTTTCAAAGCTGCTGCTCCTTTTCTCACTGCAAAACCTCCCCAGTCCATTCCTTCTGCTTTCTTCTTGTTATCTGCTGTTTTCCCTAATACCTCTAAAAGTCTTTGCTCCTCTCTCCTCCTCTCTCCACAAAACCCTCTTGAACTGTGTCTCAGCTCAAGCCTACAACCACTCCTACACAATTCCTCCTGTCACTGAGGAAAGGCTTCTCTGCCTCTCTGCAGTTTTTGGACACTCTAAAAACTGTCACCACCTTTCTCTCCCCAACTTACTTCTCCAAGCCTGTCTAAAAGGTTCTAATTACCACAAACCTTCCTGCTTCCAAGTATTTAATACACAGCAAAACGCATCCAGCCTCCACTGCAGTAGTGAGACAATCCCTGCATCTTGACAGGCTTCCTGTAAACCTGAACAGAGCTACTGCAAAGAACAGTGAGGAGTGAAAAACTCTTTATTTTGCAGGTCATTAGTAGAAAATGTCCTACCTTTGAGTGCTGGGGTGTAGCAGGGGCCTGTGCACAAGTATCAAAGTCACCTGATAAGGCATCAATAGCTGCACTGTCATCCGCAGGTTTCTGCAACAATTTTAATTTTGAAGTCACAAAATATGCAACCCAACTTCCCACAGTCAAACTAATGGTTCAGGAATTTGTCTGCTTTAATTAATTATCCCTTTCTTAAGGAAAAACACACCTGAACTGTACCATTTTTACACATATAGCAGAGATGTCTATTTGAGGTTTCCAAGAGGCATGATTTCTTGAACATTCATAATGCAGCTGTACATAAAAACTCCAGTTATTGTGAAGAGTTACTCTTCACCAAAGTTTTACTGTCCACACTGTTCCTATTGCCTCCTGCATTTATGAGTATTTGCAATGAATAACCCCTTAAGCCTACAGTGACAAAACTTTGAAACAAAATCAGAGCCCAGAGCACGAAAAAACCCACAGAATAAATATCATGAATATGAAAAAAATCCTCAGTAAACCCCCATCATAAATGTTACCTTCTGTCCTTTGTGCTTCACGTCATCCTTTGAATTTGGCTTTGCTGGTTTACTCTTGGGAAGAAAAAAAAGCACATCCTCATTTTGAACTGGCCAGATTAGTTTTAAAATACAAGTATTTACATATGGCATTACTGGGTATTCACAGATTTCCAAGCAAGCTGCACCATTCTGAACAGATTCTTTAGTAGTTCAAAGTGATTAATTTGTTCAGAATGCCCAGTTGAAAAAGAGAAAGAAAAACCCAAAACCAAAACAAACCAACAATGAAACTACTTTTTTTTTTCTTTTGCTTTTTGACTTATAAGCATGCAAGGATAGAGCTACTCTCACTGCAGGATATTCCAATGTTTTACCCTAATACATAGATACAGTACAGTCACTCACTTATTCAACTTGTAATTTCAAAAAAGACAGACTGGCTCAAGACAGACTCAAATCTCCACTGTTGCAAATAAAAACTAGGCAAGTTTTTCCTTACCTGCTCACCTGACTCCAGAAGTTTTAGACAGTCAGGTGGGATTGTTTCATCTCTCTCTCCAAGTTTGTCTCTGTGTTCAGATTTAGCCTTTTCCTGAAAGTATTTAATTTTTTAACAACTTTAATACCCCATGTTAGAAATATTAGCAATGAACAATTCAGGGCGCTTATCAAACTTAGGACAGACAGCCTTTTCCACTTCAAAATTTTAAACCTACTGGGAAAATCCCCATTTATTAATTTCACTATGAAGCGTGTTTCATGCCTGAAAGTTTTAAGAACTGCGTTTGTTTTTCAACTTATGCTGCTCTGATTTTTCGCAGCACACTGGGAACATGCCACAAAGAACATCACAAGGAGGTTTTCCAGCAGACTGCTGAAGAACATTTTTGTCTTTGTTAATGGGAGACATTTTAGGGACCTCTTTTTTTCTGTTGTTTTGGTTTTTTTTTTTTCCAGCTAAGATTCCAGCCTAAACTTACTGATAGGCAGCATATGGTGGTTTTGTTTTTCCCCAGTAATGTACTTCACTGTAGCTTACAGTACAATTTACAAGTAGAAATTATAATTTATTACTACTATTATGCAGAAATTAATTTTCTTATTAGCAGAAGGGCCTTGATAGGATTTTATGAAAGACTAAATGAAGACAAAACCAGCAGAAACAAGGAAGTTTAACAATGTGACTGATTGAGTGAACTTGATATGTGTGGTTATAAAAGTCAAAGCTTGACAAAAAGAGGGCCAGAAAATCAATTTTAGAAACTGAGGCCCAAAAAGACACCTGAAAAATTATGAGAATAATGGCAATGAAAGGCACTGAACTAAAATTATTTCAAATCTTTGGTTAACATTTCAACACTTGCCTCCAAGTGGCTAAAGTATATTAACCAAATCAACATTTTTCACAGAACACACAAGTAACCCAGATGACTGAAGAGTGGCTGATATACCTACACATAAGAACATGTATTTTTTTCCAATAACCTTACTCTTAGAACATCTAAAATCCCCCATTTCATATACTCCTGTGAGTATATGAGAACTACTGCAGATTCTGGGGGTTTTGGTGGGGTTTTTTTGTTGGTTTCGTTTATTCCCTCCCACCCCTCTTTCTGCCCAAATTGCTCAAGTTTCAGAATGTCTTTTGTTACCTTTACTTTATCAACAACTGGCTTGTTCTCATCAGGGTCAGGTTCCCTCTGTCCCAGGGAATCAGACAGGAGATCCACTGCTTCATCCATCTCTTTTTCTCCCTAACAAAATAGAAACACATTTGTGAAAGCACATCTGCTGCAAAAACTATGTAATTCATCAATCTAATATATAAGTACTGGTTAGTGAACTGTACAACTTTGAGTGAACAAAGAGCTCTCCCTTTGTAATTGCAGTGTAGCATAATAGCTGGGGAAAAGACAGAATATTTAGACCTGCAGAAAACATAATTTCAAGAAGGGCTTATGGAATTAATATTTTAATGATTTTGGTTTTTTATAAATAAGCCTATCTGCTGTAATGAGAACAGATCTATGAAATGATTGGCAATTGTTTGGCAATGGTTGTTTGGCAATTGCCATTCGTTTTGCCATTTTATCCAAAACCTGGATAGAAAAAAATCCCTTAAAAGCAACACAGGTGGGATGAGCTTTGTATTCCCCTTCCAAACCAGGCTGGGAGCACCAGGGGAAGATCCCTCTAGCTGGATAAAAATGTGTGAACAACACTGCCATAAACACCAGGAAGGAGAGTTCCCCTGGCATTCAGAGGGGATCATGGTGCTGCCTGTGGAATTCTGTTGAAAATGGAGGGTCCACTCATTCTTTTTTTCTTTCCCCCCCCCTTTTTTTTTTCCCCCCCAGGGGAACATTTTCCTTCTCTGCAGTAGCCGTTTTTAGCAATACACTATTAAATTTTGCAACAATCCACACTGGTAAAACTGTCCGGATCATATTGCTGCCTCTCCTCACTATTCAGCCCCTCATTTTGAGGTAAGGACCTACAGGAGAAGTTTCTTACTGAGGTAGAAGCTGCAGGGGCTGCTGAGTGCACTGAGGAAACCATAGCAGCAGAGACCACATCTGAAGAACTCGCAGGCTTGGCACCCTCCTTGTCTTTCTGGAAGAACGAGACACACAGGGGGACCCACAGGAAAACGCTCATCAGACTCCACACATCCAAAACACAGCACTCACACAGGTAATTTCTAGGACTTCATTTTTCCTGAGGAGCTTTGCTTATTTCAGATTGAAACACACTCCCACATATACACTGTGCGACCATTCCTCATCTCAGTTTGTTGTTCTGGGTTAAAGCCCACCACAGCTGAATTTTTAACAGGTTTAACATGACTCCAACAGAACTAAGATTTCACCAAGCCCATCTAATATTCCCAAAACACACTTTTAAAAACCTCAGCTGCAAAGCACTGCTTATGCAAGTAAGTGGTAAAAAGGCCACCTAACTTTAACAAACAAACAAACAAAAAAATCCTAGTTAAGTCCTGCTCTCCTATTAACTTATTGCAAGAAGTATTTCAAGTTTTTAGTTACTGGATTTCATTTAAGGAACTTTACATAAGGGAAACATACAAAATGTCAAGATTATTCAAACAACTTGAAAATAAAACCATCTTTCAGAAATCAATTATACTCACCTTTAGTACAGTTGATGTAGGTAATGGTGCAGCTGGTGACGGAGAACAGGAAAATCCTTCTGTCAAACCCTCTAAAAGATCATTTTCACTCATAGGCTGCCATTGAAAAGAAAAAAAAGAAGATTGTAAGTCTCTTCATCTCTTAAAAAGTAAGCAGGTAACACAGCCCATTTTTAAACTGAACAGTGGGTAACCCTGCTGACATTTGGTAAGTAAGTCATGAATGAAACAGCTATTTGAAATAGTCACTTTTTTTACCTGTGACTTCTCTTCTGGTTTTGGTAGGAGTGGTTTTCCATCTTTATCCTATAAAGAAAAAAATCTCTTGAATTAAACCAAGCAGTCCTTAAATGGCCATGCAATACAAGCACTCTGGGAGCACTCACTGAGCAACCAAAAGTGATACAGGGGACAGGGATCTGAGCAGCAGCCTCTACAGCATCTACTGCTGCTACTCAAGATGCCACTTAAAACATCCAGGTTCTTGGGGGTTTTCTTAACAGCTTTAACCAATCATAGTTTATTTAGTTCTAAAATACCAGAAGCTACTGAAAGACTCCAGCATACTAATCTCAGAATTATTAATCTGCAGGTACCTGCACCTAAAACAGTTCTATGCCCATGCAGGCATCCAACAGATAGATGCCAGATTATTTGTGGGAACTACAAACCAGAATTTCTAGATACTATAAAAATGGATGAACCAAAACATCAATGTTTCAAAACGAAATGGGAGTCTTAGTTTCATCCATGTGTTCTGAGGAACAGGAATGAAGGGGAAGCAAGACTAAGACAGCACATTAAATAAATTACTTTGGCTTCTGTTAAGCTGTACTCTGGAGGAACTGTTTCTTCGTCTTTGCCCAGTTTTTTGTGTTGCTCCTTTTTGGTTTTCTCCTGTGAAGGCAAAATAGGAATCATGGTAAGAAAAACAACTACCAACAGAAATGCACACGAGCAAGCCTTTCAGCCTTCAGTCTTCTGATTCAAATTGGTCTTTCTCATTCAATCCAACCACCAGATACAAATCCCATGAAAATTAAAAGAAAGCATTTTCTCTTGAGAAAGCCTTCACTCCTCTGCCTGATTCTCAAGAGGCGCTACCTATTTCAGTAGCGCTAGCAGAGGTAAATGGATAGACAAGGGTGGACCGAAATCAAAAATACCTCTGTGTCTTAATCCTTGACATTTCTGGAAATCCACTCAACAGCTGCCTGGCCTACATGCAAAAAAGGGCTGAACAGAGAAATCAGTGGCCCACTTCAAAGATTATTACCCCCCATACAAGTTATGCTGGACAAAGGCCAGTTAAGAAAAGGGACTAAAGCCAACTTTGGGAACTTTTGCCTGGCAGAATTCCGGCCACCCGAAGGGCTGCTTTCTGACTTCAGCTTCTGGTTTCTTGACTCCAGCCAGTTCCATCTGGTTTAGGGTGGCACATGGGGGCACATTCAGACTGTGCCTATGAACAGCACTCCCTTAGACAGGATTTCAGTGACTTACTTATGGCTCCCTATTTAAATATATAAACCCCCAAAGTTTTGTGCATAACTCCTATTTTAAACCCCTCATCATAAATTTGGTTCCTTCAGAAAAAGGACCATACTGTGTGCTACCCCTGATGGGCACCTCAATTCTGCTTCAGTTCAGCAGAAAGACATGATAAAAACACAGTTTTCATAAACTGACTGAACTACTGCACTGCAATAGTCAGATTTATTAGGAAAGTGTACTCACTGTGTTGAAATCCTACTAGTACTTCCTAAGCAGAACAGAACTGGTTTCAACAGTACATTTTGTTTTTTAAAAAAGTGAAAACACAATGTCTACATTGTTTGTGACCTGAGGAAATGGACTAACGCTGAAGGTAATTACATCAACAGTCTATTTTTTGAGGTCTGATTTTTTTTTTTCTCTACCTTAACTTTGTCCACAACAGGCTTTTTTTCATCTGGATCAGGCTCTGTCTTTCCTAAGCTACCGGACAAGGCTTCCAGTGCTTCATCTGCTACAGGACCAACCTGCATGGGAGTTGATACAGCAAAAAAACCCAATTTTTAGTTTGATGAAACCCGTTTTTTGTCTTTCTCTGCAGCCCCTAGTAGTTTCACAAACAGCATCTCCTTTAGGGCAGTAAGAGCTAGAGGAGACCACAAGAACTGTCAGTTTGGCTTCCTCTTTGAGGAAGGTCACTGACCATTTGTTTTGTGCTTGACTTGGCTTTTTTTTTCTTTTTTGGTGAACCCCTCAGCCCTTGTGGGTTACCACTACAGAGGAAGAACATGCAATACTGAAATGACCACCATGACACTGTGCTCTGCCATTCCATATGTGAAACACTGAGTTGTGCTTTAGCTCCAGCTGAAGGGGCTTCCACTACTTACTGAAGACATGGGAGTTGCAGACTGCACAGTGCAAGCTGTGGCACGAGGGACCACTTTGTCCTCAGCGCGTTTTGCAGGCACAGAACCTGACGGCTTCTGAAACAGAACAATTTACTCCGTATTTTACTGAATATGCTTAGAAAACACAAAATGCGCCTGTTAAACAGCTTTTTTTCCCTTCTTTTTTTCTAAATACAGTACTAAGTGACAAAGAAAAGTCTAAATTTAAAGGCAGAAGATTCTCAATGAAGAGCTGAGTGACAATACTGCATGTTCCACTAAAGGCAACAGGAAGGGTAAAACAGGAAGAGAAGAAAAAATGTTTTTCTTGAAAGAACAGTAGCACTACCCAGTCTTAGCAAAACTGTCAGTGTCAGCTTCTCCAGCGACCCAGAAAGACATACTTTGGATATGTTGCAGGGCTTTGGTGCTTTGGGTTGTACTGCAGGCTGTGCAGGGCAGGCAAAGTCCTTTGAAAATTCATCAACAAGATCAGATTCACTCAGAGGCTGCAACAACAGGGGAAAAAAAAAGAGACATATGTGGCACAGGTGACTCACTGCCTCTTTTTAATTTACTTTTTCAAGAACTGTATTTCAGCTACTCATAAAGCAGGAGAACATCTGTAGCCTACACTGAAATAACCTTTCACAATTACGTGCAACAAAACAGCCTTAATTTTGCAGTGCATAAAATCAAAGAAAAACCACACTTCAGAATAAGTTTGTTTCTTTGTTATCGTAAGTCAGTGTAAGGTAGAGCACTGTGCATATAAAACATAACACAGAGAACCAGATATACACTGTTTAAGACATGGCTACTGAAAAGGAAAATACGGCCTCTGAATTAGGAAGAAAATGCTAATATTTACTAGCAGAATTAGAATTGCTTGAAAGTTCCCTTAGCCTGCCCTCTGACTGCTGACACCCAGTGGTTTTCACTGTGCACGTTTCGGTGAGTAAAAATGCAGTTTTAGTTTCCTTCTGTGTGTGATCTACTACAATCTACTGACACTATGTGAACTAGGCCTCCACAGTCCATGTATCTCTATATGTGTATACCTGAAGCTCCTGGGATCCTCCAAATTACTCTTCACAGCTAAATGTTTAAATCTTTGCTAGCAGTGATGGCCATTCACTTGCTGCATGGAACTTAACAGCTTAGGGACAGACTCATAATGCATAAAATGACATTTCTGAGAGAGAAATCCCTCCCTTATTCCCTTCCCCTAATTCTTTACAAAATGTCTCAACACATAAGGCCCCACTTTTCATAATGCCTGAAATCCTCCTTCAGACACTAAATAAAAAAAGGCATTTAGGTAGTAACTTTTATTCACAAAAGTAATACCATGGCATGCGCTTAAGACTATGCAGAGTGGAGGTCCAAAAAACCAGACAAACCCTAGCTGAAATCCTGAAGGAAGGCTTTCATCAGCAATCACAGAAGAACTGTAAGCAGCTGATGGTTTCTAGCTATCAACACAGCTTTCCCCACTTTGCTGATTTTAGTTTCACTGATCTAAGTATCAGCAGTGATTCCAAAGGAATACTGGCACACACATCTTCCTCAAAACCACCTTCTTTAAATTACCCTGAAGAGGTGCTCAGAAAAATACTGCAACATGTGTCTGATACTCCCATGGTTCTCCTACAGAACAAGGATTTGATTATATTTGTGCCTCCCATGAAGGGAAGTGGATGAGCATGGGAATACCTGTTTTTCTACTAACCACTTAATAATCCTTTGGCACAAGATCTCAGGATTCGGAGTTTGTGTTCTGTCCTGGTTTTGTGCAGGACTTCAGCCCAACTGTGAACCAACCTCCCTTAGCTTATGCCATGTTCTCTTCTAGAGCTCTTCTACTTTTTTGTGTGTGCCATCTCTTTTGTGCTCCCTGTGGAACAGGCTTATCTCCTCAGGGTTATTATCTCCTGGCAGCAGGGCCTAGTTCCCCCAGAGCAGAGCTGCTCTCTTTTTCTCCTCATGACATGCCTGGCAGGAGTTCCCTTCTGTGCAGCTCTCAAACATCCACCAATCAAGATAATTGCATGTCTGAGACCTGACATAAAAATTTTTAGAGACCAAAAGTCTTTTTTCCATCACTGCTTTTGCATTCCTCCCCTCCACACTTTAACCCTAAATAATAGGAATTACTTCATGTTTCTGATCAGAGGGCACTGTGTCATTCTCACTCAGACTGGTCCTGACCTTCACACTCGTTTCAGGAGAGCAGAGATTTCCTGTGCTTTTCCAGTTTTTCGCAGCACTCCTCAACTCACAGTATTTCCAAAGTGGAGCCCTCAGTTTCTTCAACGCACAGTTCCTTTGCTTTCTTCCTGTGCCTTTAAAATTAATCTTTGCTACTCTCTCTTTCAATATTTTAATCCTCTCTTGCCCTTTCCAGGCCACGATGGATACTCTTTGCAAAGTCCAGATTGTTCTTTGTGATTAGGAAGATGTCCACAGCAGCTTTTTTTCCTTCTTTCCAGTAATTTTCCTTTATATTTGATCACTAGTGAGAGGAAACTGTCAAGAAAACAAAAGATGTTCCTGCTTCACCTCTCTGTGTCCTTAACAGCTCCAACAGACCTCTACAGAATACCTTACAGTAACTCCCCCCACAGACTTTCTTTGAGCCAGCACTCATTTTTGTAACTCTCTCCTGGTCTTGGAACTCTCTAAACCTTTTCCTTATATGATCTCTTCATTCACAGACAATGAATTTCAATAAAACCAACTTCCACTTGGTGCTTCTGACCAGCAGGTTTTGTGCAAGGAAGTAAAACACACAAGCAGACCAAGAGACTTACATCATGGCACAGAGAGAAGTGATGACAGAGAGGGAGAAAACAGGATATCTAGCCACACTCCTACAATATTGTCACTTTTCTAACCTTTGGTTTTTCTTCAGGCTTCAGCAATATTGGTTTTCCGTCTTTATCCTAGAAGGAAATTAAGTATTATTGACATTTTTCTGTTGTTACAAGAAGTGCCATATTCAATAATCACCAGCAAAATAATGTGAAGTAAATGACATACACGAGAATTAATCAGTGACAGAAATTCCCCTAAATGGGGAATTTTTACATGGCCAGGTAAGTAGATCAAAAAAGCAAATGTGATGTCAGCACAATACAAGAGACCGAAAAGTGTTCTGCTGTTGTTTTGCCTGACTTTTAACCCATCTCCATCACTTTGGGTGACAATCCGAAAAAAAAAAAAAAATTAAAGAGAGTGCAATTTTCCCACCATTTTACATCAGTGTTCCAAGGTTATGTTACAAAGTGATACTGAAGAGCACTCCTGCAAAGGGATGGATTTTACAGCGCTGAGATTTAATGTCAGAAACAAGAAATGCCACTCTTGGAGAAGGAATGGGTGACTTGGCAAGATAAGATCTCTGCCCAGAATGCTTGGAAGAAACAATAATGCCCACAAAGGAAGAGGAGATCAGAGGTACGGAAATCACCAAGGAGAAAGACATTGATGAAGTATTAGCTTGGCTTGTTTTCCCCATGTTCTTTCTCTCTCTGTAATGAAAGAGAAGTGTCAGGCACAGAGCCCTACCTACAAAGCAGTGGAGGCATGAAAAACTTACCACCTCCGGCGTTAACCTGCACTCTGGAGGTATTGTGCCATCATGTTCTCCAGCCTTTTGTTCCTTTTTCTCTTTGGCTTTTGCCTTAAAAAGAAAGAACATTAAAAAAAAAAAATCACTTAAAGAAATTAAAATAAAAACTCCAAGTGCACAACCTCGCCATCAGGATTCTTCCCCCTACTGCGTGCAGAAGGACTGGCATCAGGTGAAATTATTCCACGTAACAGCATACTAAAATCCCTCCAATAATTCCTGTCAAACATCTGTGGTAAAATCATAACGGTTTAGGATTCAACACCATATGTGAATATGGCTTCATTATTTTAAATCCTAAAGAATTTTAGACAGTATTCAGAACTCTATCTTTGTGGCAGGCACTTTTAGAATTTTTGTGTTTATCAAATCCTCTTGCATTTTTTTCTTGAATTTCAGCACTCTGATTACACAAGCCAGAATTCTGTATCTTTTTCCATTACTGGCACCAAAAAAAAACCTTTTAATTCTCTGTGCTTCCTTCATGAAGAAATGAATCCACTAAGTTATCTGAAGGCACAGACTGACTAAATCTGCAACACAAGAAGCTCTTTTTTTGTCAAAATTTAGCTCAGCAGCAGAAGATTTTTTACTATTTCCCTGTCATTTGTTTGCTCTGAGCTGTAAGTGAAGACAGGAAAAAACCTGCTCTAACTATGGTTACAGGCAGAGTTTGCAAAACTAAACCAAAAAGTTAAAACTTAACATGCAAACACAGGATTGCTGTTTAAATTCTATCTGTTGAGGAAAAACAAAACTTGCAAAAGACAGTGAAAGGCAAGACTCAAATTAGAAAAATAATGGAGTTTGATGTAAAAAGGAGCACACACACTAAAAGTCAATTAGAAGTCAAACAGCAAATATGTGCAAAATGAAAGCTTGCTATAAATTGTACAGAGTGCTGGGGGAAAAAAAACAAAGAAGAGCTATATCTACCAGTGAATGTGTATATACATGCATGTTTGCCTGTAAAAGCAAACAAATTATATGCTTATAATTTTCCAGACCACTTTACTATGTTCTACTCTACCCGTATCCACCCGGGATTCTTAATTTTTGCACTTTCCTAATCAGTGAAGACTCACACATTCCTTATGCCCTTAATAAGAAAGTCTTGCTATTTTACACATTTGTCCAGTGTCTAGCAAAGAGAACTCGGGATTCCACAGCCAGAACCGGGAAGCCGGGGTAAAAAAGGAGTGAGGTGTTACCTCTGACACCTCTACAACAGGGGTAGGATCTTCTTCAGGTTCAGGTTCAGGTCCTCCAAGAGTATCAAGAAGAGCATCCATTGCATCGTCTTTAATTTCCTGTATTTAAGAAAACGTGCAAACGATTTTGTTATTTCTTTAAACTGACACAGGTTTTTTCACCTTTTTATGCTGTATATGAAGAAAACAGCCAGCACCAGATTGGTCATTTTGGTTTGCCTTTACCCAATTTCCTTAACACCAAGTTACATGCTAAGAATTAGCACAGTTTTAGTCAAGACATGGGGCTCTTCTTAAAGAGAGAAGAAAAAAAACCAGGAAGTAAAAAACTGCCCAAACCCCCACAGTGTCACAATGACATGTAACACAATTCTCATATGCTCTGACATGGCAAACCCAAAAAGTGCATGGTCACACTTGCTCTATTCAGAGGGGGAAAAAAAGAAGGTTCATAAAGCATGAGAAAATTACATCATATACAAGTTTTAAATGCAGATCACAGAGCTAAGACGTTTTTCCTACTAATATTTCTACTGTACTGCCTCTATTGAGAAGAATCACAGTTATTCCGCAAAAGAATCCAGAAGGAAAATCATCTGATCTCTAATACAGTGGAGTCTGAGCAATGGTAGTTCTTGTTATCCCTGTATTTTCTATCATAAAAGAGGATTTACAACTGAAAATGAGAATGATTAGCATCTTTACAAGACCAAGAGCACATAATAATAGCATATGCCTGTAAATTTTAATTTTAACTTAACTAGTGAAAGAATGACTATGTGTACCTCTTTTGTTTTTGTTTTCTTCTCCTCAGGAGGAACTGAGGTCTTAACTGAACTTGCTGCTTGTGCTTGCACAATTTCTCCTTCTTTGTTTGGCTTCTACGAGTGAGATGAAATTACAGGTGAATTTGCAAAAATAGAAAAGAAGCAGGAAATTTTATCATTTTAAAATGAAATATTATGGTAACAGTGTCAATTTTTCCTCACAATAAATGCATGCAATGGCAGGGAAGGTGTCAATACCTCTGTCAGACTCGTCTTCTTCTCCTGAGCAGAAGCAGTACTGCAGGTGAAGTCAGATGACAGGGCCTCTGCAAGCTCATCATCCGTCATCGGCTTCTGAGCAAGGAATTGCAAACCAAGTTATGACCATGAGAAAGTTCAAATATCACAGGTCAAACTCAGTTTACAGCCTGAGTCTGTCCCACGATTACTCACACAGTGACCTCATTGGCACAAGTTCCTGACACAGCAAAAAATAAAGGTGCTTGCCCCCACTGCTTGATTCTTGTCTCAGATAAGCTTTTATTTTTAGTAACTCAAACTTCCCAACCAGCAAAACCTAGCTGGCTGACAGGAATCTCTGGCCAAGCGTAGAAATACAAGTGGTTTTTGCTGAAGGCATTACAGAGAGATTCCTGCTTGCACAGTATTTTTTCCCTTTGTTATTCATATGCCCAATATCTCAGTAAGTATTTATTTGACTTGTTTCAGCTTCGGTGTCCTGAAAATTCCTGCATCTTTACTAAAAACATCTGTGCCAAGCTCTATTTAGTTTTATCAGTAGCTAGGTTATCTGGCCTCCCACATCCCCCTCCCACTGCCTGGGACTGGGACTTTTGCAGAACAGGCAATATTTATATTTTCCTAGGAATCCAGTGATAACTGGGTTGTTTTCACCTGGGCTACTCTCACCTGACAATATATTAAAAAAAAAAAGCCTTACTTCATCTTGCTCATTTGCTTTTGGTGGGACCACATCTTTGCCATATCCTTTGCTCTAAAATGAGAATTAATTTTGCAGTAAATGGAAAGCAGAAAAATCCAGTATGACAGAAAACACACATGAAGAATGTGTTTTTTAACTCACTGACCTTCAACAGTTTAACATAATCTGGAGGGAGACTACCCTCACGTTTTCCCAATTCTTCCAAGTATCTTGAATATATGTCTTCCTGTGAAAATAATGCACATATTAATGTTTGTGTACTGTTCTTTACTGAAAGAAATTTCTCATAGAGCTACCTACAATGACACTGCCAGAAAGAAAAGGCATAGATTGGCTAGGACACTGTAGAGTGTCTTTCAGTACCTATTGTCATGCACACGCCTCTGCACCAGCTTCAGCAGTGCTCATCATCCAGCAGAACTCCACAAATCCATTCCCAGATTACTAATTTAAACCATGTCACTGTCTCAGACTGTAGGACGTATTGCTGTACCCAGACTGCTTTTTAAATATTTATAAATTTTTGTCATGTTTTACTGAGCCACTGAGCCTGTAATCCTAATCCTTCTTAGGTGACTCTCCCATTCAGACCCAGTGTTATGCATTCTTCAGCAAATTCCCAGAACTCTGTCATTTCTATATTAACAAAACCAACATTAAAATGTTACTGTGCACACTCTGTTTTAACTCTCAGCAGATCACAGCTACAAGTCCTGAGCAAACGCAGTAATGAGCAACTACAGATGTAATTTAGGGATGGATCTTCTAAGAAATAAGAATGTGAAGTGTAAAATACCGTAATTTCCGGGCCAGTGTAAACAGGAGTGGTAGGCACATCTTCCTCAGGCCCACCAAGGGTATCTATTAGGCTGTCAAGTGCTGACTCATCCATACCAGGCTAAAAAATAAGCAAACCATTATAGAAGTTACCAAGGTGTACACAGGGGAAAAAAAAAAAAAATTCTGAATCATCTGGTGAATCTGTAGAAGACTCCTATAAACCAAATGAAAAGCTTTCTTTCAGCAGGGCATGCACTTGCCAAATTTTTCAGCGAGAATTGTTCTAAACTCAGTTCTCCAGTATCATTAACAAGGTATTTTCTATTTGTGTATCAGTTGATACATATATATATTCAAAAATAACCAAAGACAGAGAGTAATTAATTTTAAACTTGTGTAATTTTAAGCTAGCTTCTAAAGAAATCCCATTTGACAAAGCAGAAATGACACACCACTGGTTTTTCACCTTTTCTTTCAGATGGTGCTTCACCATCATAAATAATGAGGATGTCTCAATACTTCAGCAGTTACCCATCTATTTTTTTTCCTGAAACTGAAGTCTTTCAGAGAGAGAAGCACCCTCTGAGACATTATTACAAGGGAAGCCTTTGTCTAAGGCTATGTCTACCAACCTCAGTACTTGATTTATCAGCAGCAGCAACCACACTAGGACCAGCTGTGCCTGTTCCAGCAGCTGCACCAGTCACTGTGGACATCTCCTTGGACTTTTGCTGGAGCAAAATAAAAGAAAAATTAAGGGATGGTTTACTGAAATGTTAAAAGAGAGACAAAAACACCCAACGCTGAGGCTGTGTACATTTTTTTAATCAGCAGCTGTGGCTGGTACACCTGAGCAGCACCCAGATGCTTGGGCAGAGTGAGCTACCACCATAAAAGCTATGCTTCCAGTATGATTCTGCTGTGGGAAAGAAAGCTTTCTATTTTAAGCACTCTACCTCCTTCTTTTTACTTTGCCAGTGAAAGGAATTTGCACAGCAAGAAAGACTTTGAGGCCCCTTCCAAGTCTCTTTGGAAAGCTGTCATTTACTCCTGGTAGCTCTCAATGCACCATTACACTCCAGCTGCAAAAGGTGCTCAAGTGGGTGGGATGAAAACTGCTGCAGGCAGAGAGGTGGAGGAGCAACACCACCACACAAAATGCAGACTTCTGCATTACTGACACTCCCATTTACAGCCAAAAATAAGGGTGTTGTAGTGGAGCTGAAGGAGGCCTTCGTGTTACCCTGGCCTTGTCACCAGACACATGCAGAACCAGGAGACCGAAACATCTACATCCTGATGCCACCACATGCTTTTCCTTCATATTTTTTCTCCATTTTCCCTGGGGAAATGACCCCTCCCCAACTTTTTTCCCCAACTTTCCTCACTTTAGTTTCTTCCAGAGCCTTCCTGCTGCATTTGGAGCCAACACTGCAGTGAGTGGGCAGGCAAAGAGCCTGACAAAGAACCAATGACAACTGTGCAGCTACAAGGAACTTAAAAATAACCTCAGAGAAAAACAGAAGAGCCCCAAACACACAGGAGCAGGCCTAAAACTGTGGTGGCTCTTCATGTTCTTTGCTTGGCCAACAGCTTATCTCCATAGTGATTTTTGGGGGCCCAAAGGTCTCACTTGACAATATTCAGCTAAAGAATCCATCTGGATGTGGATTCCTAACATCCCCTCAATAAAATAATAAAAATTGGCTTAAATAATAGAAATTGGTTGTTGCTTCTGTTATACCTTTGCTGTCTCTGTGGAGGTTGCTGGTGGAGGCTGCTCAGCCTGAGTTGTAGTTACTTTTCCTGTGTTATTTGGTTTGGAAGCTGTTGTCACGGTAGGTGTTGTTTGGTTTTTTCCCTGTGTAGAGATAAACGATTATCACTAGATGCGGAGGGCTGGCTTTTTATTTTTTCAAACTATTTTTTTAAGCAAAAGACAGAAGAAAAATACCAGAAGAAACCCTCTGAATTAAGAAATTCAAAGCGAGAGAGAGAGAAATTACACAACTTACATCACTTGGTTCCTTTTGCTTCTCTTCAGACAGCTGTTTATTCTGAGAGTCTGTTGGCTGTTATAAAATAAAAAACAGAGATAATTTACCATTTCCACCACTCAGTGCTATGGAACACGATCCATGCTAGTCCAAGTTAAGTACAAGACAGATCTAAAGATGGTTCATGGGACATTTCTTGGGCTGTCCCGAGTTTGTGCACAGGTATGTCACAAATTACACACCGGTTTCATATGACACAGAAATAGCCAGGAGTTCAGCCTCTTTTTTCAGAGTTAGTAAAAGGCCAAAGTACAGCACCTCTGCAGAGGTGAAAGGTATTTACCTTGTCTGACTGGGTGTTTTTTTCAGATCCTGCTTTGGTTGTCGTTGCAGACTGAAATATAAATGACATTTATTCAAAGATTAATATGCATGGTTATTTGCAGAGGATCAGATTATGTAAAGCAGAATATCAGACAGGTCCACACTTGCTGGCACACATGCAGTCTAACTACTATACACTAATCTTGCAGTTCACAACATCCTAACACAGGCTGCCAATGATTTAAGAGCACTCAAAGGTGTGCAAACGCCCACACACAAACTCATTCCTCACACGGGGGATTGAGAAGGGAAGAAGATGCTAAATACAGGGACCAGTTTGATAACAAACCCAAATTGCCACTACCAATTTCTGAAATAACCTCAGATGTTATTTAATGAATTATTTTTCTCTAGTTTATTAATAAAATAATTATAATTGTAAAGTAAGTAATTATAAAAATACACACAGTCCTGATGGAAAAGACATTAATTACTTAGATTCAACAGGACATACGTGGGGTGGGATACGTTCAGGTAATATCCTTATACTACACACAGCAGAAAATTTGTGTTTTGCTCTCCTCTGTAACCTCCTAATGCTCATATTTTACAACAGAGCTGAACAACCTGGCTAGGATAGTATGACATGACTGCACTTCCAGGGTTTACACATGAAAATCTTCTCCAGTCATGCCACAAAATCAGTTCCTGTGATTCACTCAGTCAAAGTACAGTAAGCAATAAATTTCTAGTAGTAAGAACTGAAACTGAAAAATTAAATAGTTATATCTGGTAAGAAGACAAAAAACCACCCTCCTCACCATATTATTCTTATTTTTTCTTGCTACTTCAGCCAAACATTCACTACCATTTAGAATCACCCAGCTTCCGTTTTCTGGCTGACCACACAGGGAAATTTGCTAAGTTTGTTTACCATTTGCTACGCAAGTATTCACACCCTCACACTGAACTGCAGACACTGGGCTGGGAAATCCTGAGCACACATTAAATGCAGATGCCTGGGCATAATCCTGGCAAAGGTCTCGAAGATGTGGACCAGGGTAAAGAACACACCTCCACACACAAGTGGGGAAATACTGATGGAGAGGGAGAACCAAAAATTCTCCAAGTGAGAAAAAGATATTTAAAAAAACCCCTTTCTTAAAAAAAATCATCACTTAACCTCTCAGGTTCCCAAGCCCTCCCCAAATTCCCTGCTTTTTATTTTGTCGTGATGCCTAATACCTGATTAAAGCACAGTCATTCTCAGGTTCAGTCATGCTTTATATGCTCCCACCAGTGTGTCCTTATTACATGACTACTGCTAACTCAAAGACACACACATCCATTTTTGTACCTGCACACTAAATAATCCTGTAATGAAAGGATAATCCTAAACTTTTCCAGTGTTTAAGACAAAGTAAGGTTTTTCTGTAACATCTATTGTAGAGAGTCAATCAGTCATGGGATGTCCTTCAGCAACAAGATGCAAAAAAATGTAACAGAAGCGCAAGGATGAAGTTCAAAAAACACAGAGTTTGACTTTTCTTGCTCTGGGACTACTGCCTGCTCAGGATTTTAAGTACCCTGCTGTCAGAGCACAAATTCAGGTTTTTCTTATCTGCTTTTCAGAAGAAGACTAAACACACCTTGTTTTTGCAGGACAATAAAATATACTTGCACTTCTGCCCACACCCAACAACACCTGTACAGAACACTGAATACAAATTCTCAACCTGCCAAACCAGTTATGAACAACTGCAAGTCTCCTTTTTTATACTGTAAATATTATTTCACTGAATACTTTATGCACCTTCTGTGTAAGGTATGCATCATTCACTGTTCTTTCGTAACTTTTAAAATGTGCAGAATTGCCCATACTATAAATTTATGTTTGGCAGTGCTAAGAAGAAATGAACCCATATGGGCAAGGATTCGATTCAGGACTTTCACACAAAAGCATGCTGAGGCCACAATAAAACACGTGATTATAAACACCTGCTCACACACAGAGACACATCTATTTAAATACAGTTTTAGCAATTACAAAGCTCAAATCTAATTTAAAAAAAACAACCAAAAAAGCCCCAGGCAAATCAAACCAACAATTTTTGTATGAGACCACCCATTCAGAGGAATTGTTCAGCCATCCTTTAAACAGAGTCAGCTGTGAGCAGCCACAGACCGAAGCCATGGCATCAGCTGGTGGCATGCACTGAATTCCTGTGGAGAAAAAGGTGTTCCACTTCCCCTTCAACTGCCTGCTTCCACCTGCACTATGCCAGGATCTGAGAGCAGGCATTTTAAACTGACTGAAAAATGGTCTGGAAATGAAAAAGAATTCTTTTACACTGGTTCCCTGGTTGCACGAACACGTGCAAAAGGAAGGCAGCTGAAGGGGACGTGTCGGGGACAGTGGCAGTGGCAGCACCCTGTTTTCCTCCAACCCTGCAAAATCCACTGGGTGCTGGCTCTACACCCTTGTCCTCCAAACTCTCCACCTAACACCGTGCTTTGCCCACAGAACAAGAAATTCCACATTCCTTCCTCTGTCACAGTGAACTCAGGGCTTTCTCAGAGAGGCACAACTCTGCAGGTTCATTAGAGACAAAGGATACACACACAGAGAATTGAAAGCTGAAAAGTGGTCCAGAGCATGTTTAAGAGCAGTGGCACACTAGAGAGACCTCAGGAAGGACAAATGAGATGTGGTTACAGCAGGCAATCAGGAAAGAATTTGCAAGAAATTTAGGACTAGAAATTGAAGTGACTCAGCAACCTCACTTCTTTTCAAAGAAGTCTACTGTCAAAAATGCAAATGACTTGTTTAATCCAGCAGGAAAAAGACATTAATAATGCAACAGACATTAAAAGAAAACATTAATTATGGTACACATGCAAATGCAGGCTACTGTTTCAAAGGGATTTGTGTCTACCAGTCTTACAGTGCTGAAGAATGCCTCTGCTACTCTATTTTTGGCTCATTTACCACATTCTTCTGAGAGTTGTTTTAAATTTCAAGTAGGGAAAGACAGTAGCTGTCTGGGTTAGACCATATGGAGAACCACAGCATTAATGAACACGACACAAACGAGTTTGCCCACAAACACAACAGGGAGGTGAAACCAGAGGCTGGCAGATGACTTCATGTGTGAGTAATTATGATTGTACACAAATTAAAAATTTGTTTAATTGCCATTCAGCTCGTAGACGTATGTGTGCATGGAGGAAAAGGGTTTCAAAAAGCTGAGTGGAATGTAATGGCTAAATTCAAATGCAGAGATGGGAGATGCAGGCCAGAATGACCAGACACAAGAAGAAAAGGTTGTTGCAAAGAAACTTCCCATTTGATAAATGGAAAAAAAAAAAATCACTGTGAAGGTGACCAAACCTCAACTCTGACTGTGCCAAAACACTCAAAAGCTGCCTGGCAGGGCCTCCAGCAGCGCTATTTACGTGCAGAGCTGGCTCTGCCTGCACCAGAGCACCTGCAGGGGCCTCTCCCACCCTCACCCCTCCAGGCATCCCTTTACTGGCATTTACACAAGGCGCAGGCAGCCTGAGCCTTCACCACCACACAAGTCCCTGCTGGCCTCCTTTGGCATCCAGTTTTTTGTTGGTTTTGCTGTTATGACTGTGGAAAATGGAAGAGGCTGGGGGGGGAGCACCATTAATCATTTGTTTAAACAACACAGGTAACTCCTGTTAGGCAACAGAGGCGTGACGGAGGACAATGACTCTCTCCTAACAAGCAAAGGACGTGACTGATGACACAGCCCTGACACTGAGGAAGCCCCAGCCATAAAACAAGACAGAACAAGCATGAAGGGCAAAGGCAAGGGAGCTGTCAGACAGAGAAACACAGGAGATTAACGAGAAGATGCAACTGCACATACAGAGAAAGCTGAAGCTCCTCCTGGATTTGCTGAGTATGTGAAAAATCATCACCAGGTAAATAACCCTGCAATCACACTGGGGGGAGCTATACCCAAGTCACAAAACGTGACAGCTAAAATTAAGCATTGCAATGAATTTTCTTTTTATTGCTGTCGTAAAAACCTCTGGGCGCTTTGAATAGCATTTTTTTAGTTTTTCTTTTTTTTTTCTTTTGAAGAGGAAACTAAGCTACAGATAAGAAATACAGGTAAAGTTACTCAGTACCAAAGTGTTAAAAAGGAAATTCCATGCCTTCATACATGCATGATTTTCTTCTGAAATTCTTACCCTGGTTTCAGATGGCTTCATAATTTGTGGTTTTGGTGCATCCACAGAAGGAGACTGCTTCTAAGAGAAAAAAACCCAACAACTTTACTTTTGTTATACATGCTTAGTATTAAGCAAGCATCAAGAATCTGAATTCACTTGTTATCCAGCTGAATAAAGAATAAATTATTTTTGAAAATTAAAGAGTTATTGTTTTAGGTCTTTTGCCTGGCCTGTATTTCGACAAGATATACACACAGAATTTTGACAGTTTGATGATGCCCACAGACCTTCTTTAAACATTATTTTTTCTCCTCTGACATGTACTCACAGCAAATTTTTCATCAAGTACCAAGACAAACCCAAATCCTGCTCTCACACTGAAGCATATGTACTTACTTTGCAGGATTCATCCATGCTTCTCTTTAAAATTCTTTAACAAAACCTGTGCCTTTCGATTTACTAGTTTGTTACAGAAAATATTTAATACTAAAGTAGGAAACTCAAATATGTTGTGTTAAAAAGGAGTAGCTAATACATAAGCAGCACATGTCCTGCCACTATTCCTACGTTATCACCTGACCTTTCTGGAACTCTACAAAGGACATGTTCTGTTCTCCTGGCTTCAGGGATGTCAATCCAAAACCACCATGGTGTGTTTCTGTTGTGGCTGTATCAAACTTCAAAGCCCAGAATATTCCAGCTGTCTCATCAATACTTTGTGAAGAAGTAATACTACTCCTCTACTCCTGCTTCACGCTCCTCTGCTTAAAGGTGTATTTTGTATTTTTGCATACGCACAAAGCTGTATTCTATGATTCTGTGATATACTGTGATCTCTGTCACAGTAACACATTCATAGGTCACATTTAAATTTGCAGCACAACTTACTAACTTTTTTACATTTTCTCTTCTCTCCCTTTTTTTTGCATTGTCTCTGTTTACCATGCCACTGGCTCAGTGAGAGGTTTGACTGTTCTAAATATATAGATTTATATATATAATATATATAAATATATATATATAAAAATATATATAAAAAAATATATATATAGTTGTCACACTGCAGAAAAGTAAACAAATAATAGACCATAGACCTACCGATTGACTACTTAAAAGATGGGAACTTTTGTATGGGTGGAGACACACACAGGAATATATAGAGTCTCCTACATCAGGGCAGAGAACAGAAGTTTTTAATAACCTTTTAACGTACTTCTACTACCACCATCAGCTAATCTGCTGGCAACAAGGCATTTTTCCTAATTTGCTCTTTAACAGTTCTCCCTCTCCTTTTCTTCCTTCTCCAAGAAATTAATCTGGATTCCTTCAGCATGACTAACAAGCAGGTATCTGTTCTACACCTTCTTATTAGTCACCCTAGTCCCTGTCTGTTTAATAATAAAAACATTTATCTGAGCCTTTCTCCCTTCCAGCCCTCAGAAAACTCTTACCAAGCTGCTGTCTTAAAATGCACCGAAAAATTCTTTTTCTTCCCATGTCCCAGCACAGCAGCAGCGCCACAACCTGCAGAGATGAACACCTCCCAAAAGCCCAGCTGCTTCTTTCTGCCCTGTCCAGCAGGACAGCAGTGACCACCAGAAGCAAAAAGGTGAAGAATGGATGTACCCATGGAGGAAGAGGCGCAGTTTGAAAAGAGAAAACAGCTCAATGCATGGCTGCTGAGCAGTGGCTGTGGAGGACACCAAGCCATCCTCCCTGGGGACACTCAGGGTTAACGCAGAGGAACAAAGCCCTGAGGAGCCAGAGGGGAAAAGCAGGACAGGTGGGAAGAGCACAGGGACCACCACGGAGTGCCCTGCTTCGCTTTCACCACTTCCTACTCAAGTTCCACAATGAAGGCCCACAATTTCCCACTGTCTCCCCAAAAAAAGCCACTCAGGAAGTGTGTTCCCTTTTCTTCTTTTCCCACAAAGGGAAGAAATGGGGTCCTTGTTCTCCCAGCCCTTCAGCCAGCAGGTTCTGCAGCCACACTGAGCTTCCCAGACTGACAATGCCACAAGGCTGTTGAGCTCCAAGCCCTCTGGCTGGTCTGGTCACCACCAGCCTGGCCCTGGGGATCAGCCTCTTACCTCGCGTTGCTCTGCTGCTCCCGTCCCCAGGACCCTGCTCTTCCACCAGCTGTGCCCAGATGTTTCTGCCACAGCCCCACAGAGGGAGTGCAGGAGGCGTGAAGCAACACAGGGACGTGTGTCAGGCGTGGAGGTAAATATTAAAGTGCTGCCTGGCAACTGGGCAACAAAAACCTCCTGACGCAGAGCTGCCGTGTGGCTGTGGCACACCCTGCTCGCACCCCGGCCTGCTCAGCCCCAACACCCCCTTGCAGGAAGGCTGGGGTGTCAAACAGTGAGGGTTTAACCAGACCAGGAGGCTGGGAAAGAGAAAGCCAGGAGCTGCTGCAAATGGAGAGCGGGGTGTCCTCTGAGCTGTCAGGGATCCCTGGAGAGCAGAGCCAGAGGGGAGAACCAGAGCAATCAGTGCTGATTCCCATTCTCCTGCAGCTGCAGCCCCATGGGTCCTGCCTGAAACCAGGCGTGGGTGGTAGAGGGTGCTGTGCAAGCCCTGGTGCCCTGTGAGCAAGGTGCAGCCAGGGATCCCAGCCTGGGGGATGTCTAACACACAGCTCTTGTGTGAGCTGGGGGGCAAATCTGCAGCAAGGCATCCAGGACCACCGGTAGCCCACCAGGAGCTGCTCCCTGTGTAAGAGTCCCGAGACCACCACAGCAGGGACTGGAAGGACAGGGAAGAGGTTACAGGATAGCACTGATTAAGCAAAGACTAAAATCCCTGTTAATTACCCCCCCTGCCAGCAGAGCTGCTGGGTGACATGCAGCATGGAGTGATTAACAGGGATCAATCAGTCTTTGCGCAGGAGCTGACCAGAGAACCTCAGGTGCTCTTGAGTTAGAGGATGGCTTTGCAGGAAGGGCTGATGAAGAGACCTGGAATCTAATTTGGTAAGAGAAGGAATCCCTTGGAAACTCATTTGTCCAGTTACCAGGGCAGCATTCAGGCTACTGTTAAAAGAGAACTGTCACAGAAGCCAAGCAGCGGGTTAGCAAAACAAACTAACTATCAGAAATTGGTGATCTACTCTTACTGTGTGTACCTCAGAAATCTGCAAGTAAAATGGAAAGTGCAACAGCAGAAGAAGAAGAAAATAATGGTGACAAACATCAAAATAAAAAACTTTAACAGCTCAGAGAACTGGATGCAGATGCCCTTTGGAAAAAGACAACAAAAGGCAAAGAAATCCATGAGCTCTCGGTTTCACAGAACTAAAAATCACTGAAACTACTCTGGAAGTTCATCAGGAAGATTCATCAGACTGAGGAAGGTCATTGCAGGAACTCAGAAAGGAGCACAATGCACCAGGTGGAGACCTTCAAAACCAGAAGAGAGGCTGCAAACGCTTACCAAGCAACCCATTCAGAAATGCTGAGATGACGACAAGAGAATAAATAAGAATCAACAAGAATAAAGCAACAAACCTCCAGAGTGGGACACATTGCAACTTTTCACTACTTGAGGTGACATTCTCTCGAATAAAATGGGGAAATTGGTCTGTAAGACTGGGTTACAACCTTGCTTTCAGACAGCTGAATAGAACAGAGCTCCTGATCTCTGACACTGGTGGTTATCTTGAAGGCAGTAACACAAAACCCCCAAACACCACCAAACCCTGCTAGACAGGCAGCAATACTGACAAAAACAGGTAAAGGCCATAATGTGACAGGCTGAGATGCTCCTGCTAAAAACAAGCAAGGGAAGAGGAATCTGGGGAAAAGTAATCTGTTGCTGTGACAATGTAAATATAAATGTAAAATACAACTTCCAAACCTCTTTGGCTTGGGCTTCTCTAGGTCAAGTGCTGGAACAATTTTGGCCATCACACCATAGCAGAGATGAATATTGAAAGATGTGAGGACAGGTTTAGGTGGAAAAAATTAGTAAGATGTATGAATGACTTAGTGAAAAGAAAGGTGAGTCAGCACCTGATGCTTTGGTCAGGGCCCCAAGAAATGGGAAACAAAGAAGAAAGTGACTCAGCCTTTAATAAAGAATCTCAGTGATCTTCCTTCTGGAGAGAAGAGTCACTCTGTGGCAAAGGCTACCTGGACAAATCAGGCACCTCTAGCTCTAGCAGCCCTTGGGGGAGCTTGTATAAATATTTGTTGATTGATGTAGCTGAACTCAGTCTGGAACAGAGGACTGAAGAGCCACCCAAATTCTCTTCTGGGCTAACACCCCTTAGGCATGGCTGAGCTGGGACTGCTTCTCAGGCTTAGAGCTCACAACACCTATGATTTCACAACCACTAACTCACAGGGTGTGTAATGCAAGGGAAAACCTAATCTACCTGACTGTGAGTGGCTGCTTCTTTCCATGAATGGCCCTGATACCGAACTTTAATTAACAGTGCTTGTAAGATGTGGGCAGTGAAAGCTCTTCAGAGAACCATTGTGAGAAATAATGGGTTATTCTGCTGAAGCGTGAAATACCACTTGAGCTGTTAAGAGGTTAAACCTCTCACTTGCTTTGATGGTGTGTGGCAAGGGCTGTACAGCCCTCCCACTCCCGGACACACACACAGGAGGTGGGACAGGGATGGCACCACGGGCGTGTGTGTGCACATGTACAAATAAATACATAAATATACAAACGTGTGTACTTAAAGCTACACAGCATCTAAGGCATACAGTGACTTAAAATGGGAAAAAAGGTTTAGCACTGACAGTAACTCTTTAAATATCTTTTATTGTTACAGTATCTATAGTAGCCAAGTTCAAAAATTACAACTTTGAGTGCTCCTATGTCATTTTCCATCCCAAGTAATTTTGGAAATATTCTGCTATTTTGCAACTGCTGCTCTTACATGCAGTTCTGCTATTACATTTTTAAGAAAAGCAACAACTTTTAAAGAGAAGGATAAGAATACCCACAACAACCAAGAAAATCATATTCTTTTGAAGATTTCAGTCTCCCAGTTAATTTTTTGGAGGCTTAATATTAAGAACCTAATGAAATGGAAGAGCAGGATGCAGGTTTCTAGTCAGTACCTGTGTATTACTCAGACACTGGGGTATTTGTGCTGCCCTGTTGTGATGGGTTTCTCTGTAGAAGTGATGAGAACGATTTCTAAATGATTTACGCTGCAATTTCTGATGGCTGACTTTGCCCGCCTGTAACTCCCCTTTCATTCCTATTTTACTGAAACTCACCAACACTGCATGTTACAAACAAAGGCCTTCTGCTCCTGTCAGCCACTGAGGGCAGGTGGAGCGAAAAAAAAAAATCCTTGGAGGACAGTTCCAGTTACATTATGCATAACTATACTCTAACTCAATCTAAAACTCCTTGCCAAAGTTGTTATTTTGGCTGGTTTTTAAACTCATGCTACCATAGTTCAATTCATCAATATACCTGGTTTTAAATACCTGTCTTTGAAAAAAAACAAAACAAAACAAGAAGACGAAACCCTGTCTCTGGAGATGCTTCGTTGTGCTTTTAGCATTCATCAACTCAGCTGGTGTGAATACAACTGAAAAATATGTACAATCTATTACTATCATTATAGTTCAAATTCCTGCAGCTACTACTGTGGAAAAGAATAACCCTAAAATTTCATTATTCTGCCATTTTCTCACCATGGAGAATAAGCATTTGCAACAATCATTAATCCATACCCAGAAGCAACATCAACCATCATTGAGAGATGGTAGAAGACACAGAGGAAATACAGCCATTTCCTCATGAAATAAAAACACGATGATTTTTTTAAGAAACTGGTTTGAACCAGGAGACTGTGATGCTGATTAGCTTGTAAAGACTCTTTTACAGCCTCAGGAGCTGCTAAATTTATTGATGATCATGGAAACATTGAGCCACTCACTCTTACCGGCTTCTTCTACTTCGAACACTGGAATAAAATTTCTGCCGTTCTGGCACAGAGATGAAACTCTTCCAGACCTCACTACTGAGTTTTATGCATCAGCCAGAGCTGGTTAGCCACACCACTCAAATTTAACGCAGCAGGTTTTGAAGCAGTGTTTTTAGACACAACCTACTGGCATTTGAATTTGGTCACACTAAACGGAATGTTATCAAGCAAATCAGTAAGATCAGAATTACATTTACCACGGTGTAGAACAAGGCTTCACACCTCGTAGAAACTGACAAACCACCTTTAGGTGAGATGTCTGTTTGAAGACATCTGGATTGCAGCAACCTAATTCAAGTCCAAGGTTTAATAAGGTTCAATAGTGGCATGTTTGTTTTTTTCTTTATTTCAGCAACTCTTGAGACTTTGAAACAGCTTTATGCTGGAACAAAACACAGCTGAGGCCAGGGAATGACCATTCACTTTAAGCAATTTTTGTACTATTCAACTCTTTCTTTAACTTCCAACACTTCAGTTTCTGCTCACTTACATGCAGGAAGTTAGGGTTGTGCAAAAATTTATGAGTATCCCTCAGCTGATGGCGACAATCACTGTGCCTGTTTTCTTCTTTTGGAAGCAGAAGGAAAGAGTTTGTTAACTGATCACAGGTTATACACAGTATCTACACAGCAAGAACCTTTACATACTCAGTTCAGTTTGTGGCCAAGGCTCCGGTATGCAGCTTGGCTTACTGCTTTAAAGGCTTTCTATACACAAAGGCAATTTCTATTTAATGTCCTTCCACAGTATTGGAAGAGCTCTGGAAACAAAGTCAGTGCATTCCAAGCAGGGTAACAGACTTTGTCTGCTGCCTTCACATCCTGTGTGTCTGCAAACAGTATCACAGGCTGCACAATCCTTGCTTCTTTTACACTAATCAACAATCAGCTTTGAACTCCCCATTCTTATTTCTCCTTAAAGCGTGCTCTTGAATTACCTCCTCTCGGGAACTTCCTGTTTCTGTGACAGTAAATTTTACAATCTGGCACGCACTGAAATTTCACTTTCATTCAGTCATATTCCGATATTAGAAGCAGTGCCCCAGTCCTGTCAAGCCTCTTCTCAGGTTCCCACTCTGCACAGGATAGGATTACAGTAATGTATGAGCCGGTCACTGCAGCCAAGCTCTCCTTTTTCTCTGGGCAGCTCGAAAATCCTCTTTTCAATTTCACCTCATGTGAACATTTAGAATTTGGCCGCAACTTCTCCAGCCAAACTGTTTCCATTTTCTGCGTGCTGTTTCAAACACCAGAACGTTCCACAGTTATCTGCAGCAGCAAACTGCAGGCTGGTAAGTAAACACCAGGAAAACAAGAGATTAGGTGCCAGCCACATGCCACGTGGCGCTGCTGAGCTCAGCTAGGATTTGTGTCACTTTGTCTGCAGTGTCACACAACACCCTGCTCAGCAGGGCTGGGATGCAGAGGAGGAGTAACAAACAGAACCAGGGAGTCACAAACAGATCCAGTATTCTCTAAAGGGGGTTTTAAAAAGACACTGAAGTTACGTAAAAGACAACTTCATCTTGAGGCTAAAGGTCTCCGAGGTTATGAACTTGATTACTTCTACTGCAACAATCAAGCCAGGCAATACCCAACGTGAACAGCACTCAGAACTGGAAATTGTTTTTCACTCCCAGAGTGCAGAGAAAATAGAGAGAAAATATTATTCATGAATGGCTGTATGAACTGACCCACACATGGCTACCAAAATGAATGGAAAACACAGGAGAATAAAAACCACCAAGTCAAGGGATCTCGACAGAACTTTGCTGTTAAAATATCATCTAAGGGCAAAACTGCATAACCAGGGGTGGTGGGATTGTGTTGTTGGGCTTCATTCTTCGATCATGTTAGAAAATTTCAACACTGTTTTATTATTCCCACTTAAAAAGAGGCAGATTGTGGCACTTCTTGCTTCAGCACTGGCTTCAACTCAAATCACTTCAGGAGAGCCTTCAGCATGCTCTGGAGGAATAACTGCATTATGGTTCAATTAAAAAATATGGTATCTCCACCTTGGTGAGGTTTTGTCCTGCCTCACAGTCACAGAGGCTTCTCTCCTGGGGATCAAAAATGTGCATTTTCTAGTTGGTTCCAGCACTTGTACTGAGCATGGCATAAAGGCAGGCACAGACCTGACTTCTTCCATAAAACCAGCAGGGTTTCTGAGCCTTAAGGAGCTCCCAAGGAGTGCTGAAGGCCACCACCCTCCCGGTCTTCCTGCCAGGTTCTTCCTCTGGCAGAGGAGACTCTGGACAAAGCCCCAGAGCGTTAATGAGCACAGGCATCCTCCTCTCAGGGGAAACAAAGGTCATGAATGGTGACAGTGGAGAGGCTGGAGACCAACTCAGTGAAAAAACAGTTCCTTTGCTTTCTGGGGACAGAGGTTTCTCCTCTACCCCCACTCCCAGCTGTCCAAGAGCCACTACCTCCAGGGCAGCACAGCTTTGCCCAGAATTCAAACTGGGAGTGTCTCCCTAAAGGGCAAAGCTTTACAACCAGACCTGTGAGGAAAAACTGGTCACGGAGCTCATTTCTGCAATTCCAAGATCAGAAACATGATTTTCTACAAGCTGTACCTACCTTACATATCTAACCACTCAAAGGAAACAAAAAAAACCCAAAAAACAAAAAAAGCAAAACCCCAAACCAAAAATCACTATTTTATATAAAAGACTGAAGGTAACAAACATTAGTCTAGGAAAGAAAATGTCTAATGCAGAAGCAGCTGTTAGCATATGTTTTATATCAATCTAAAAAAATACAACATTGAGGAAACTGGTTGCCAAAAAAAAAAAAATATCAAGAACTCAGCAGAGGTATCTGCAATGTTTAAAAATTCTGGGCTATTTCATGCACTACTTTCACTTTCTCCAAAGGAGAGACAATACTACCAACAATTATCGCACAGTGGCACAACTTAAGCAATACCTACCTACCTAATTTTCACTACTGCAGAAAAGAATACAATTTATTGAAAAGTATTACTTTTTTTCCACGTTTTACATCTTTTAGTTCATATATTTTTAAGTGTAATAAACTACTGATACCTGAGCACAGTTCAAACAAGAAGTTGCTCTTGCAGATCACCACACCCTGACTATGCAATACTCTGTGTACAGGCATATAGGCTCTGCGTTTGCATGCCAAAAAAAATCACACAGGTCTTGGAAGCCAGAACAGCGTGGGCCGCTGAGCAAGGAAAAAATACCAACCCCACCCCCAAACAAACACAGAACAACTTGGGATACTGCTTTTAAACCCTGCTCTTCCTTGTCCCTCTCTTCTCCAAACTGCCATGACACGTGGTGTCGGAAAAGGCTGCTTCCAGTATGTCAAAATAAATCTAAAGGCTTATTAACTAGACACTGCTCTGGAATGCCTCAAGCCCTGGAGCTGGCACCTCGTGTTACCGCAGCCCACAAAATTCCCAGAAAGGGGGCGGAGAAAGAGGAGGAAACCAAAAAAAAAAAAAGGAAAAATAACTACAACATGAACACAAACAAGCCTGAGGCAGAGGGAGCAGGAAAGCAGAGCAGGGATGGCTAGCTAACTCACGCGGTGGACGTGTGGCTCCTGTTTGCTGCAGGGACGCGGCTGCTCCTCGCCCCGGCGCTTGGGGCTGTGGCTGCGGTTTCCGGCAGCTGCCGGCCAAGCCAAGCCCTCCGCAAGCCGGAGTGCTGAGCCACACAATCCCCACCCAGCAGCACGGGGAGGGCACCCAGACCGGCAGGTTCGGGCTCCCACGCTGAACCACAGCGAGCAAACCCCTCCTGCTCCTTCTGGGGTCACTTCTGGAGCTGGCTGGACCAGGGTCCCCCCAGCAGGGACAGCTGGCACTGAGCGCCACGCAGCAAAAGCTGGGGTGACGCTAAATTCAGCATCGGAAAAGCAGTGTTGGCCTTCCACCCTTTGGTTTCTCAGCACCGGTGTCAAGAGAAGGAACCCACTCATTTCCCCTCAGCAGAGTAATATCCCTATTATGAGCTTACAGTCCCTAAATTTGGACTGATTATCCAGACTCTAGGAGTACTAACTGAAAGCAATTGAGATGATTTAGGGCACTTAAGGCCACCAAAACTTGACTGCCTAGTGCTATTTTTAAGCACAACAAAACCAAATAATCTGTATTAATTTAGAAATTCAAAGGTGCTTCTTGAAATACCAATAGTGATCTGCTCTTTAATTTTTTTTTTTGCCATATAATCAAGTTTTCAATACCTGTAGCAGTGTGGGAGAGTTTGTTTTTTTTTTTTTTAATAAAAAAGCCCCTGTGCTAACAACAAAACCTTCAGCCATTTTTTCATAATAACCTCTGTGTTGCCCTTTATCTTGAGGGAATAATAAGAAGTAAGCCAGCCCTGGAAGGGAATTAGAAAGGGAAAAACACCTGCAGATTGATGAAGAAAATATCCTACTTCTGAGTGCAGTACAGAATTTGTGTTGTGAAAGGATTGTGCTATTTTGACCACTGCACAGCTTTACAAGTTGCAAATCCTGTACCACTACACAAAGCCAGCTCTTCCACACAAGAGGCACCTTCTGTACTCCAGCAGCTTCCAATTTCTAATGTTTAAGTCTATTTTTAGCATGCCTCTGCCACCAAGAAAAGCCAGCACTGTTCTGCACACAAACACAGTCCTCCTGATTTTCACATGGTGCCAACAGCTCTGAGGGCAACTTCCAGGAACAGCCCCATGATTTGCCACAGTCCTGGTGCAGAACACCTATAAATTCTGTAAATCTGTTTGTCATGACACACACCTGCCCCAGGGGGAACTTGAAAAGGAAGTCTTCAGATAATCTGAATTGTTGTTTTTCTGAATAATCTCAAATTTTAGAGATAGCCTTGGCAACCTTCACAATATGACTGGGAACATTAGAATAAATTTATGCACCTCTGTGGACATTCCCAACCAATCCTGTGACTTCAGATGCCTTCTACTCAATAATGCTTTCCTTTAGAATAAGGTGCCTCTGTAAAGCTCACAAAATAAAAATCTGCTGACAGTTAAGTAGGGTGTGTAGCAGAAAAAAACACTGACAGTAGGTGTCACTTTTGATGACAATCCAGACAAACTTTTCAGCTGCAAAAATAGTAGGGATTTCAGTCAAAGATGTTTAGTGATGGCTCTTCTTTTTCCTTGTTTTCCTGTTTGCTGGTTAAGAAAGCAGAGTGAATTCCCCTTTAAAACAGTGTTAATTTGGATGCCAGCTGAAAGTAACTAGTCTGAAATTTCTTAAATCATTAAGGTCAAGAAGCTTTCTCTGAAAATCTGAAATAATTCTCACTGCATTTCCGCTGTTGTTGAGCTCTCCCAGCACTGCTTCCATAGTCCACGAAAATAAAACGACGATTCTCACTTCTCTAAGCTGCAGCAGCCAGCCAGAAAAAGAAAATAATTACTCATTAAGAGCAATGCAAAAAATCTGCTACATAAAAAGCAGCAAAACTTCATCTGTTATCAACAGAAATACCATATAAGAACACAAAAATCCAGGAAGGGTGCCTGCATCCAGCTGTGCTCAAGTACTAGTGCCTTCTATTAATAGACACGATTGAACACTGAGGTGGAAATTGGCTTTCCTGATGGCTGTGGAACTGGCAAAAACTTCATTAAAGGCTGTAAAAGGAAACAAAAGCAACACTGGCAGGAGACCTTCTGCAGAGGAAGGAGGTTAGTTCAGTTTTTCCTCCTCACTGCTGCCTGCTAATCCTGGCAGCCATGACCTGGTTTGTGCATCTGGGCAATCAATGTGTACATGGAAGAGGCTGCTCTTGGGCAACCAACCCAGTAAACATTCCTGATGATGACAGCCTCACCCGAACCTCCCTCTTCACCCCCTTTACCTGGCAAGGCAGGTGCTCACTGAAACCCCCCCTGGTACAAACCAACAGCCGAACAGGACTCCCTCATCAAAGAGGAAAGAAAGGCTTGTCACAGAAACAAAGGAGTCAGAACATCTGTTTCAGTTAAGCCTCTCTAAATTATTCATTCAGATTTGAGTAATACAAAAGCTGGGCACATCCAGGTTGCTGACTGAGCCTCCTAAGTGCCCTTAGTGCAGAGGAGGAGGCAAGAGAGGCAGCATTTCTTGCACCACAGGGACACTTAGGCAGCCAATTAACATCCCTGTAGGAACACACTGAGCAGAGGCAGTGAGTAAACACTGGCTGCAATTCCAGGAACTCAAGAGTGACACAGCAGAAAGCACAGGGGAAAAATGAAGGCAGGGAGAACTGCATTTCTGATGGATGGTGCAACGAAAACAAAGCCAGGCAGCTGAGTGCTCTCACTTGGACAATGAGACTGGCCACATGCTGGAGCATGACACCTTCATCACACACAAGCTCCTGCATCTGGAAGTCAGAAACCCCAGAATAAACAAGCCATCGGTCATTATTACTTATTAGCCAAAACAAAAATTACTCAGGCCTGATGTGGAGGCAGCAAACCCCCTCTTGGCTCTTCAGTTTAATTAATTTCACCATAAGGTAGGAATAGGTTAAAAAAATGAAGAGTGTGAGCTGGAGCAACTTAACTATCCCACCTCCCTTTCCCCTGGTAAGGATTTAGAAATTTATCTAGGATAAGTAATGCAAGTAAGTATTACTGACCAACAGAATTATTAAAGCTACATCGGGGGAAATAAATAACAGAAGAAAAAGCACTCCTAAATTGTCCAAAAACTGGTGAAGTATGTCTGACTGCACTAAAAGACTTGATCTGATTTTGCAAGAAAACAGGAAGGGCCATCTTGCCTTTTCAAGAAATACTTCCCTTCCTGTAAAATTCCTGTTTAAAAAAAAAAAAATACTACAAATTTTTGTTTGCAATAGGTATTTTTAGAGAAGAAAATAAAGGCAGAGAAGAATACAGCTAGACAAATGGCTTGGAAAAAAGGCACGGGTGGCAAAAACTACAATAAATGTCTGAGTTTTCCTCTATTTTAAGTAACACTAGAGGTCACAGGAGATTGCTGAAAGTAAAAGTTACAATTAACAGAAGAATTAGCCTACGTGGAAAAAGGTGGAAATGGCTGAGTGGGAACTAAAAAGGCTGAACTTAAATTAGCTGTTGATTAAAAGTCAACATTAGATAGTATGAGGTGAGTATTTTCACAGTACATAATCTTTACCAATAAGTATGCTGTAATGTCACAGAAACTGGAGAAACACCAAGTACTGGTAAAATACATAACCTAAGCTGTCATAACCTAATATACAGCAATTCCTGGCAATTCCATTGCATTATTTTCATGACAGTACCTTCCAGTTCTTAGGCTTAATGGCATGTACAAATTGTGCCTTCCACACTTAGAAGTTTTTTCTGCTTGTCATAGAAAGAACATGTACTGGAAAAATAAAAGACTTAAGAGATGTGTTAGCCAGCAAATTAGACATAAACATCCCTGGGACTATGCAGCTGGTGACTGATACGGGCTAGAGAGCTACATCCAGGTTGACTAGGAGGAGAAAAACCCTGGCAAAGTGCAAGGAATAGAAAGAAAAGAAAAAAAAATGCTGGGCTGTCTTTAGTGATAGACAAAAACATTGAAAGAAAGGGACAACAGGATTTATATCTTTGTCTCCAACCTCACTAAGTAAAAAGGAAAAATGAATTACTTAGGAAGCATGCAGATATCTTTAGGTGTATTGTTTTACCAAAGCACTGATTAAGAAAATAAAAAATCCCATTCACATACAGAAACACTTCCTGCTGTTAGGATGCTCCAAACAATGGGCTCTCTCCAGATACAGAACACTGTGGTGGATCAGTGGAACCCTCTCAGCTTGACTTAGGAGCAGCCAGCGTCACATCTTGGGTGTGAACCAAGGAGCTGGAAAGGCCCTGGCTTGCACATGGGAGTGAAGGTGGGTTGAGAAATATGTCAGAAGGTGCTTCTGACACCCAGAATTTCAGGGTAACCAAAGCACAGAAAATGCTACCAGAACTAAACAAACATTGATCTTGTCTCCACTACTGACCAGCACCCAGCTGCCTCACTCTATCAACTGCCATCAAAATGGGCCCAGTCTGAGCTCTCCCTGAACTGCAACTGGAGTTAAACTTTACTGTCAAACTTCACCAGCTTCCATCAAACTGTCAAAAATATTTATTTACCTCAATAGAACACATTGCTGCTTCTCTTTTGAGTGATCTGCATTTTATTCACCTGTGACAATTACGTACCTAACAAGGGCTACCAGGTGCAGCATCAGCAAGAATATTTTCAACACCCTCTTTCAATGCCCTGCAACACCTGAGCACCCTGTTTCCCCTCAAGAGAGTATCACCTGCACCCCTTTGCAACTCAGCTTTAAAATGCTTCTTGAATGATCTGCTGAATTGCTCCAGGGGCAACAAAAGCAAAGACAAGCTGTCAGTGCTTAAAACTCACCAAGTTCCACCAAGTAAACAGAACCCAAAAAATACAAATGCCTTGTAAAAAAAGACCATTTCCTTAAGTATGCATTACCTTAGCAGCAGCAGCTGCTCCACTTGTCTCTGTTTTGGGGGGCTGGCTGACATTAGCACTTGCTTGTTTCTTCTAGAAAATAAAAAGACATCATAAAGGTCAGGAATGTTGATGAAAAAAAAGAAAAGCCAAGTAAAACTGTAAAACAAACAAAAAATACCCCCCAACCAAATCCAAAATCCTAAAAAAAAAAGAAAGAAAAAGCACACTTAAAAATGTCCATTAGAACATTTTTTGCAAGGTGAGTAATCAAAAAATGAATTCTCCTATGTAACTTTAATTCACACAGGCACATTTCAGAGCCCAGAAATGTGCACACCCAGAACAGGCTGAGTTCTCTTGCAGTGTTTTAATGGAGGATTCCTGTGGCACAGCAACTCCATTTCAAGTTAACAGTTAAAGCAACAGTAATTATATAAAAACTATCACGAAAATAAGAGGGGCAAACCATTGCTGTTCAGACATAATTTGAAAGACTAACCATGAAGGTAACATCACAGCTCAGGTAGGGAAGTAAAAATACAAAGTTAAGGGCAAAATTACAGTTTTTCTAAAAAACACAAGATTCACAAAACAATTAAAGATTTCACATTCTCCAAAGCAGGGCAGGCTGCAGAAGCAACACAGATCCAACCAGCAAACTCAGAAATACCACTTTTCAATGCATGGGACACCAGATTTGTAACACTCTGGGAGATCCAGAGACTCTGCCATTAAGGTAATTCCACCTCTTGTTCTCTTTCTAATGTAGCTTGAAAACCTGGAGATCACCTGGAGATCACCTGGAGATCACCTGGAGCAAACGAAGATGCGCTTTCAACAGTCACCTCCAGAGATGGGGCAGTGGGTCACCCACTGTGGCCATGTGTACAAGATTAACACAACCAAAGTACGGCCCAAAACTGGTACCAGCTGGAACAAAGAGGGATCTTACACCAAGGATCACGCTGGAAACAATGACATCCCAGTCAGACTCCACAGGATGCTGCAAAACCCAAGGCTAGCACTGATTTTTGCCTGTTAAAACCATGTTAGGAGTGTGCCAGCCCAGGACTCTCCTGCACAGCTACTGAAGTCCAGTGCTGCTGCCCAGTACAGACCTGCCCAGCCACTGGAGCCCAGAGCCTGGGGTCTCTGCCCAGGCTGAGGGATGGTCAGAGGTAAAAGCAGCAACAAAACTCAAAGACACACAGAACCCTTGACACAGCCCCCTTCCACCGTGTGTCGGCCGGGTTTGTCTCGGTATTTTCTCCTCTGACCACACATTCCTAAGGGAGCAGACAATCTGTTTCCACACACTCTTCAACCCTCATTACAATGAGCATTTCTGACTCCCTTAAGAAGGAAGCAGTGTTCCAGCTAAGGTGGTAATGATCCTGGAGGAAGGTGATGGAGGTGTGATGCGTTACAATTTTGTAGAGACAGTACTGAGAGGCACAACACCTTCGGCTTTCTGACACTGACATAGTGCACTGAAGATTCTGTAATAAGCATCATCCACAAACCCTTCAACTTTTAATTAAGTTGTTCACGTAGTTTAAAGTTTGAAGTGCTAGCCTCCCCTTTTCAAAGAGAAAAAGAAAAAAAAAAGAGGTCACAACAAAAAGATTGCCAAAAAAAAGAGCAGAACTCTGCAGAGCAATCAGTATTGTGGGCACACCTTCAGCACCACAGATCTTGACTGGCACCTCATGCTCAGCCTTTGACTCAGGGTTCATGGTGTTCAGGATTTACCTTTGGGACCAAAGACGATGTCTAACGTAACTGTGATGCTCTGAAAGTATCACAGAATTCCACAAATTCATAAAGTACTGTTTTAGAGAAGGGAGTCTTTATGGCACCTACCAACATACTCAAAAATTTCAGGCCCTGAAAGGGTAGCTTTCCCCAACCCCCAACAAGCCTGAGCTACAAAAAAAACTCAAAACCAAAACAAAACAAAGTAACAGTAAGACTTAAAAAAAAACAACAAAAAAACCCACAAAAAAACCCACAAAAAAACCCACAAAAAACCCCAAACCCCCCCAAAAAACAGGAAAAAAAAACATTGTCCCCCCCCAAAACAGCAAAACCAACCAACCAAAAAAAAAAGCCCCTCTCCAAAAAGCAGAACCAGCTAAAAGGGTGAAATAAATCCTTGTTCAGAGCATGAACTTATGTTAATCAACTAAATGGAATAAAGAAAAAATGTTAATGCAAATGTTTGTTTGGTGGTAAGCCAAGCAGCATTTAAAGGTAAAGACAGAGAAGAAAAATTAACAAATACATTTTGCCCTGGAACAGAGAAGAAGACTACCTGCAGATAAGCCATGTGGAAAGTTCAGCCACCAGATTAAATGAGTATTACTTACTGAATACTGACCACCACACATTTTAGTTCCCAGAGTCACCTTTCAACAGCAACTTCTTTGGTATCTACCCCCCCTTAATACATTTGTAAAAACACAAGGGCTGGCCACATCATTCATTTAGGTTTATCCTTCTTCCACTCTAAAATAAGGATGTTATGGTGTTTCCCAAGATGTTCCCTCCAGGCAAACCAGCTCAGATACCCTTTATTGACAAATACATCAGAGCTGTTCCCATCTTCTCCCCCCTCCAAGACTGGAAGAGTATTTTTCTTCTGTGACAATCTCAGACACAAACAACTGAAGAATTACCTTGCAGCTGTACTCACACCTTGCTTCCCAACCTGATAATAACAGAGATAACCAATTATCAAAGCACAGCTTCTTTATGAAATGAATTAAAAGAATTATGGGCCTGTAAAGAATTGTGTGTGAAGGAATAAAAGCTGTGGCATTGAGGTACTTATAATCTCTTCATCATTAGCAGTGGATTCAAAACAAAAAGAACAGTTTCAGAGTGGAATATTAATTCTGCAGGTTTAGTAAAGGGGAGATGAAATATACATCCTTCTCATAAGCAGATTTTAAAAGGAAATACATGTATCAAGACTGGTGTCCAGAATATGGACTAAATGTTCATTTTGAACTACAGCATTCAAGTGTTCATTGCAAGACTGGAGTAAGAATGCATATGGTACACTTGTCTTAGAAAATACACAAGAGACAAGAATGTGCTATCTCTGTTCTGCAAACGCTTTTGACAACCATCAGCAGCATTTCAGCCTCCCCTTATGAATCTTTCATTCAAGAATAGCTCGAGCAGCAATCACTCTATATTCCTTCAGAAAGCACAGACTTACATTGCAACAGCTCTCAGCAAGTACCAGAATTTGACTGAAATAATGTTATTTTTCAACCACCTTCAGCATTTTAGCCAAAAGAAGCACCAAAACGGAAAAGAGGGACAGAGAGAGAAGCTGCTGCTGTGCTTCTCAGAGCCCTTCCACTCCTCCACTGAGGACGGATTAAGGCCCCAATCCCCTGTGCCAGTGCCGAAGTGCTGTGAGGCACAAGGGGGAAAGAAAACAAACAAACAATGCAGATATAAATAACTAATTTGGTACCAGAGTAAGAAGAAACCTCACAAACACTGCAGGTTACCCTTGCACTTCCACAACTTAGACCAGCAGTGGGCACCCCAACAAGACTGTCACCAGTCAAAATGCCCGTTGTCCCCATTAATGCTTTTTCTGGATAAGGAACCCTAAGTGGCAAACATCAGGATTAAAAAGTACCACAGACAGCGATTTCGGAGCAAAGAATCAATTCTAAAAGGATAGAGATGCTTTAGCACCAATAATCACTGTCAACTTTTCGAAGTAAAGAATATAACTCCTGCTAAGTAAAGCACAATGAGCTGAGCAAGCAGCACAGGTTCTGCCTACAGTGCTGTAAAGCACAACTCAAAATTCCAGGCCATGTTAGAAAGGGTCCTGCTTCACACCATACCTGGTGAAATATGGCCTCACCCTAAGCTGGGGCTTCCAATTCCTATAATATATGGTTCTGCCTTCCTTTTTAGTATTGCATTTTAACATCCAAACAGCAGCCATGCACAGGCTGGGCTTTTATATGGATACAGAACCTCTCATTGGTATTTCCCTCTGCAACAGTAAAAAGAGAAAGGTATTTTTCCATATTAGTAACATGGATCCACTCAGAGCAGGGGCGTTTCAGAGCACAGCCACACACAATGTGAGCACTTCTTCTGCATTATTCTTATGAAATTCACGTGGTTGTGTAGCAGAACACACTGTGCCCCAAGGGCAACCCTCTGACAGGCAGCACTGACTGGATGTGGCGTGCAAGATTAGGACAGCAGGACAATGCACCTCATTACAGTGCAAGACCTGCCTTCCTGGGTTTGGATAAGCTCCACTTGCATCATTTCCCTGTCTCTAGCAGTGGTCAGCAGCAGACAGGAAAGAAAACAAAACCAGAGATGGAGAAACAGTCCAGATCCATGTTGATGTTTCTAAATACTCTTCCAGCCTCCATTTGTGAGCCAGGGACTTCTGAACTTCAGTGTATTTTATAAACCACCCTCGGTTTCTCTTCAGCAATTTTGCTCCATCTGCCCTTGAAAGCATTTATATTTTAGTATCCAAGGGCTTCTAGAGAACTAGTGCCCCAATGGCCTCAAAAGTGGAAGTGATCTGAAACTGGTAGAAAGGCACACATTAGCTGAAGACCGTATCAAGATGAGGGATAAAATAAAACCACACCAGCTGTCCCTCACATGCTAACAAATTGCTAAAAGCCTTGGAACACCAGGAGGCAAGGGGAATAAAGGAAATTTACTATTTTGTACGCTTTGCAATGGCATCTCCAAACGCGTTGGCTCAGGTCCAGGATGTTACATCACAGTGAGAGAACAGAGGGACAGATATGGGGAAACCTGCAGTACATCACTCACTTTTGCTGGGTGGCAGCTGCATCCCAGCTGCAAAAGTATGCCACAGATTCATGTGCACGAGCAACCAGCAATTCCAACAACCACCATTTCTTTTCTGTTAACACCCCCCATACACACACCCACAAGGAATGAAAACCTTTCAGTAAAGCTGATCTAGATTTTCAGGAAGTGTCTGATTCTCCCTAGAATTCAATAAATGTAAGGTTCTAACAACCAAGACATGAAGATTTAGGACAGATCCCTGTAACTTGAGCCTTTGTCCTGGAGCAGTGTCCAATACAACTTAACACATACACACACACTTTTATTGACATGTACACTGATGAAAAACTGCCTGTATTTTTTTTTTTCAATTACATATTCTAACACATCTGTAGTTTCCAGCACATCTTTTGACTGTTCCTACGACGCACCATGCACAGATACACACACACTCAGCTTCTCATCACTAGACTGACAGACTGTGTGAATCTCAACCCAAACCCTTCCTGTGCAAGCACATCCCCCCCCATCTTGTCTAGACTTAAAGCTTGAGCAGCACTGCCAAAATGACTCAAACAAGTATGACTGTCCTTCCTTGGCTTAAATCTTTAGGCAATGAAGTGATGGAGATCAGTCTTTCCAAGGACTACACGGCCCCGTCAACCATGATATCACAGTTCCATCCTTTCTGTGCAAGTCCATGTCTTACCAAACAGGTTTCTATCTACAGTAAACCTGCTGTGTTTTCTTCAGTCTGCTTCTAAGTCTCCAAGAAGAAATGCTTAAGAAGCCTGCTCTACACCCTAACAGTATTCATTTTGAATTCCCCTTGATGTTGTGGCTAATTGGCATCTCCCACTCAAACCAATGTCAGGCCTTTCCTACCTCTGCTTTTCAAAGCTCTACCCTCCTTTTCTCACTCCTTCAGGACTATATACCCAAAGAATCTGAGAGATGAGAGTTGTTTGTTGTTATTTTTAGTTATACAACAACCATACTGATTTTAATGTTTTCCTTTCAGTATGGATATAAACTCTTCAAAGACCTCCACATTTTCTTGTAATTTTCCTAATGCCAAACCTTTCCTAGTAGGCAGGTGAACAAACTCAGTATTCTAGACAACGCTGCCCAAAGCTCTCTACAGATATATTATAAACTTCTGCTTCAAAAATTGAAGGTAAAGGAATAATCTCTGACTTTTAAACAAAAATGTAACATTGCAGACTCTTGGGAAAGCTGTACAAAGATTTTGAGTTGCTTCCTCCACTGTTTAACAAATCAGAGTGTCTTGGAGGTAAGTGTGAGTCACAGCGAGGTCAATGCCCCTCAGTGGGTCTGTGGAAGAGGTTTTTGATCTATTTCCACTTTTAAGCACTGCAGAGTGGATGGAACAAGTAAAATATACAAAGAAATTCACAAGAGGAAACATACCTGCAGTATCCTAAGGACTCAAAAAGCAGAAGTATCCGGACAATAAATTTCAGTAAGAGTCTTGTTTTGCTGGAAACAGATCTTCTCCATGAGAGGTCAGAAACATTAACCCCAGAACCCCAAACTACAGGCCGCGATTCCCACCCTTCCCACAAAAATGTCAGCACTTCTCTACTAAGAGGAACAATGTGCAGTCAAAGAATACGGCATTAAACCAAGAATGTATAAATGCACAATGGTATTTGTGAAAAAAACAAGCTGTCTGGAGAGGAAAGAAGGAACACATTCTCAGGCTAGAGAAGCCTTGCTTTCTGGACAGGAAAGGAAAGCAGTTGCTTAAATCATCTACTTCAGAGGACTGTAATAAAAGCAGCCACTGACCCTGATTTGCAGGGCAGTCAAACAGGCTTAGGCAAAGTTATTTCCAACAAAGCCTCTGCTATGGATGAAGCATCAGGGGGAAAGCATCACAGTGCACTCACTTCACCTGTGCTTCTGGGCAGCTGTGAAACCAGGGCCATCAGATGTGTCCCACACTGCCCTGGCACTGCACAGTAGACACTCTATTGAGGTAATTTCCATGGATACCAATGTGAAATATTAGGGAAAATATGAACAAAGCAAATAAAATATTTCCAGGACACTGCTCAGCAGCACAAGACAAAACTAAACATTCCTGGGATGAATAATGACTGAGTGGAGTCACCAGTTAATTGTCCAAAAGATACCACTTTGCTATCAAAAGGCAAAAACACATATATGAGAAAATTCATTACCAACTTTTCTTTTTAGTATGCTCAAACATTTGAATTTACCTCTCCCACTTCTGCTTTTTTCTCTCCCACCTTGGAAGAAGCTTCATCTGCCTTCTTGTCACCATGCTGTAAACAAAGAAAATAGAAGTGTAGCTATTAAGACCTTAAGTCATATCTTCCACACAAAGAAATTCTCAAACTTCTTAGTGCAAGGATGATTCATTTCAGCTACCACAATATGACAGGAAGGAACACTTAAGTTTTTCTTCTCACTAATGGGCAGGATTTCTAAATGGCCTGCTGGATAACTTCAAGAGTAATCAGTCATAAGGTCATGACTCTTAGGGCAGTTACACGACTGTTCTCGTGAAAAGCTCTGGAAGATATTCAGCTTATCACTCACCCCTAGCAGCAAAGCACTCTCCAATGCTTGTTTTGGAAATGTCAGAACCACAGGCTTCAGCAGAAACTGAACAGCTCTCAGAGATGCCAACACAATGTGTGCAACCCACTCCAGCATCTGAACTTCCCTCAGACACACTAAAATGCTTGTTGTGCCCAGCCCTCCTCACCTGGAAGAAAGCTGTTACCACGATTGCTGTAATTCTGGTGCCGATACAGAAAAACATAAATGCTCCAACAGTTCAGGCACATTAGGAAATACAGTTCTTCCAGGATCCCTGAACCTCCTGCATCTTTTATCTCCTCCAAGACTCTAAACCTCTTCCATTCGCCTAACCTGATGTACAACGCCAGTAGCTTCCTATGTGCAGCAGTGTAAAGAAAGACAAATTTTGCTCAGCACACACACTGGCATCCAGCACCTTGTAACTGTCTGCATCTCTGAAAAGTGGTGAATACGGTCCCTCAAAAAAATCTTTTTCAAAAATAATAAAAGCAAAAAGCAAGAAATAAATATAAGAGGCAACATAATATAGCTACTCTCTAGTATCTCAGCTAGTGTAACTTCCCACAGCAACTGAGACATCTGGGAGGGAGGATTCACATCTGGTTTGTTTTGTTAAGTAAAGACAGGAGATTATTTGAGACCCATTTATTCCCTTCTGTTTTCAGGACTGAGCAGTAGGAGGTAAAGCCTGCTAATCCACAAAGTAATGAGCTCCTGCAGATTTTTCTTTACATGGCTATAGGGAGAAAGTAATGATCCATGTATCACTGCACTATCTTCAACAGGAATCAGTTCCAGCACATCAGCAGGAGAAAATGCAGGCTGAAAAAAGTACTATAGCAACAAAAGTTTCAATAATTGTTTTGGACAACCTCTAACTATTCAAGTTTTTAAAATGAGATTGGTTATGACTAAGATACTTGAAAGTTTTAAAATTGGAAATGCTATACTCATATTCCAATTATGCTTCTTTAGAGGAAAAACAAGCCCTGCAGGTTGTCTATTCAGGTAAGAGATTAATTGATTCACTGCTCCACAATAGCACTTCCAGTACAGACACAATTTACCCAGCTATCTGTGCTCTTAACTGCTACAATAAAAGCATATCACACACGTATCAGTAAGAGCAGTATCAGTGAGTGTCCTGTTGCTGACAGAACAGGAATTTCAGAGCCAGCCATAAGGCTCAGGAGCTAAAGGAGACCTCTGTTGATTGGGCTCTTTTTATGGATACCCTTAGCATCAAAATGCTCCAAAAATCAAGTGTTACCCTGAATCCAGCTATTAAAGTCTTTTATTGCTCTCATTCATTTTCTTCTTCAAATTCAGACATAGCTTTAAAAGCACCAACACCAATCGAAGTGCAGGCTCTCCTTAGTTTTTTTTTTTTTTCTTTTACAAAATCAAGTCAGGGAATGTAGGAACTAATTACTTGCTTCCTTCTGAGTATGCCAGACCTTTACCAGGACTGAATCCAGTGTTACCCTTCCTCCCTAAGTCCACCTCCTCATCCTCATACCAAACAAACCCACAGCAGACAGGACCATGGCACCAAAAGGGCACCAAAAGGGCACCAAAAGGGCACCCAGACAGATCCAGGACTACGCAGAGGGAGATACAGAAGGGGACTGGCAGGATTCCCTCGATCACCCCTCAGGCAAAATATCTCTGTGTCCGTGAGGGACCCCAGGGCAGCTTCACTGCCCAGAGAGGATATGGAGTCAACCAGGACAAGGACCACAACTTTGCTATCCCTAAACTCAAGTCAGAGAGACATCAAAAGCATGACACCTTCCCTCCAGACAGCTATGTCAAACAGCATCTGTAATAAAGAGACTTTGAATCAGAGGCCAAAAAATACGTGTATTCCAACTGAGGGAGCGAAGCACATGTGGCCAGACCAAAGCAGTTTTGGTCTGGTTTTTTTTAATCCAGTAAGTTGAGTAATGCACTGTGTACACACAGAGACCTGATACTCACTCTCTGGCCTCAGATAACAAAACAGCCTGTGAAAGTACTGCCTTGCAGCAAAGTCTGCTGTCCTGAAGAGGTAACCTTGCAAAGCACAGCTTCACAATACACCTGAGGAAAACATGCTGGTTCTCTGAACAGTTGATGCATAAGGTATGATGAAGGACCCTGTTCCAAAAATGTCCTTCGACAGCTCTTTTCTTATCTGCGTTTCCAAGCTTTGAACCCTCTAGTAAAAATATTAAATATACAAATAAAATACATGCAGTAAATCAATCTGCTTAGTAAGAATGTTAAGCTCAGGTTTTGTGGCACAGTGTATATTCACTCCTGCTTCATACTCACATATCATAATGACAAGCTGACTTTTCCTTCTCATCTTCCCTTACAGTGCCAAAGATACATATTCATAACCAAACCAGTGGATCAGAGCAGCCCCAGCTCTCTCACATCAACAGAGGGTGTAAAGCTGAAGTGACATTTCTAGTTTGACTCATGAGCTAACAATTCCTTGTAGCTTTTATGCTGGCCCAAAATATTTTCCAACCTTACTAACTAAAAAAGAAACCCCACACAAACCTACCCATAATTACATGTTCACAAAAATACGTAAGTGTCATGAGCAAGAAAGTTTATCCTGAGATCTTTATCCTGTTCTAAAGTGCACAAAAATGTCACCACACTATTGTTTTAAGACACACCTTTAACTTCTGAGTCAAACAGCACTCATAAACTAGAAAGCAACTGGTGAAAAAGCACATAGAAAATTACTAACAGCTGAACAGACACCTATATGCACAAAAACCCAAAAACCCAACCCCTCACTAAAGGCTTTGCTTCCAAGAAATTCCTTCAAAACCTCAGGAGATTTAGAAGGCATTAACAAGCCTTTGGTTTAAGGCCATTGCGCAGCATCTCAGGGGACGTAAAGTACCCGGGTGAGAAGTGAAGTCTTGCAAGATTCTCAGCTGAAATAATCAACTCAGCATTACAGCTATTAAATTAGATGGGAATCTGACCTTCGCTCTCAGCTGGAACTGGGAGGAACACAAGAGATCTTTTGACACTGCTCAGAAAACTGTCAGCTGCAGAGAGGTGCCAGGGGAGTTACAATCAAGCCAGGTAAGGAATCGAAAGGTGAAACCCAGGCCTTTATTACATCCAACCTCAGCTTTAAATACACCAGTCAGTAAAAACCTTCCTAGACTTGAATCACGTGAACTTCCTTTGTGTCTGCTCCCCTCACCCACCTTTTCTGCCTCTCCCACCTCCCCAGTGTGAATCACACACATGGGAGAGGAGAGGGCTCCAGTCCCACGTGGAGGCCCCCAAGTGCCAACAACCACAACCATGGGTTTCCAAAAGAGCAAGTGCAGGAGCAGTTTTCTTACCTGATCACACACAGTCATATTGTAGTATCTTTTCTTACCCTGGATGCGATGACACAGAGCTAATGAGACCTTTTACATCCATTTCATTGCTTAATGCAGTAATTCTCAAACCTTCCCCTTCGTGATTTTGTGTCACCTCCACCACACTGATTTGACCTGACACAATGACTGATAGCTGAAAACACTGCTAAACACTGGTCTAAGCTACGTGGAGCAACTTAGAAGTAGAGTCATAACTTCAAAACATTTCATCTACCTGATCATATATTTAGGAAATACATTAAAGTGATGTTTTCTCTGAAACCAACATTTCACAACATATGGTTTCTGTAAAACTTTAACAGAAGGCAAACTTTTTTTTTCACCACCCCATACAGAGACCAACTGCTTCCTCCTGTGAGTAATAAACCATAAAGGTTTCTTAAAGGCTTTTTAAAGCCATTTAAAGAAGTCGCGGTTCGTCACAGTAATGAGCAGCGACCCAAGTCCATCCAAACCGCATGGAGCCATCAGAGAGCTGTGGTTTGCTCAGGGAGGATTTGGCAAGTGACGGTTCTTCCCGGCAGCATCGCCGCCACCCACCTGCAGTGAAGAACACGATCCTGGAAAAAGGCGCAGCGCAGTTTTTCCCAAAACAGGAACAGCCCCACATACAATCCTGACTTACGCGTTCTGCTGCGGTTTCGCCATCCCGCGAGCCTGCGCTACTCGGGAGACGAGCACCGAGAAGAGCACCAAAACCCCCGGGTTTCAGTGTCGCTTTCTGACAGGGCACGGGATGCGCAGCGGCGGCCGGAGCACACCGCGCTTCCACCTGACCTGAAGCACTGGAGTTTTTTCCTAAAAAGCGTTGTCTCGCCTCCAGCCGCACCACAGCCCCCGTTCCTTACCCCTTCTCCATCCCGAGTGGCCGGAACACCCCGCCCGCCGCGCCCGCCCACCCCGCGCCCCCCGCCAGCCACTCCCGGCGTGGTCCCGGCTCTCCCGGGGCTTTCCCCCGCACTCACCATGGCGTACCACCAGCGGGCGAAAGCCATGGCGCTGCGGCTGCTCCTCCTGCCCGCCCTGCCCGGCACTGCCCGGCCCGGCCCGGCCCGGGACGCGCCCAGGGCGGTGCCCGGTGCGGAGCCGCTCCCCCGCCGGGGCCGCGGGGCGCCCGGGGCAGCGCGGAGCGGCATCGCCGCCCTCCTCACACCCCTCCCCGCAACCCCGAGCCCGCCTTACCGCCGCGGGCAGCGGCTGCCTGCCCTTCCCGGGCGCCGACATGTCGATCCCGGGGAAGAGGAGCGGGGGGCGGCCGGTCGCTCCCAAAGCTCCGCGGGCGGCTGGAACGGCCCTCGGTCCCTCCCCTTCCTGCCGGGGCCGAGCCGGGACGGGGGAACCAGGGGGGCCGCGGGTCCGGGATGAGGTGGCGGGGCGGGAGCGGGGAGCCCGTGGTGGGACGGCGCTCAGCTGGAGCGAGAGTGGCTTTTCTTTAAAATAGGGTTGTGTGGTAGGGGGGGGACGAGCTCGCAGACTTTTTTGTCCTCACGAAAGTCTTTCCCCTTGGAAAAGCGTTTGGGTGTGGACGGCTGACCCTAAGCAGGCTCCATGGCAGCTCCCAGCGTGGATCCTGCACCTCGCGGCTTCTTCTCCCGGGATGGAGCCAGGCGGATGGTGCTTGGGGCTGCTCCAACACCCGGCTCCTCCACCGGCCTCCGTCCGGCTCCTGTGCCAGCTTCCCTCCAACTGCGGCATCCTATTCCTATGATAGCTTCCTTCCCCAGCCTGGGCATCCTGGCTCTTCCACCAGCCTCTGGCTGGTCTGCCACCTTCCCTACAGCTGTGCTACCCTGCCACCTCTCCTGGCTCCAGCCTTGGCCGTCACCTTGGCATGGCTTCGTTCCCACCACGCAAATACACTTGGTTTGGAAGTTGGCCACGCATCCCATGGGTTGATGTGGTGTTAAACCCTCACATTCAGGGGATTTGTTGCAGGTCAGGTTATAAAATGGAAAACACAGATACTGTGTGCAGGAATGGGTGCAGTTTGACGACTTTGTCTTGCCAGGCTGCATACAGTAAATGAAGTCGGCATTTGCAGTGTTCCGTGTCAGGGAACCCCAGGCACACGCTGGATGGGTGGAACAGCTGTTGGATGAGTTGCACTGCTCCAAAGAGGTAACAGCAGCAGCTCCTGAACACATTCTTGTGTCAGGAGGCCTTGTCCATCAGCAGGAGGAAGGAAAAGTGTCCCAGTCTTTAGGGATTGCTTGTCTCCTTCCTTGGGGAAGAGGCAGTAGGACTAATCCGTGTGGTAGGAAGTCTGTAAACCCAGTTAAGTGCCTATGCCCTGGGCTGTCAGACAGGAGACAAGTGGGTGAGGTCTCCCCTCAAGGTCTTGAGAAATGGTTTTAATCTGCAGAGAGAGGGGGAATGTTCAGATGGGTCTGCCTAAAGCCAGTCCTGCTTTTCCTTTCTGATTAGATCCATGCAGAGTTATGGCTGACTCTGAAGTGTTTCAGCATGTGACACCTAGGCAAGGTGCTCCAGAGGAGGGGGAGGCGAGGGCCGTGTTTAATGCTTGGCTTCTACATGGGGCTGCTGTGTGCAGGTTTACCTCCAGTCGCTCTGACAGGTGTAATAGATTGTGCTGCGTTTCTCCAGCTGCAGGCGGCAGACCCTCCCTGCTGGCAGAGGGCTACAGGGAACCCTCAGGAAGCGTCACCCATCTCACTGCAATGTGCCTGATGACAAACAGCTGGAGCTGACAGTGACTGGAGTGGTGGAGTTGCACAGGAACAGGGCAGTAACACATGAAACCCTTGGTGATATCAGGATGGACATTCAGGGTTCTGCTGACCCAGAAGCACATCATCCATTCCAGCTCTGCCAGTAGGTTCAGTTTATAAATGAGGTTTGAACACTGCTGCAGGAGGGAGGGGAGCTGCCCACACACTTGCTCCAGCTCCTGCAGTCGTTGCAGTGTTTTGTAAACTGACTGGGCTCCATCCAGCCCAGCAAGGAAATCTTGCTTTAGGGCTAAGGGCTTGGCATTGTTGTTTCTATTAAAAGGTTCCTCTAGCTTGCCACTGCTTCAAGAAACCATTGCTTACTGGCAATTTCTGCCTAAATTTATTCTTAACTAGTTGAAAACTTTTACATGTAAAGGATGAAAGCAGCGGACATTTACCTGGGGATGGAAAAGCAGGTTCTTGCTCGTCTGACAGAAGTAGAGTCAGCTGATGGATGCCTGAGTCAGCCTTTTAAATACTGCAGGCCTAAACTCCACTCCAACAGGTTACTCATTTGGGTAAAGATTTGGGTATTTGAGTGGAGCAGTTGCTAGTAATTATCCAAGTCTGTCTGACACTTATTATCTTTAATTAGGAAAAAATAAGTTTTCCTTGCAGCAGCATAAAAGCGTGTAGTATAAAAATCACACAGAGTTTTCTGTCACAGTTTCTACGTATTCCTTCAGAGAATCTGCAAGTGAACAAATCCACTGAGGCTTGGTGAGATTTTATCTGGCATTGGCCACTGAGTTCTGCACAGGGCTGATCAGAAACAGATGCAAGAGGTGATGGACGGCACAAACATCAGCTTTTTCAATGTTTATTGGCTGGAAAAAGAGCAGGTGGCCACATCAGGAACACACAGGTTATTCTTTACTGCAATAGTGTGTGATGTGAACAAGTATTCAAAAAGAGCTTGTGTGCTTTTAATAGTCATGGATACATTTCCATGTAATTCAAGGTATTAGGAGTCTAAAATTGGAATGAAGAATCACAGACTCATTTTCCCCACCATGCCTCATCTCCAAAGGGCGCCAGTTGACGTCAAATGCCTCCCAATAAAAAGGTGCTCAAAATTCTGGCAGGATGGGATGAAATTTTTGCCAAGCATACATATTTTATTAATATAACTTGCATAATGGTATGACTGCAAGCTTATGAGTCATTCACAAAATCTACAAAATAAAGTACAAAATCTCTTGTGTAACTGGATTTTCAGCCGGGGTAGTTTAAAAGAAGTCTTAGTATAAAAACTAGTTAAAACAATAGTTTTTAAAATTTCTTTCCTCCTCTTCCTGTGTTTTACAAAGAAACTCCTCTCAAGTTTTTGTTCTGTTGTCTTCCTCTGAAACCCAAAACCATCCGGATTTACTTTTTTTTTTTTCTTCTTAATTTGATGCATTCAGTCCCACCCTGTTTTAACACACCCACAATAACAAAGACCAACAAGTACATTTCATTTCTCCTTTTACTGTTTTTGTTCACCGTGTGTTCAGTAAATGGAAAGTGGTATTTTAAGTTATGGAAATTCTGTTTGTTGATAAGCATGGTTTGATGACATCCTTGCTCTAGAAAGCATTAATGCCAATCCTTACTTTTTAAAAGAAGGGTTTATTTCCATATCTGTGGATACTTCTATTTTTGTACATGTTATAAACATCTTTTATAAGTGGTATGTCCTCTGCTAGTTTAGTGGGGTCTGAAGATTTCCTGCTGGACTCCATCCCCACTGATGAGTGGAGATTTCCTCCCCTCAGAGAGAAGACATAAACTTTGACACCAACCAAGAGAAAATTAGAGTCTTTGGTGAGGTTTGATAATTTGTTATTTTGTAATTGAGGTGAACTTTTAATTAAAAAATCAAAATCATTTTGAAATTAACTTTGCATAATTACTGGAGCCAAATCTGTATGATATGTACGAAAATTTTTATATATCCATATTTTCTTTTGTTACACTGAAATGTAGCAAACCCCAAAGTTTAGTACGATGGATCACATACAACTGTGAGGGGGAAAAAAAAATGGTATCCTTCATCATCCCAGACTGTGTTCCACCCCCATGTGTTTGGTCCTCTTGTCTCCCCCCAGTTTCTGCTGGGGGAGCCAAACGGTGTTGTCAGTTCTGGGAGTCAGCAGAAATTCAAGGTAACTGATTTGAGACCACACTATAAATTAATATAAATTTCAGCAAACCACAGGCATTTTTTCTGGACTGGATACAGATGCAGATGAGGTTATGGCCCCAAAGTGAGTCTGAAAGGAAGAGCAGCAGGATGAGTGAGGCGTTGCCCCAGTGCATGTCAAACATTGCAGCTATGCAGGAGTGGCCGACCTGCAGCTCACGTCTGTCTGCTGCTTTATCTACAAAGAACTTACCCAAGATGAGGGGCATTCTCTCAGATGTAAACTAAATTATGAAAGTAAGAAAAATGTATGATCTAGGCCTCATTGAACTTTTATAAGCCTGATTTGTAAAGATTTTTACATGTGAGAATTACAATACCATTTGTCTTGGATTCTCAAACTGTAGGGTTAGAGTAGTCTGTAGGCAGAAATTGCAGATTGGTGAGCTCTGTGAGAGGTGAGACAGAAAAGCCTTGTGTATTTAGAATATACTTTGAACTCTTTATACACCAGGGTTTCAAAATCAATAGAAATCCATGCTAACAAAATAAAGCACATAGCTTTTAAATACAGCTTACAATGTCAACGTGTAGATTTTTGGAAAATGCTTTGATCTGTGTCAAATCATAAAGTCCATGCAAGAGATTAAAAATTATACTCCTTGGACATTTTCTCACTTAATCTCCATATGCTACAGAAACAGTCATTGGCTTGAGACTGATAGCATTCCCTCCAGTGCCACAGTGCACTTATCCTTAACCTTCAAGGTGAAGAATGTTCCCCTCAGGGCAGTACCCTTCTTCAGGTGAAATTAATCCTGAAGTTCTTGGTATTAAGAGAGGCTCCCTGAAGGGTTGCGAAAAAGAGCTGCAGTTCTCTGAAATGCATCCAGTAAAAGAAGTTAAAAATTGTCTGCTTTGGTTTGCAAAGATGCAGTGGGTGACTTTTGATCCCAGGGTGATGAAGGAAAGGTTTTACATGTCATCACATCCCTGCTTATGTTTTCGGTTGTATTTTCTTTTTCTCGCTATCTTACCCATGCACAGATAACTGCAATCAAGGTTGAAAAAGCCCATCCCGATTAAAATACAGTTTGTAACTAATCCAAAAGCAAAATTAAAGCCAATGCTCAACTACTTTATATGTAGTGTGCATATACATTCATACATACATAAATGTCTTGCAGCTATTTGGTACAAGTGTATCGTGCAAAGCACTATATCACTAACCAATGTTCCCATGATTCACAGGTAGAATAAAAGACTAATGACTAAACACTGAAGAAAAATAACTCGAAACAGCACTGGTAGGTATAATAAATTTGCACTGAAGTTACACTACAAATTGTTAGTGTAAGGCAGAATTTTGACAGAAACCTTGGACATCATCTAGGGCTAGAAATGTGAGGAAAAAACCTCTTCCACCTGCCTCCACTCAGCTTTTGCAAGGATTATGCAGGGCATCAGCCTGTAGCTGGATATGACTTGTAGCTATCAGTGACAGAAGCAGCACGGAATGGCCATGACCCTGTAATACAAAAAAAAAAAGATGGTCACTTTTCCAGCTGTTCCCTTGGGGGTTTTCAGGACTGTGCTTCTGAGAGAGAACTGGACACTGCTGGTTATTGTAACACACAAAATGCTCTTTTGCCAGGACTGTGAAATATCTCTTTTACTTCCTCCTAGGGTTTTAAAATTCTTCCCTGATCCTTCGTCGTTTGGAGAGTGATGCTGCCTTAGGGCAGGGGTGGAGTCACCATCTCTGGAGGGATTTAAAAGTCATGTAAATGTGGCACTTGGGGACATGGTTTAGTGTTGGGTTTGGCCGTGCTGGGTTAACAGTTGGTCTCGATGATCTCAAGGGTCTTTTCCAACTTAAATTATCTTGTGATTCTGTGATTCTTCTCGTATTCTTTCAGCAGCTGCCTGTGAAACAAGATGTCAGTAATTACAACAGTACTTCCATAGGGTTTCCTTCTGCACTTGTGACAGGGTATTAAAAAAAAAACCTCTGGCAAACAAGAAATTCCTGTTGAGAGGGAGGGAAATTACAATGCTGGGCTTTGTCTGCTCAGTAATTGCAGATTTGCTGGATGGGGGTTGGTGGATGTGGAGCATTTAGCAGCCTCGTTAGCATCTGGTTCATCCTGTGTTTAACTTGATTAGCCAGTGCCTCATCTGGAAGTTACATTAACATGTTAAAAGCTGCATTAATATTAACAACCATGTATCTGCTTACAGCCTGCATCCCTGAATCCATTATGTCCACTGCTCTGCCATTACTTCCCTCTTTCATCTATTTTCTCACTTGCATGGATTAAGTTCTTCTCCATCTTGGCATGATCGCTCCCTACAGACACGGTTTCACAGGTCTCTTCACAGGTTCATACCACACTCGGTGCCTCTTAAGAAGCAAAACTTCCAGTCAAAACAACACGAAGGAAGCCAAGGTTAGGACAGGCCGCCACAGGAATGTTGTATGGGGAATTGCAACGCTGCTTTGCAGTAAATTATTTCTTGTTTCAGAAATGCATGAAAACATGGAGCTGGGATTGCTTGGAAGGGAAACATGGGTAGCATGGAAAGTATTTTACAGCCCTGTGTTGCTCTGGAGGCAGCAGACATTTTTCATAGTTAAAAAAGCAAGCAAATTGAAGGGGCATTGAGCTGAACCATAGATAAGTGAGCACCAGAGCCACAGCACTCGGTGTAGCTTGGCTGTATGAAAGCCTCTGCAGTGCCTTGCCCAAGGACATCCCTGCTTGCAGCAGCTTCCCTTCCTGCTCATCCTCCTCTGAAATCAGACATATGGCATTAATGGAGCCAGAGCGTGGATCGCTTCCACTCTGCACACACTGCTTTCCCTTGGGAGCAGCTCTCAGTTCCTTCTTTCTCTTTTAAGCTTCTGGGTTTGTGTTTGCCCTGAGATACGTGGTGGAGCAGCCCTGCACTCCTGCACTGCAGCAAAACCCGTTTCTGTGCATGTTTGGGAACAAGCATGAGCACAGGAGTGCAGAGAACTTGATTTGCAGTGGAACCACTGGGTAGAGCAACCCAGCACGATTTACATGCGGCTGGCGTGCAGATCATTATAAGCTGTGACAGAGGAGGGGTTTTTTTTTTGCACATCACAAACCCACAAATCTGTCACTTCTACGCAGAGCCACATGCTGTTTCTCCGAGGCAGGCTGATGGGGCCAGACAGCCCTGCGAGCTGAGGTGATGCTCTGCTCCCTGTGGGCAGTGACCACCCCAACGCCACCTGCGGGTGTCCAGTGCCCTGTGCCGTGTTGTGCAGGTGACAGAAACTCCATCTGCAGACACACCATGACTGTCACAAACGTGGGCATTTGGGGGGGCAAATGTACGGTGGTTCTGGAGTAACTTAGGTTTTGTGTACAGCCCCAAATGTTGCAAAATCTGAAGTAATTCAAGTCACCACGGAGCAGCAGAGGAGTAACAGGAAGTCCTCTGCTTGAGGAAATGAGTTTGTTTTGTGTGGAGTGCCTTGTGATGGCACTGCCCAAGACAGAGGCACCGTGCCCAGGCTTGTGCTGCCAGAACCAGCCTGGCCACCCCTGCTCATGGTGTTGCTGTGCTCTGCCCTGGCACAAGCAGAGCACCCCTGCCCCGTGTCCAAATTCCCAGTCTACTTCTGAATGAGGGGCAGACAAGCTCCCTGGCAGGGGAGTGGGGCTGGACCCCTGGGATCTGTGTGGGGAGGTGGATGACACCCTCACCCCATGCCTGCTGCTCCCCTCGCAGCTCTGCTGTGACTCACCCCAGTGAGCTACGTGACAGATCTGTCCTGCTCTGCTCTCCTGAGGCTCTAGGCCAGCAGCACAGCAGCTTTGGGGTGGAGTAATAAGCTAAATAATTAATGTGCAATTATTAAATGTGGCAAAAATAATGGCCTTGAGTGAGAAAAGAAATACATCCTGCTGTTAAGACCATGAAAATAGATGGTATTTTGCAAATAACACAGTATGAGCGCAAATGTCCACCTACTAGGGGGACCAGGAGTCAAAATCCTTGTCCACCACTCAGAATTTGCCATAACTGGAGGAAATGTGGCCACTTGTTCTCGCCAGGGACCTGCTTCAAACCTCACTGCAAATATTGGCTTCCCATTGCCCTCAGTGAGTTTTAGATCAAGTCCAAAAAACATAATTTCTGCAACAGTAAAGTGTGAAAACAGTACTTTGCATGAGCTGGGTTAAGATACCTGCACCTGTGAAAATCCCCTTTCCCCCTGTAGGGGAAAAACCGGGGAAAAAAATGGATAAATCATGACAGCAACAAGACAGTCTGTTGTCTTTCTAAAAAAAGACTCCGGAAATCTCTGCCAGCATTGTGTACTGTTGTCAGAAGATACCCGATCCTTTTAAGTCCCAAACCCGCTGCCAGTGGTTGCAAGCAGGCTGGTAACTTGTGAAGAACAAAGAGTTAACGAGTTCGGTGCCAGCGTGCCTGTATCTGTGCAGCGATGCCGGCACAGACATTTCCTCCACATCCTCTGCCTCTGCTGCCCAACTGTGTGTGTTTTACAGCGAGTCGGGGGACTGGCTTCGCATTCCGAGGAGAGGATCCTCGGGGAACCAGGGCACCCCCTGGGGATGGGAAATACCAGGTACATCCCATAAAACAAAATGCGAACGGGAATTCCACGGGACTGTAGGGGGGCTTGGGGAAACGCTGGCAGTGGTGTGAGGCGGGGAGCAGCCCTTTGCTCGGACAATGGCTTATCTCAGGGGACAGGCGCCCTCTTCCCAGGGTTGGACGGGGGCGGGTGCGTGGCTGCCGGGTGATTTTCCTCCCTCTGACCGCAATCCTGCCGTTCCCCGCTGCTCCTCGCTGTCTGCATTCCGCCGTGTTTACAGAGCAGCTCTTTATGAGATGCACAAGGCGTGACTCACCCGCAGCAGTGCCCGGAGTCTGGCAGACCTGGGTTGTTGAAGCTGAAACTTTCCTTTCCCTACCCTGACTCTGCAGATGAGCCGGGCTCCGCTGCACGGACCTGTTGACAAGACTGTGCTTGTACCCTTTGTTTTTCTTGTTTGTCTTGCCAGAAATCCTGTGCGCTAAGGTTCTCAAGAGTCGTTCTCGCTCGGATCTGAACTTCTGAGCAGAGAAACAACATGTTTGGGACAAGTTGGGCACTACTGTGCTTGTGCTGTTGGGGGTGTCTCCCGCCTGCGCTGCCTCCCCTCCTCTCCATCTCCTCACCATGTGGACCAGGGCTCTGTAAGATACCCAAAAACAGCTACACCACACACCCAGGAGGTATCAGATTTTATACCCTTATTTTTCACAGCTGAAGACGTCTCTTAGACATTTCTACACTTTGCCATATATATATATATATATATTTATAAATTTTTTTTATTGTTGTTTTCATTTTTTTTGGTGACTTAGAATTGTCCTGTTGGCAGTGCAGGTTCATTCAAAGTAAATCATACCTAGGTTAATATTTGCTGTACACAGGCTTTTGTCTCCTCAGCCCCAAATCGTCCAGAAAGGGTCCATAGTGTCCCCTGGTTTCTACCATTCCTGGGAATCAGAACAGCATCAACGAAGCATCATTACTTTGGATAAATTATATTATTCAGCTTTTCCTTCTGATACTCTGATGATGTCTGTGAGTCTCAAGCATCTCCCTACCATACTGAGAAGTGCTGAAAGATGTGGCAGAAAGACAGAATCTGAGGAATTTAAGCTCTCAGATATACACAGCCCTGTCAGCTGCTCAAAATGGCTCTGAACATCAGTGGCATGGTAGTGGTGAGTTCTCCTGTCCAGCGGTACATGTTGTCCCAGCTTGTGTTTCCTCTTCTTCAGGGTGCCCCAGGAGGACAGCAGGCTTTGATTTCTGCTGCCTCTTCTCTGGGGAACTCCCTTTGCCCCGCTGGGGCCGTGACTCATTTCCTCCCTATGGCTCATCTCATCCTGTCTGCTGCCAGAGCTTACAGCTCCCTCTTCCCCTCTGCAGCAGCAAAACTTGTAACAAAAACAAGTGACGCTATCACGTTTTTGGGAATCGTGTCCCCATTCCTGCACCATGTAGAGAGCCTTGTCTGTGAGGCTCTGTATAGGGTGTGACATGGAAGGAAAAGTGGGGAAAAAAATCTAGTTATCTGCATGTAAAGCCGTTTTATATTCCTGTTGTGCAAATGTGGGGGGAGGCTCAGGCAATAATAACTCAAATAGCAAAGTAGCCCCAAGCTTCAGGTCTCAAATTTGTTAATAGAAATTAAAAGCCTGAGTAGTGAATGAAGGCAGAAATAACCATGCTGGCAGTGCCAGATCTTGCAGTGAGAGGCATCCTCAAAGTGAGCTGGCCAGGAAATTGGGGTGCACATTTCCCTGCCCTGTGGGTGGGACCCTTCCCTTGCATGTGCAGCAGAACTTCTGTCTTTATGTTGTTCAAGACAGGTGATCTTTCTTTGCCTAGGAAACGAATCCTTTCTGAGATTGAAAACACAAAAGTTTTAGTTGTTATCTAGCCTTGCCTAAATTTGTTTTCACCTGTCACTCAGATTCAGTTGGTATCATTACTTCTATAAATTTTGGAACAGGAAGCAAACAAAACTGAGTGGTAGGAATCTTAAAGTTCTGCAATCTCCTTTTACCATAACTTAACTCTGGTATTTGGCTTCCTACAACTACAGGGGAAAATAAGGTCTTTTTTGGATGGATTTTTTTAAAAAGTCTTCATCTGCTTTTAAAACCCACTGGTGATGTGCCAGTGAGTGTTTTTGTTTCTGTGAAGAGTTTCTAGACCTTGCCACATCCAAAGAGATGGGCTGATAGATCCTGCAGCTGGAAATGAAGGATTGCCATCATGTTGGGCCTGAGATAGGAGGCAGCAACGCTATGAAAGGTGGAAAAATGGAAATCGTTCTGTGAAATCAGTGTCCAGGCTGTTCTCAGGTCGTGTGGAGAGAGACACATGGGGAAACTATCAGTCCTCTTACAGCTGAGAGAGAGAGAGCAAACTGCTGTGGGCTCTATCAGATGCATCCTATTTTTTCAGACTTCAGTTTTAACAGGTAAAAGGGAGCTCTGCAGCAGTGATGGTTCACTGCTATAAATAAAAACATTAGTGTTCTAGCCTCAGAACTGATTGCAATTAAAATTTGATGCACAAGGTATTCTGCCAGTGTACATGTGAGGACACAGCTGAAATGCCAGTAATAGACAGCCTGTTTAATTTTTAAATTTTTTTCAAAAATGCATTTGATACTAATTGCAAACTAGAGACAAACTGGCAGAAGAGGGATTATAGTCATGGAGCATAGTCTGTTGATTCATTCCTTATTTTCTCTTGAAGCACTTAAAATGTGTGCCACCTGGTGAGGTCATGGGATCTGCTTGTTATTTTAAAAAATTTTACTCGTCTTCCTTTTCCTTCTTCTTTTCCTTTTTCTCTTCCTCTTCCTTTATTTTCCTTCTTCTTTTCCTTTTCTTTCTTCTTTTTCCCTTTCTTTGTTTTTTGCCTTGTTTTTTTCTCTTTTCTTCCTTTTGGAGGCAGAACAAGCAGCTGAAAACTAATCCACGGCCAAGAGATTTCTACATGCAGCTCTGTGCTCACTCTTCACCCCGACACGATGCTTTCAGTTCCTGACTGCAGCGAGCCAAAAAAAGGCTTTAGGCAGAGATGCACTTTGGAGTGAGGGAACGCTGAGCCTGCCAAGCCGTGCTGGGGAGTGAGACAAAACTCTGGATGTGGCCCAAGGAGACCCTTGTTGTGTGTCAGCTCTTGTGGTGCCCAGGAGATGGAGATGGTGGGGATAGGCACAGCTCTTCCTGAGCCAGCAGCTGGCCAGGGAACGGGGACAAGAGCCCTCTGACGACAGTGAAGTTGGACAAAGTGCTCAGTTCTTCCTTGATTCCTGTAATAGCTCGGGATGACTTCACTTTCCTGTTCCAAAGTTCGTGTGCAACACCTGGGAGCTGGAAGCCCTGGAGTGGGTGGCGGCTTTTGGAGGGGTCAGAGCTTCTCCCGGACTGTGCACTCCGCACAAGGCCCTGCCACGTCTCCCAGGGTAGCTGTGGACTGGCAGCCAGGCCAGATTTAATCTTTTCCCCCTCAAAGCAGCTCACTTTGTAGCCATGGCAACCCGCTGCCAGGCACAGGCAGGCCCCGGAGCTGGCGCTCTGCAGCAGCTCTGGTCCTGCTCGCCGTGTCTGGCCAGGCAAGGGCATTTCCAGGAGTCTCCTCATCAGCTTACAGTCAGCTGTTCTGGTCTCCCAGAAGACACCTGTGAGGCTGAGATCAGAATGAGATTTTGTGAGCACCCCTTCCTGTGTCACAACATCTGTGAGGTCCAGCATCCCCTCAAGGTCTGCAGCATCCCCTCAAGGGCCACAACATTCCTCTCGTGTCGAGCTCCCACATCCCCTCCAGGGGTGTGGAGCTGCAGACCTTGGGTGAGACTCATCACTAAATCTGAGCAGGGGGACAGGGCTCAGAAAGGGCTCAGTTCTCCTCAGAAAGGTTGTTTGGGTTTGCTGCTGTCACAGAGAGCCCTGTGCCACAGTGCACCTTCACTCTGTCTCAAAAATTCTCCATTGAGATGTGTATTCTGGAGTGGAGCAGGGATTTGATCCTGCTCCAGCAGCAGGCTCTAAGGGGTTAAAGGATGGAGTCACACAGCCTGGGACTTTGCTCATCGACTTCTTGCTGTTGTTTGCTGTTGCAGACATTTGTTATACCCTGCATTAGTCAGGTTGTCCTTTAAGACACCTTCCTATTACAGCAGCAGCCTCCCTTAGTGAACATCTCTTAATTAAGACCTCTTAATGAAAACCTTTAGGTTGCTCTTCTGTATTCACACGGGCAGCCCAAACCCTTTCCTTTAATTGGCCTGATGAGTTCTTCTCCTGAGGGGAGAGAGGACCTAAGAGAAAAGCAAACATACCACATTCTTTTCATCTCAGCAGCATGATTTTAGGGCTGTGAGGGGAACTAGGGACAGCTCCCTCCAGACATCACCCTGAGGTGATAAGACGAAATCATGGGCACATCTTGCCCGTGGTGTGAGACATGGCTCCACCCTTGCTGCTCAGCTTCTGCAGTCTGTCTCCTGCTACCAGAAGACATTGCTGTAATCAGGAGCTGCAGCTCCAGAAGTCTGATATTGCTCCCTGGGGAGCCATTCTGGCTCTGCAGGAAGAGGCAGCACGGTGCCTGCGGAGCAACATGTTCCAAAAGCCAGGAAGAAGGTGGTGCTGGAGCCTCGGGTCTGCATTGCTCATATCTGCAGTGCTGATGTTTCTGTGTGCCCAAGCACCCAGCCCTGGGTTTCACGCCAAGTGTTGTTTCTAATACAGTGATTTCCCTGGAAAAGGGCAAACCTCCAGATTCACACATTCGTTATGACAGGAGGGACGGGGAGATGGGACTGGCTGAAAAAAAACGTGACACTTGGAAAATAGAAAACAACCCATGGGACTTTGTTATACCAAAGAGGGGAGGCTGTTGGCAGATTGTCAGTGCCACCATATAGACACTTGTTTGAATCTTGTGAGGATTCTCAAATGAATCATAAGTCATAGACTGGAGACTTCAGCACTGGCAAACATCACACAATCAGCCTGATTCCAACTTCACAGGTGTCTTCTGGAAGACCAGAACAGTGTAAGCAGCTGAGGAGGCTCCTGAGTCTTCCTTCTCCTCACCAGCCAGCAGCCCACAGTGAGTAGAACCAGGACCAGGGTTGCTGCTGCACTGACCCAAAGCAGCCACTGCTGCTGCAGTGCTGAAGGGAGCAGGGTTTCCATGGTGCCACTGCTCCCCTCAATCTCCTGCAGGAGCTGAGTCATCTCCTGATGCAGGTATTCCTCATGCTCCTGCATCCCTTTGGCTGTGGATGCATTGACCTGGTCCTTCAGCTTCAGGCTGGGCAAGATGCCCAGCAGAGCCAGGATGAGAGTGGTTGATGGAGCCATGGCCTGGAGGGAGTGGAGGGAAAGGGCATTCAGCAGGTCTGGCTGGGAGGAAGCAGAGGGCTGGGAGAACCTGAAATGTCCCCAGAGCCTTTCTGGGCACCTGTGGTCACTGAGAGCCTCGAGCTCCATCTGCCTGCAGCCCCAAGAGAGATACCATGCCCTGCCTTGAGGGTACCAGCTCTCAGTCTGCATTAGAAACCCCCTGGGCATCTTCTCCAGCTCCCATCCAGCCCAACATTACCCCTGCATGTGCTCTCACTGGCTGTCAGAATCCACCTGCAGTGGGGCTGTGGCTGGGGCTGCCTGGTGGTGTCCCTGGAACAGATCCCAGTTTGCCACACCCTGCGTGATATTGAAACCCTCAGAGCCGGATCTCCCAGCCCACAGGTCCCAGCCTTGGTCCCCACTGCCTGACTCAGCATGTCCTGGGCGCCCCCACCGTGGGCAAACCCAGCCACAGGAGCCCTCTGGGGCTCTCTGGACCAAGGGGGACCTTGACCAAACCCTTCAAAGCTGTAACTGAAAGGAACATGGGGACTGTATGTGGATGTTGCTGACTTGGGTGGAGAGGTGTGATGTGTCCTGGGCCACATCACCTCCCTTTCTCCAGGATAAACCCTTCCAGCTTCCTCAGCCACTCAAATGACTTCATCTCTAGACCCTTTCCAGCTCCTCTGACCTTCTCTGGACACACACTCCAGCACCTCAATGTCTTTCTTGTCATGAGGGGCCTAAAACTGAACACAGGATTCGAGGTGTGATCTCACCTGAGCTTTTCCTTCATCCACTGAGTAGGTCACCTTGTCACAGAAGATCAGGCTGGTCAAGGAAGACTTGGCCTGTGGTCACAGTTCTCCTCCACAGTTCTTCTGCTTGTCAGTGCATTGAAACTAAATCTGTGTCTAGTTTGCATGGAACAATTTGCATGATGAAACTGATCCTTCCATTCTGGTTCTTTTGTGGTCACACTGGAAGCATCAGTGTCAGCCTGGATTGCAGGCAACTCTTTTGGGTCATATGATAATGGTGTCTGTATTTGCACCTTTCTTGAAATCTACGGTTTCTGATCTTTAGTACATGCTACGGGCTTTTTTTCAAACTCTTTGGATGCTTTGAGGACAAGGAAGGGCCAACATGTGTAAGGATTTTTGAGCTCTTGCCCAGTGTTTGCATATTCTCCTGGAAAGAGGAACAGCAGAAGGAGAACAAGCCAGCCAGCAGTGGGGAAGGTCAGATTCCAACATGATAACTGCTCTCCTGCACAGCTGGTTCACCCACTTTTCAGCTCCTTACAAGTGCAACCCGGCAGAGCAATACGTGGAGCAAGGGTGACACGCTGTGATGATCCACGAGAAGTACAGGGGCATTGCTGTGGTTGTCCCCTCCACGTTCAGGATGGTTTAAAATCCACAGTAGATGGACTTCATTCACAGTGGCTCAGGCCCAGGTGAATGTCCACCTCCCAGTGTCTGTGACCACCCAGGACCAGCAGTTCCACAGGAACAAGCTCAGTCCCAAAAGCAAGTGAGAAGAAAATATGCTGGCCAAAGCACAAGCTCTGTTCATATTAGCAAAGCTGCCCATCCTCTTAAGGAAGAGAAAAATAGTTTTCAATTTAAAGAAAAAATTTCCCAAATAAAATCCAATAAAACAGGTTGCTCCATGGTCCTAGGAGTCAGTCAAGTTTTTTTTTTCTCAGATTTGTGCCTTCTGGTTCTTTTCTACTGGCTTCCAATAAGGTTGCAGCAGAAGGGCCTGCCTTGATAGATGTTAAGGGATGTGTATGATGAAGGTGTCATGGGATGAATCTAAAGAGCCTTCAGTCTGTTAGATACCAAAAAGCCTTTCTGAGCATCAAAAAAATGTTAGGAAAGAAACCAAGCAGGGCATCCTCTGGTGCCTAATAGATTGTGGACTCTGAAGGGAGTTTTTCCTTTCAAATAATACCAGGTATAACAACAGCTGGGAAAAGTTATTCCAAGTGTGGACCTACCTTCTGCCACTGGGTCTGTTTTCCTTCTTGTACAAATAAAGAAAAAAACAACAACAAAAAAAACCAAAACAGTTTCATAGGGTTCAAAGCTCTTTAGGAAATTAGGCTAAGGATGCAAGATGGATTTTGCTTTAGGAAAATATCAGCCCAGGAAACAAGCACATATAGTAATGATGAGTATCCTGGGCAAGATTCAGCTGTTTTCCAGTATTGCTTTGGGTATTGGCTGTCTTTAAGAGGAAGCTTAAATTGGCATTTTCACCATACATGAACTCCCCATGTCTTTGCTGTCGTGGAGCATGGCTGCTGTGACCAGAGGTCTTGGGGTTAGAGCTGGAATTCAGCAGCCTGAATTTCTGTGAGACCTCTGAGAGCACAGAGAGTGCATGCCCACCCCAGAAGGGCCTTGATTCTTCTCAGCATTCCTGATGAAAAAAGCCCTCGAGCTGTTGCAGCTGGATGATGATAAAGTAGAGCTGCTCCCCTCTCAGAGCAACACAAGTCTGATCTCTGTCCTGGAGCTGCAGCTGAATGATACTGCCTGATTTCCAGCATTACAGACATACAGAGGTCTTACAGACAGAAAAAGGCCATCGATATGTGACAACTCCTTCCCTTGCATAAACTTATTTTTTCAGAGGTTTTGCTCAAATCAGGATGAGAAACCTGATACCAGTTCTCATCTTGCTGTCCTTGAAAAAAAAGGAGAATCTTTCCCGCAAAATATGACATTCATAAAGCCTGTATAGATAATTGCTGTGTCTTCACTCTGTGTCTGCTTTGCATTATTAACCATTGCAGGTTTCATTGTGAAGCTTCATTGGTCACTTGCATCTTGCAGAGGCAACACAACCAGAAAGCAAATGAACTTCACCACTGGCTCTGCAAGTGATTTGCATTTTGGAGCTATTGGGATGGTGGTACAGAATAAATTTTATCCTGAAATCCTTTCCTTTGGGCTTCCCCCTGTCAATGGAACCTTTTTCTCTTTCAGCACCAAGTATTTCCCTGCAGATGTTATGCTGTATTTCCTTTCTAACTTCTCATACGCTCCTAATATAGTCTATCATATAGGACTACCCAGAGTGACTGATGCCAAACTGTAAAATTTTTTTCCTTCATCCTGCCCTGGACCTTTGCAAATGCTCCAGACTGTTGTTAGAAATAAACTCAAACTATTCATGTTTTCTTAATAGAAGACGTTACCCTGGAAGACTGAAGCTATTACCTCCCTGCTGGAAAATCGATCAATTTGCTAAGTAGGAGGAAGAATAACCTGTTCTACTCACCAGTCTATTTTAATCAGTGGGTACATTCATGGCTTGTTAGCAGAGCCTTGGCTGCCTCTGCATGCTGCCAGCCTGACACAGCAGCTTCTTCCCCAGCCCTTTCCCTAAATCTTCATGGGAGAGCTGTTATTGAGAGAGGCTGGCTTGTCCTCATGGTTATGTGATGAATTTCTCTGCTGCATGCAAGTCAAGGGATGTGGCTGTTTCACAGGGATGCCTACAGCCTTGGGTACAGCCAGGATGATGTGAAAACAGCTTTTCAGTTAAAAGCAGGCCATTTTTTTCTTCCCTCCCACTATACTGGCAGACAGACCTCTGAAAATAAATCAGAGGAATTTCAGCAACTGGCACAGAGGATTGATAATGCTGGGGCAGCCCTACTTGTGGTCAGACTCTGAGGGCCAAGCTGCTCCTGGTGTCAGCAGTCACCGTGCTACTGGATTTCAGTGGGCACTGGAGGGACTTGGAGAAGCCCAGTGTGCAGTGATGTGGGTTTTGGTCCTCACATCTTGTGTGTAGGCACATGAAGATTTGTATGTGGCACCTGGGAACATGGCTTGGCTGGGCTGCATTAACAATTGGAGTTGATGATTTTGGAGGTCTTTTCCTACCTGAACAATTCTGTGATTCCCTGAGTCTGTGATTCTATGTATATACCCACAGCGTGAGCATCCCTGCTGGCTGTGGCTGCATCCAGCCCTGATAAAGGTATCACAAAGCTCAGTTTCCCCATGTGGAGATTATTTACTAAACCCCATTTTCACTATGGCTAAGGTTGGTTTAAAAAGGTTTTCACCAGCTGAACATGGTGAAAATGTTTGCTCCTAAAGTCATGGAGGTATTTTAACATCCTGCTTCAGACCACTGAGATATACCTTCCAGCACTGCCTGTCATCTCTGCTGGTCTTCTGTTGATTCTCCTTTGGCTCCACTTTCATTTAAGGTTTATTCCCCTCTCGGCAGAAAATGCTTCTTCCCAGTAATCCTATCTCATAATCCCTTCCATGACTGTTTGATTTATACTGCCTCCAACCTCCCGTGATCTTCTGCAAAGCAGCAATCAGATCTCTGCAGGCTTGTCCAACCTCATTCTCTCTTCTGTCAAGCTGCAGACATCTCAAAAACACCCCTATCCTTTTATACTGTTCCCAGACATGGCTCAGACAGAGCTGCACACTCTGACAGAGAACAGCCAAATTGCACTGGTGCCATGGAAATGATGCCCAGTGCTTCTTGCTGCATTGTAAACCTTGAGAAAAACTGGCTCTGTGAAACCTGTAACTCACAGCCCATTGCCTTTTGGAAGAGCAGGAGGACCCAACAGGAATTCCTGCTGCATTTCTGCTGATGTTTTCTCAATGTTGCCTCCAAGGCATGGTAATGAAAGACAGTTTTTGGTGTTTTATAGAAAAGTCTATACAAACAAGGTTAGGGAAGTCTCTCTTCCACATGAGAGGATGTACTCTCTGCATCTCTGTTGGTGAAAATAGGGCTGCAGCATTTTGCAGACCCTGACCAGAAGACACTGAATTGTTTTACAAACACTAATCTTCCTGATTTGTGCCTCAGCAGCATGGCCAAGCCACTGGAGCTGTCTCTCTCTCCCAGGCTCTCCCAGGAGTGGGAAGAGCAGTGGCCGAGGGGCTGAACACCAGCATTTTGGCCACAGCCCTGGCCCTTTGTTCCCAGCCCAGGGAAGGGGCTACAGATCCAGCCCCCAGTGCTCCCCTAGGATCATCATTGTGCCCCCAAAAGCAGTGGAAGGATTTCTGCCTCATTTGAATAATGGGTTAATTAGTGCTCCTCTGTTTAAAATTGCTCCATTTCCAAGTCCATCAAAGTCTGTGAAAGCTTTGTCATGTGTTTTCTGGGGATTAGGAGGCGGCATAATTTATATAAAATAAGGAAAAATTATACAGGAAAAGGAAGAAATTATTCCAGAATAGAAGCCATTAGCACAAACAGTAAAAATTACTGCTTTTTTCTTTTTAAAATTCTATTTTAAGAATTCAAATATGTATTTTTGGGCCTCATTCTCTCTCCTAGCACCACACAGCACCATGGCAGGACCCAGCTCCTTAACAGGATGCACTGGGCTTTTTGTACATAGCCTTGGGTGACCTGGGAACATTCCCCTCTTGCAGGGCAGGTGAAAGCAATCAGGAACGTCTGGTGGTGGGGGTGGTCAGCTCTTTGAGTTTGTTCTGCAGCATCTTCAGCAGAAGAGAGGAGGAGGAGCTCTGTTTGAAGGGACTCTGTACGTGGTGCGGAGAGAACATCTACATCTTTCTTTTTTTTTTTTCTGAGAAATAAGTGGAGATAACTAATTCATTGGGAGAAACAATACAGAGAGTTAAATTTGTTGCCATTCCTCACAGAGCAGGCTGTTAAAACACATGGTGCTTTCTGCCAGGAACAGATGAAAACTTACTGTCTAAATGCATGAAAACATATTAAGAGTCCAGGCAGGGTTTCTTTGCATGAAAATAACTGCAGGTGAAGTCAATAAAATGTTCTGCTATAGGAAAAAGCTCATGAGGTCATTGCCTAAATGAGGATTGGTTGGTTCAGTCTGAGCACGTGCTGAATTGAGCATCCACCTCGATCATCTCTGTGGGTTCAGAGCCTGTGAGCAGACTGGGAGCCTCACTGCCTCCACTGGTGGGGCAGGCTCTGCCAGGCAGGGAACAAACAGGAGAATCACAGAATGACAGAATCATTTAGGTTGGAAAATTCCTCTAAGATTAGGCTGGAAAAGTCCTCCAAACTCACGGAGTCCAACCACTAGCCCAGCACTTCCAAGTCCACCAGTATCCATATCCCCAAGTGCCACATCTACATGTCTTTTAAATCCCTCCAAGGATGGTAACTCCACCCTGGAAAGCCTGTTCCTACACCTGACAACCCTTTGAGGTTGTCGTGGGTTCGGTTTGTAACCGGGCAGAAACACCAATTTAGTGTAGTGGTTTGGTCCAAAATACTCATTACTGTTTATCTGCTGTGAGATAAGGATTAGGAGAAATGCAAAGCAGGCACCAAACTTGAAAGAATATAAAGAACTTTATTAACAGACCTAAAAGAGGAAAGAAAAAAAAAATTATACCACCTTCAGAACTCTCCTCCTCCCCCCACCTTCCTCCCTTCTCCCACTGACAATGTTCAAAGACAACACTTGAGATGTTCAGTCTTTTACCACTTCCATAATAACCTTGTTCAGTCCATTTAGAAAGAGAAGTCTCTTCTTGCCCATGCTATGAAAACATTATCACAACGAGACAGCCGCCCACTTCCAAATATTGTTCAGTCCATTTAGGAAGAGGAGTCTCTCTGCCTGCGTGTGAGTCCCTTCCCCCGACTTGCAGCTTTTCCCGCAACTGCTTTCGAGGGTCCACTCTTGAAGTTTTTTGGGGTACAATTTTAAGGTTGAGCCATTCAGAAACAAAAACAGAGGCCCTTCTCCTTCCCTGGGAGCAAAGGGTCTTCATCATCTTCATCGTTAGGACTATCTCTGGGAGCATCTCTAGGAACTGAGGTTTTCTCCTTTCCCGTTTGGAGCAAAAGTCCTCATCTGGTCCATCTCTCCCTGTCCAAACTTCTCATGAAATTACAGCTGCGTCAGCATCTGCCTATCTCAGCGCAGGTGCTTTTGCTTACGAGTTGAACACTCCACCCCCCATATCTTCATGGAATTACAACGGGATACTCTGATATATCATAGCTTCACAACAGAATTTCAGCTTTAAGCATCTCCTCTCTCTCTTCCCTCAGGTTTTCAGCTCTTCACAGCAATAAAAGGGTTAATCTCACCTCAGCCTTGCAGCTTTGCAGCTGGAATGTTGAATTTTTCTTATCGCAGTGGAGAGGGGGGAGAGCCGAGCCGCTCCGGCTGCCCACGGCAAGGCAGTGGGGGGGTTCCACGGCTGGAACAGGTCCATAGACTCCAGGATGGCCGTGGCCCGCTGGCCCCCACTCGGGGCCCGCAGCCACCTGTCCCAGCGCCGGAAACGAGAGAGAGCTTGGGGGGGGAGTTTGTCTATTCTTAAATGTGGATCACAGAGGTGGTCACAACTTTAAGTGGCTCAGAGAATTGTCCATGTTCAAACTGCCCAGCTGATAGGTTCTATCAGTTCCCAGAGGAAACTGTAAGCACCCCTTAGCAAGGACATCCCTTCCGGGACTATGCTTGCTAACCTATGACAGAGGTGAAGAAATTTTTCCTAATATCCAAAATAAACTCCACTGGTGGAACTTTAGGCTCTTTTTTCTCATGTCCTTGTTACTTCTGAGAAGATGGCATGCAAGGGAAAGATCTGAATAGCAAAGGGCTCATTGGAAGGCAGTGAGAACCCAACATTGATAAGCACAGATCATTGTTTGTTAAAGTCCAGCCACCGATGTCAGGAGAATTTCCATTAATGTGAGCATTCCTGACATTCCTACTGGCCCTTCCCTGTAAAAGTGATGCTTATGGCAGACTCTTGGTGTGGGGTTATCACAGCTTCACCAGGACTTGTGTGAGCTGCTCGTGAAGACAAGAGATGCTGGACACTAATTTACCTCTGGGGATCTCTTGGATCAAAGTCCAGCCCTTTGCACCAATGAGTGGGAGCATGGGCTGTCAGGTTGTCTGGTTTTAAGCCGAAACTTTAAAATGTGAATTTGTCTCGTCTTGCCCATCTATGGCATTTCAATGGAACAGAACTTTGTGAAAGCACCCTGACACCAGTTCTTATTTTAAAAATGGCTCTAGAGCAGCCAAGTAACAGGAACATCTGGGGTCAGCTGGCAATTACCTGTGTTCCCAGGTATTACCCTGCTTCAGCACCTGATCACCACCTTTGCTACTCCTTTTTTTTGGCCAAGGCTGCATACTGTTCTAGCTATCCAGGAATTTTGTCATGAGAAGAGATGTCCCCCTGGCAAAAAGATGAGCATATCTGAGTGCATTTTAGGGGCTTTTCCCATAGTTCAGCTCATTTACAGGTGGCCATACAAACCTGTTTGTGTGGTTACAACTGCAGCTCTACTTACCATAGTTACATACGGACTGGTTACAGCACAAAGAAACAGAAACAGGGAAACATCTTGGTCCTGTCCAGGGCATGGAAATGCCCTGGTTTTATATCTCCCTTCTTTCCTGGCTTTGTGGTGGCTGCCAAAATTGGTACCCTGCACTAAGCATCACCTGTAGGGTTTTGTGAGGTGGGACCCTGGGCTGGTGCCAGATGCAGAGCTGGGAGGATCAGTCCATTCATCAGAACAAGGCAAGTGGGAGTGAATCAGTCATTCCATCCCCTTGACACGGGGTCAGGAACACAGGGATGATCTCAGGCACCAGCAACTTTCATTACCTTGAAAACCCTGACCTGCCAGTCTAAGTCATGATTCCTTGTTTGCAGAGATAATGTCAATGGCTGGAATAATCCATCGACTTGATCCAAACGGAAAAGTAAACACTTTATTTCCATCCAGAGCCCTGTTTTCTAGGCAGTAGTGCCTGTGACACACTGGAGGATGAGCTCACACTCATGAAATATTTCTGTTCCCACTCCTATTGTCCTTTGCAACAGAAGCTTTCACCTCTGTTTTCACTATAAAACCCTTGTAGGAGAGAGATCATCTGCAGTTCTGACTCAGATCGTTAAGGGTGTGTTGAGAAATAACTTTCATTTCCCAGAGGACTAATTTACGTCAGCAAGCAAGAAGATAATCAGAGTCATAAATCTTTGTCCGTGTCCATATCTCCCGATTGCTTTAAAAATATTGGGGCAGTACTTTCTATGCCTTAGCCAAATGCAGAAATTTGGCTTGGTTTTCCTAAGATCTGCAGAGTGTGGTAGTTAGGCTGGTTTATATCTGCCTCATTTCCAGCATGCTGGAATTAAGCATGGCCTGTAAGTTATGCGTGACTATTTAACATTCATGAATCCCATGATTTTACTTTATTGATTAGTTCTCTACCATAATTGGCAACAATCCATGAGGAAATGGATGTTCTACATCAGGCAAATGGGAATTTTATTGATGTAGTATTGGGAAAGCAATAGGCATGCTTAGCAAGCTAAAATGTTCCTATGCTTGATGTTTGTTTGAGAGCAGTATTGGTGTCCTCCTGCCTGCATTTTACCTGGGGTCTTCGTGGGAGTTAGAAAACCTGCTCTATTTAATATTTATAGGGAAGCTACCTTATCCACCTAGCCCTCTATTAATATTAACGAAGGTAACCATGTATGTTCCTTTCCCTCTGTTAATATTAATGTCAATGAACACAGGTGTCAGTGCACGGATTCCGAAGTTTTTCCTTAAGACTAGCAGCCAATTTTCCTCTCTCCCACTCTCTCCATCTTCATTCCACACACTTCCTGAATAGGCACACATGGCCAGCTGCAACACAAGCCTCTTCTGCTGATCCCCATGCTGGAGCAACAGAAATTCCTTTCACTTTAGGGGAAACAAACCCACCATGAATAATCTGGTTGATAAAAGCTGTGTACTGAACTACAGCCTTTGCCTTGTGTCAGTTATAAATCACAGAGGCACAGAATCATTCAAGTTGGAAAAGAGCTTCAAGGCCATCAAGCCCAGACCCAACACTGCCAAGCCCACCACTAAACCATGTCCTCAAGTGCAACATCTGCTGCCTTTTAAATTCCCCCCCAAGGATGGTGACTGCACCACTTCCCTGTGCCAACACCTAACAACCCTTGTGGTGCAGAAGTTTTTCCTAATATCCAATCAAAACCTCCTCTGGTGCCACTTGAGGCCATTTCCTCCTCCTCTTGCTCACCTACCTGTGAGAAGAGGCCAACTTCCCTCTTGCTACAACCTTTTTTCAGAGGGTGATGAGATCCCCACTGAGCCTCATTTTCTCCAGGCTAAAGAAGCTCATCTCCCTTGCCCACTCCTCATCAGACTTGTCCTCCAAACCCTTCCACAGCCCCGTTGCCCTTCTTTACTCATGCACAAGGTTTAAGACATATCGGCAGCCAAAAAATCAATATCCAGAGAGGAGACACAGCCATATCTCTGCCATCCTTGTGTTCAGATGATGGGAGAGGAGAAACCAATCCCTTTATTCCAAGAGTAAAACAGCCTTTAATTAGATAAAATAGATTTCTTATTAAAATGGTTGCTTGTTGGACAGGGTGGCATCAACCCTTTTATTGCTCTTAAGAGTGAGGACAGACAGCCTTCCTGGTGGGCCACATAGCAGGGACCTTTAGATGGTTCCCCAAAGCTCCCAAAGAGCAATCATGATAACAAAGCATTGATGGTGACCTTTCATGGCTCCATTTGTACATCTGTGGAGATAAAGATTCATTCTCTACATGCACCTCCTAAATAATTTTGATGTGCAATTTGCACTCCTTGCATTCTGCTTTGGGAAGACACCTGATTGTGTTGATAAAAGTGATTAGGGCAAGAGAGTCAATCCTCTGTCAGTTATTGGGTGCCTGTAATGAGATCAATTTTCTCGTTTTATTTCCTGCTCATCAATCAACCTTGTTCTTGTTGAGTGTAACTGAATTTGCGTCCAACAGCAAAATGAGGATGTTTAGATTTACTCTAATAAAATCTTGTACCAAAGTTATATTAAACTTCAGAGAAAAATGGGAACTGCTCTAAAACATCTTAATTTGAAGTCTGCATATAGCAAAAATGCTCCTTGTTCATGCATAACTTGCCTTTAACTCTTCATTTTTCTCCAAAGTGCACAGTAACAGAAATAGAAAAATGGAATTATCTCGAGCTTTTTTTTTTTTTTTTCTGATGGGGGGGGGAGGAAGGGAAAGAGCTTCAAAATAGTTGATAAAACCCCTTAGTTGTGCTCTCAGGTCTTGGATGGACTCACACCTCATATAAAGTCCAAGTCTCTGTGGTTTGTGTTAAAATTAAAAAAGGATTATTAGGATGAGAAAAAGCCATTGCACAAAAATAATCCTAAAATGTAAGTACAGGGTGCATTTAGTACCTGTAGTGGCAGGGAGAGCTGGTGTAACACATCAGAGAGATAAAGCATTTCTTCAAAGATCATGGAAACCAAGAGCAGATTATAATAAAGTAAAATGGATAAAGAAAATATAGTCTCCAACAAGTCCAGAAATTTTTGTACTCTTTAGCAAATAAAGTCTATAAAGCAGAATCCTCCCTACACCAAAAAAAAACCCAAACAAAACCCCACCAAAGGAACCCCCCCAAAAAACCAAAACAAAAAGCCAGAGAAGGGGAGGAAAGGAAACAAAAGAAACCCTAAAACAGAACGTGTACAGTCCTGGGCCGAGGGGGTTTGTTGTGAAGCATCCTTGTGAAAGCATCATCAACCTTCTTGGGAGAGCAGCATTCACAGACGGCTTTTTGGGAGCCAAATCAAACATAGCTTCCTGATATTTAACTTCTTGACCATTAATGAATGGTTTATGAGAAAACTGTTCTTTATTACACATCCTGTGAGTGAGCATATGTCTTGATTTTTAAGTTTTTGGGAAGCCAGGGAATGCAGTGACCACCTGAATGATTTACTGACTGTTTTCTTGGACATGGGGAATTAAAACACTTCGGTTTTTTATGAATAACCCTTTTTTTCAATAGGACTTCCTGATATTACACAACCACAGCATCAGAGTGCACTCACCACACTTTTTCCAACATGTTTGATCTTCATAGTAACTTTGTGAGTATGCAGAACTGTTCATAAATATTTAATTCATATTATTCTGCAGGCACAAGTGCCGGGGAAGAGTCAGAAAGTGACTCATTGTTTCTTAATAAGAGATGAGGGACAAAGGAGATCTGGCGTCACAGTGGGAGAGGGTTCTTGGTGCTGATAAAATCATCCAAGGATTTAAAAAAACCCTGTAGGGTGAGAAAAAGTATCTCTTGTACCATCAACAAGGGTATGTGTGAGAAAACAAGAACAACTGGTATACTCTAAAATAACAAGAATAATTTTAGCAGTAAAATAATGGTCAAAAACAGTAGGAGTAATTTATTTAATCTTTCAAGAGCTTTAGGCATGGTATCATGGATGGAAATAAGAAATTAAAAGTGTGATCACACACTAAAATAACTGATTTATCATTAAGCACTTTGTGCAAGGTACAGCCATTCCTGTGACCTTCTGGTACAATTTAATTGACTTCTGTATATGTTCACATTTTTCTGAGATTTGTCTTCACTGATTTGGTGGCCTACAGCAATTGTATCATAACTGGTTAATTTCAGGATGGCTCTGAGACAATACCAAGCATTAGCTTCACCTTTTGAGTTTAGCTGGTGAAATGACAGCAGATACACTAACAGCTACAAAGCTCCTGCAGGAAAAAATGGTGAAAAGACATTTTCCTTAAGTGAACTCCACATGAGGTTTCCCATCCCATCCCCTGGCTGAGGATGTTACAGCCCCCATTCACTTGAGCCACACACAGAGATTGCTGGGCTGTCTGTGAAGCTGCTTGGGAAACTTATTTACTATTCATTTTAAAGTCAGTAAGGACCCTTTTTAAAAACAAACAAACAAAAACAGCCAAGCAACCAAAAAAAAACCAACAGAAAGACCAAACACATCTGCAAATGGCAGCTGGTCAGGGGGTGCTGCAGGACATCAGCCACCAACACAGAGACAGCAAGCTCTGCCTCTTTAATGCTGCCTCTTGTGAATTCTTTAACATTCTTGAAGATGATTTCAGGATGATTTTAGCTATCTTTTTTCCCCCAGAGTTTGTGAAAGTTTCCACTCCATAACCAGATAGAGATTTTATTGAAAAATGACTATGCAAAGGGTATCTGAAAAATGACTAATCATCACTGCGTCAGTCTCCTTGACTTATCCTCATTACCTGACACTTACTCTCTCTGCATGTGAAGGTTTTCCTCTACTTTGCATACTCTGGTATTAAATTCTGCCTTCAAGCAGAAGTTTGAGCAACAGCCCAGGAGATAAATGGTCTGGTGTACCTTGCTAGAATAACCATATATTTCTATTTTTGGCTGTGCTACATTTTGAGTTGCAGCAGCACCACCCCAAAAGTGATGTCTGACGTGTGACAGTTATTGTTATGAATTGCTTTTGCAGATCTTTCAAGCCTGCAGGATGCTATCAATCCTCAGGGAAAGCACTGAAGGGTAAATTCTACATTGGTTCCCGTTTTAATTTTAAATTAACAGTGTCTTCATTGTGCGCAGCTGCACAGTAAACAAGCATCCACAATTTAATGAAAAATACCCTGTTTTTTCTGGTTTCTGTTGGACCTGCTATCATTTTTCCTGCACCAAGAGGTCAGTGCTGGAGAGTTGAACCCATCTCCTGGGGATCTGCCAAGAGCTGCTCAGAGTGAGGTGAGGGTTGAACATGGGGCTGCTCCCACCTTCATGTGGAAGGAGCAGGCATTTTCTTTTACAGCCCCACTGAGCCACTAAGAGGGTTATCAGTCATCCAAGAAAAGTGTGAGTGCCTTCAGAAACAGATTCTTCCCTATTATCCTCTGCAAAACAGAATGAAAATTGTGGTGCTACAGCTTATGCATGTAACTAGTGTTTCATGACCCCGTCATTAACACAAATAGTGCTCTATAATGCTGCTATAACATCTCGGGTGCTGCATAAAGAGAAGTGCAAATCCTTCAAAGTGGATTAATCCTTTGTGTTCAAACAATCCTTCATTTTTTCTATATCTGCTAAAATCCTGGTTCAGTTTTATGCTGTACTATTACCAAGACTCACTGGGTACTGCTACATGACTTTACTTTGGGCTGCTATGTAACCTTGAAATGGGCACAAAAATTGGAAGAAAGTTGTCCTTTTTTGGGTGCGTTGAAAATACAAACACTTCAGGAGGCAGAGAGGCCTGAGTAGCAGCAGCAGCAGCAACAACAACAACAACAACAACAACAACAACAACATTTCCTGAGCTGTTTTACCAGCCAAGAGGATGGCACCTTTGAGGGCAGATCAGTAAAACCTGAGAGGCTGTGCCAGCACAATGGATGAGTGCTGACAGCAGGGCCAGGCAGGCAGACACTTTGCAGTCTGTATGTAAAACTCCTCTTTGGTTCAAAAAAGCTCAAACTCCAAGGAGGAGGCAGGTTTTGAGTGGTGGCTTTGGTCCTTCATGGCCTGGAGCTGGCAAGGGAAAGCACTCCCAAAAGGATCCTGGTGACACCCCTGCCTGCCCCACTGCCTGTGGCCTTGCTGCTGTCCAAGAGATGGAAATTGCCTTTATTGCCCCTGGATAAAGAGTACTGTCTGTTTCTCTATCTCACAGCCATTCAGGCTTCCAAACTTCTGCAAAATGAAGCAGTAAAGCAAGATATAAAGTCAAGATACTGCTGTTTTATTCCCGGAGCAATGCCAAAGGAGCTAAAAAAGGCATCATAAATACTGCCAGCAAATGAGAAGGCTGTTGTGCTCAATGCCAGTTTTATGATGCCAAGGTGAAGATGATTTAAGTCACTCCTATAACTTACATGGGCATGACACAGACTTTTGACATTCATTATTTTTTCACTCTACCAAGAGTTACAATCCTGAAAGTGTGAATCCACTTTCTTTTCCTATCTTTTCTTGGGAAGAACCATAATATGTAAGAGTTCTCAAACACTGCAGAAGAAAATCTGGGCTTACTTCACCCATAAAATTTGCTAAGTCTTCTGAGCCGAGTTTTGTAGCTAAACACTAGCACTGCCTAATATATAAACAATATTCCCCAAAATGCACAAGAAAAAGCATTTTCCCCGTTTGAAATATTTACTCTGCAGGAGAGGTGTTTACTTGGTGTCAAAAAGATGAAGGTTTGAGTTTTGTGAGCTCAGAATGAACTTCCCACTACCTGCTGTGGGGGCAGAAGAGGGTCCTGGCCCAGCTGGAGCACCCAGCTGCTACTTCCTTCCACAAGAAAATAGTAGAAAGAGACAACTGAAGAGGATAGAAGCTTTTTATTATATAAACAACATAATAAATATAATAAATCTGGAAATGCACAATATTTCACTTACCTTGGCAGCTTTGAAGACTAAGATTTCCAACAGGAGATTATCACTTGTCATGAGGCAGTGTGATTACCAGCAAATTGCATGTGGATAACCCATGCTCTAAAACAATCTAAGTTTCATTTTATTTTTATATACATATATATATATATATAGGCACTTAGCATGCTGCACAGCACTACTGGTGTTCTTTCAATGAAGGCAAATACAACATTAATAAGTGATAAAGACATAGATTTCTATCCTGGTGGACAGAACTTGCAAGATGGACAGCCTGTGGGGCGGGCTTTGGCAAATCAGTTTAATTTTCCCTGCCCCTTTATCTTGAATGATGGATTAAGAAATAAAATTCTTTTGTAAAATGCCTTGGAGTATTGATTACTCCTCCTCCCTGCTGTAAAATGCACCAGCAAAAGATGGTGTGCTGTTTTCTATGGTCCTTTTTTTTTCTTTCCTTTGCCTGGGACAATCATAATAATTTTGATTCCAAATAACGCTGCTCATTTTAAAGGGTATTCAAAAGCTTCTTTCTCTCATTCTCTACAAAACCATCATTTTAAAATGCCTCTCCCCTTACAACAGGCGATCAGAGTGCTTTGCACACGAAGGATACTATTGACATATTCAGTGGGGTATTTTTAGCATGGTGGGAAAAATAAAATCTTGGGAAAGGTCAGCTCTTTCAGTGCGCTAATTAGATTTCTGCGGAAGGAGATTATATCACGATGGTGACACGCAGGCTCACAGGGACATCACGCAGCAGCCTGCAGCAAGCAGCTTGGGTGAGAGGGGCTGGTGTGAGAGCAGCTGGCAGGGGTAGTAGACCTGACAGATCGCCCCTGAGTCATGCAGCACCAGATTTCCTTCCCTGATGGTTCCATTTCGGCAGGGCAAGCAGGGGGACATCACAAAGAGAGGCTTCCCATTAGCTAATGGCAGCTCTGTGCGTTCTCTCTAGGATCAGAATGTGCTGAGGGAGGGATGGGTGCAAGGTGGTGCCATCAGTGAAGCTGTGCTGTCCAAGTACACTGCCAACACAGCCTGGGATAAAAGCCCTGAGGATTCAGCATGGAGAACAGCAAGAGATTTTCTCCAATGAGAGTGATGAGGCACTGGCACAGGTTTTCAGAGGAGCTGTGCACACCCCATCTCTGGAAATGCTGAAGGTCAGGTCGGGCAGGGCTTTGACCAGCCTGGTCCAGTGGAAGATGTCCCTGCCAGTGGCAGGCAGAGTGCAAGGTTGGATGGTCTTTAAGGCCCCTTCCAACCCAAACCATTCTATGATTCCATGATTTTATGTTTCTGTGACTCTATGATTCTATGACTTGAGGCTTCAATGACTCTTCAATTTTATGATTATATGATTATATTTTAATATTATATGATTATATTTTAATATTATATGATTATATTTTAACCAAAATGATGCCAGCATGGTCACAGGCAGAGATGGGACTCGACACATCTACATTATTTTGACTCCTGCCCTCAGTAAAGCTTGAAGAGGACTCTGAAGGAAATCATAGAAATTAGGTTGTAAATGTGCCTAAACAAAAATCAAAGCTGGGTTTGTGCTCAGCACCCAAAACACCACATTCCTGCCGTAGGGATGGCACTAGCCAGGCCGTGTCTGTGCTCCTGTGTCCATCTGCTCACTGTGGCACAGGGAGGAGGGTGTGTCAGTGGCCTGGGCCATCGAGGTCCCCTCAGGTGTGAGCTGTCTCAGACCTCTGAATGTCTGCCCCTTGGCAAGGAGCTGTGGCAGTGAGCACTGTGAGCAGCTGTACAAGCGGTAATATCCCCCTCCTGCACCACTTTGGCTGCGTAAACAGGGCATGGGAGAAGCCTACAAGAGCTCCTTGCCCATCCAAAAGCAGTCTGTCATTTAGGTTATATGTAAGCTTTGTGTTTATCCTAACAAATGGTGTGTCTTCCTTGCAAATTAAATCACCTCTGAACACTTGCAGGAGATAAAAATGTTTGTTGCTTGGTTGTTTTTTGTTTTGTTTTTGCTTTTGTTTTCATTTTTGGTTTTGGTTTTTTGTTTTTTTTCCCCCGAAGTTGGATATATTGTTGCTGTTTAGTGGGCATCTGTTGACTTTTGCTGAGTATCAGCAAAGTGCTCAGTAGATCCTGGGATTTCAAAGCTCTGCACAGTGGTGATTGTTGCTTGTCAGTAAATAGCCACCTTCTCCTCCCATCAGGGGGCAAAACCAACTTGCTCCAGTGGAAAAATTAAGAGCTAACTGAGCTCTTACTAATATTTGAAACAACTAAGCTATTTTGAAAACTGACTTCCAGCGGCTATGAAGAATGAAAACAGCTCTGTGTTTTCTCTGGTAACACGCTGTCTGGATAAGACAAGGCACGGAATGTCTGCATCCTGAGATGATTTGTGTTCTGCAGGACAGTGAGATGCTGGGCAGCAAAGCCAGCGTCTCTGCAGTCACCCACAGCCTGACAGGTCCTGCCAGGCTTTGGCTCCCTCTCTTTAACTCCTGCCAGGACTTAAAGAATGTGATGAGTTTGTCTCAGAGCACTGTCAGAGGAGAACATTCCCACAAGATGAGCTACCACAACAGGCACAGATGGCAAGCGGGAAGGCGTTAATATCAGGCCTACACGGAGGTGAAAGGCTTGGAATTAGCGTGCTGGACACGGTTCCACTGAGCAGCCTGTGGGAAAAGCACGGAAGGAAGAAGAGAAAGATGCCAGGCCTGGTGAGGCAAATCTGGGTAACTCATCCAGACAAAAATTCTCACCATGGCAAACTATGGGAAAGGAAGCAACTGCTTGCACACATTCCAACCCAAGCTGTGGGAGCAGATCATATGCCTCATGGACTGGTACCTCCAGAAGAACACTCAGGGATCCCCTCCACCGAGCAGACCAGAGGAAGAGGGGCCAGCAGGACACCACAGGAACCTGTGTGGTGGTGACTATCTTTCTACTTAATCTGTCTAATCTGTCTTTCTCTCTCTTTCTCTCCCCGCCCCCTTCCCCAAACTTACATTTACTGTTAAATAAAATCCATACTATTGGCTTCAGCAAGTGGTCTCGTTTGCATCTTAATTCTGGCAGAGGCAACTTTTAATTATCAGACCCTTACACTGTTTCACAAGTGGGATCCTAAGAGCATAACAGCACCCCTGTCATGTATTGACTCTTCCCCAACCTCCACACACCTTGCCACCCCTGCACCCACCAGTGACTGTTGCCTCATCCATCCTCTAGTCCTGCTGTGGCCACTGGTGCCAGCACAGCTCCCTCCATCATTCCCAGCCAGGGGTGAGCAGAGACTTATTTTTCTGAACATGTTCACTGATCTCCTGCAGAGCCCTGTGGTAGTTTAGCAAAACCTTCATGGCTGGAGACAATTTTGGTTGGTTACCAGTTGACGGCACCAGGGCTGTTCACCCTCCCAGTCGAGTGACTGTCACTTCCCCACAAGTGTGAAACCTGTCTTCACGCTTCCACAAGCAGATAGGGCAAGTTGCCTGCGTTGTGTCTGTTCAGTGGGGGATCCATCCTCCAGGGTGGAACTGTCACCGTCTTTCAAGGCTCAGATTTTAATAAAAAAAATCTTCACAAAGCATTTTAACTCTGAGCTGAATGACTGCTTTGAATAGAGCAATTAAGAAGATGAAAGGGGGCAGGGCAGCCCTGTGTATCGTGTTGTCATATGCTTCAGGAGAGTTCCTGGGGTGGGTGTGGTGAATCCACGAGCAAAAAGTATGTCCAAGAAGATCAACAGAGTTAAACCTGGGTGCTGCAGTCCTGGACCCAGCAAAGGGAGGTTATGGCTGAGGATCCCGGAGGAATTTGCTGGAACTTCATTTGGGAAGATTAGATTAGGATCATTAATTGCCTATGAAATCCTTGAACACATTGTATTTAAATTCAGATTAATTGCTCCGATCTGCAGCTAATTTCAGAGCTGCTGTCAGTGTGTTCTCACCGACACAGACATGAAGGAGGTTTCTGAATAAAATGTCTATGGCTGAGCTTTTGCCCCACAAATGAGTGAGCAATGCTCCCAGCATCACGACATTGGCCTCTGCCCCCTTTCTGCAGTCTTTTTGGGTTGAATGTGCAGAGGAATAGCAGCCTAGCATTTCTGAGAATGCTTCATGGCAGAGATAATTACATGGTGAAATGCAAACTAACAAGCTGCATCTACTTAGTATTAAGGATTAATGATCTCAGCTTTAGTCTTTGCTTCCCTGCAGGGTGGCACATCTCATGAAAATCATGCTTCAATAAATACAAAAAGTGTGATGTGCAGCCTATGCAGAGTGTATGTATAGAAATAAGACTCTAACTCTTCTCACCCATCGTCTGAGGCTGGACCTAATGTTCTGCACCTTCACTTGCCCGAGGCAAACCAAGGATGCAGATTATAGAATCATGGAATCACAGCATGGTTTGGGTTGGAAGGGACCTTAAAGACCATCCAGTCCCACCCCCTGCCGTGGGCAAGGAGCACCTTCCACTAGACCAGGTTGGTCAAAACTTCATCCAGCCTGGTCTTGAACACTTCCAGGGGTGGGGCAGCCGCAGCTTCTCTGGGAAATCTGTTCCAGTGCCTCATCACTCCCACAGTCAAGATTTTTCCCGATATCTAATCTAACCCTCCCCCCTGTCAGTTCAAAGCCATTCTTCCTTGTCCTTTCACTCCATCCCTTGTCCAAAGTCACCCTCCAGCTCTCTTGGAGCTCCTTTAGGCACTGGAAGGTGCTCTAAGGTCTCCTCAGAGCATTCTCTTCTCCAGGTTAGACAACCCCAGCTCTCTCAGCCACCACCAGACTTGCCATCCCCTGTGACACAAACCCTGCTCTGCTCTCCCCTCTCCAGGATTATTTATCCCCATTTCCAAGCTGCCTTCACCAGCTCTTTCTCACTGTTCTTTGTACATACTTCATATGGTGACATGATGGGCACTGTGGGCCACACCACACACCCGATGCTTTCCTCTTGAGTCCTCTCCACATTTTATAGCCAAGACGTGGTGCTTCACCCACCCTTGGCTGTGACCAGCTGTCTCTGGAGTTTCCCTCTGAACCAGAAAATACTGGATAGCCTGTCTGCTTGCTCTTTTGATCTCATTGGCATACATTTCCCAGCTGCCTGCTGCTGGTGGGCTCTTCTGGAGCACTCTGGAACTTGCTTGATAGGCGGCAGGAGGCAACAAGCTTGAATGGCAGACAGAGCCTGGCACTTGACTGGCCAGCCTGCTTCAGTCTAGCTCAGTTTGTCTTCACATCCTCGTTCTCAGTCTTCTCCAAAGGTACACAACAGGGGTAATGTTACAGAAGGGAAAATGTGGTTTAATAGAGCACGTGCAACATAGGTTATGAAAGCAGCTGCCATGTCCATGGAGTTTCTGGTGTACCCAGCTCTCTCATGTTGCTTCTGGCAGGCAATGTGTGTGTAGAGGCTGCTTCGGGCTATCACCTCCCACAGCCAGAGGAGAGAGATCCCATCCCTCACTCAGTTTGAAGAGATTTCACACTTCAAAGTGACCCTCCGTCTCTGTTTGGGGTGGCTTGTGTTGGACACTCACCAGAGACAGCAAATCCATCAGCGCTCCCACACACCTGTGTGCTGGAAAAAACCCTTCAGAACGTGAGCTAGAACCAGAAATGAAACCAAACCCTTCAGGTAGGGTTTTTCTGGCTGGCTTTTTTTTGGGAAGCTACTTGAAAACACTGTTCTTTCTTATCTCTCCTTAGTAGCCACTGCATGGTGTGTTTATTTCCATGAGTGTGGACCTGAAGTGCCCCCATGGAAGGTTGTACATGCATCCAACTGGCAGATCTTCCCTCCACCAGATCTGTGGGAAATGGTACCTGTTCTCAGACCTACTGACACATCCGGCTTAATCATCTGAGACCAGTTTTAGCAGAAAAGAACCCCACATGGGATAAAGGAAAATTACGTTTCTGTATGCGGAGAGAGATGGGTTGCCTGGGTCATATAGGCATGAAACACCAGATCTGCCTGAGATGCCAGATTTTGGATTCCCTAAATGAGTACCTAAAGCACAAATGGATCCCTCCTCCCCTGGAGCACAAACCATCCTGTCAGGCTGGCTCCCCAGCTAGGATATCTGTATTCCGGAAATACACTGAAGGTTCCTTATTATGTCGTTTCTGTGGCTGGTTGTGTGAGTAAATCTTGTAGTCGGGCGAAGCGTGAATAGTTTGGCACATATAATTTACTCAGTGTATTCAGATGCGGTGCCCTGAATAATAAACACCATTCTCCCATTAGTGAAAAAGACCTATTTTAAATGTTGGGGGTTTTTTCCTCCTTCTTGGCAGTCAGTAGGGGTTATATGTAAATCCTGCACTTGTGTGTATGCTTCAAATAAATAGCTCTGGGCTGGTTTTGTTGGTTTCTTTTTTCAGAAAAAGAAATTATCCAGACCTGCAGTGAGACAACTGTCCTGTCGAGTCAGACTCCAAGGGGAAATATGGGAGGAAGAAAAAAGGCAGGTCTGGACTGAAATGGAAGGGTAGTCTCTCAAAGAAGGCTTGAGGAAGCACGCCCTGTCCTCCCAGTCCTTGGAGGCAGGACATTCAAGCTTTTCCCAGCCCCTCGAAGGCAGTGCCCAATCTCTATCACCCATGCCTAACGCTGTTAGCCATCATCAGTGACTTCAGAAAGGTTCTGCTCCCATGGCCACATCTGGCAACACTTCTGCTCCCTGTCCCTGGGGAACAGCTGGAAACATGTCTGGGCATCCACACTGAGAAATGGAGGGTGTTTAGTATACATAAAGCTTCCCTTCTATTTTCTTTTTTATTTATTATTTATTAGCTTATTTATTTATTTATTTTCCCTGCCTTTTCTTCTTTTTTTAGTTAGAGAGCCCTGTAACAGTGAGCAGCAATTATGGCGCAGCCTGTCAGCTGTAGTGCTGGCAGGTGGGTATCTGCGGGTTGTGTCTTGGGTTTGCTGATAGGGACCTTACACAAATAGTATCTCCTGCCTTCATCAGTCCCTCTGAACCAGCCTGTCAGCTCAGGAGACAGGGAACAAGGCTCAAGCTTGATTGCAAGCCTCCAGCTTCCTGCTGGGGAGCTGAGAGGACAGGAATCAAACCCTGGGGCTGGTTTCTAATTGGTAAGACAAGGAGACGTTTTAAATGAGATAGCTGCAATTAGGATGAGAGGCACTACAGAGATCAAGAGAAATGCTTCTTCATAAGAACAAGCTGTTGCTTCTCTCGAGGGGAGCAGGCAAGGGAAAGGTAGCCTGCCTGAAATGGGTTAGCTGCAGCAATTAGGCAGAAAACTCAGTATACTGAAAGAAATCTCTTCCTTCAAGCTTGCAACTGATTTCAAAGGAATCAGGGCTCACTGAAAAAATAAATTAATAGTATTAATCTGACAGCTTGCTTAGCTTGGTTGTTTTTCTGTTCCCTTCATGTTGGGAACATTATTTTTAACTACTTCTGTAATTTTCAAGCATGCATGGAGGAGCACAGGGCTGCTGCAATGTTTGAGAAGAATGAGGCAATATTTATGAATCCAGCAGGGGAAGATAATGGTCTGCCAGGCCACTGGTCACCATGGGGCAGTGGAGATGCTGGCAGTGTCCCCCATGTCCTGTGGATGGTGACCACCACTGGCTGATTCCTTCACCCACACTTTTCCTCTCAAAAGTCATCAACCAATTTGGAAGCCAGAAGGGATGAAAAGTGCTGTATGCCCCTAGAAACAGGGTTAGGAGGACAACTGCAAACTATTTAGCAGTGGCAGATGACAACTGAGATCAGAGCTAACACCAAAATGCCTGGTAAACACACCTCCCGAAAGCAGTGACAGAAGGTACCCTCCAGTACCACGATGCTCTTACCACAAATCTCACTTCACCTTCTTTATTTTCTTCAGAGGAAATTTTAGTCTTCCATATTTAACACAGCCTCTAGGTTTCTGATATCTGTAATTTTCTGGTGGCACTTCAGTTGTAACACACTTTAGATGTGACCTGTTCATCCACAGGAAGCTGGAGATGAAATTTCAAGTATTTGAAGAACTCTGTTTGAGCATATGCTGAACGCAGAGCAGCTGACTTTTCCCTAAAAGTTACTTACAAGCAGCACTAATTATCTTATTTTTCTGAAATTCTACGAGTGGCGTCAGTGCTTAAAAAAAACACCAAGACAGTCTTGAGGATAAGGTTTTGCTGGAAATGTTGAGCAGAGCTCAGAGCTGTAGATGATAAGGTCACGGCAAAAGGGAGCATGGAAGCCGAATTTCTTCCGACAGCCCTCCCGGTGCACTAATGCTGAGTATCAGAGAGAAGCAGAGGTTTCTATACCTAATAATAAATTGAAACAAGAGCATCTTGCAATGTGCTTAGTAGCATAGAGCAGCAGCAGCTGTGGCACTTCCCTTGGTCTCCCCAAGGCTCCAAGTGGGAGGATTCAGGCCACTGCCTTTTGTATATTGTTTAAATTGAAGCACTCAAAACAAGCAGCCAACAAATGTTTTGACATGGAAAACTTGCCTTTAGGGCTTCTGCTTTTTCTCATGCAATTTTTTCTTTTTTTTTTCCATCCTTCCTACTTGTGCCTTGTTCTCCAGCCCCCTTATTAGCACAGCAGACAAGGAGCCAGAGAGCAGTCTTGATTCTCCTCTATTTCAGATCAAAGGGAAGAGAAAAACAGGGCAGGACCAGCATTGCCCTGGCAGAGCACAAGGGGTCCTTAAAGAAAAAAAGGAAAAGGCCAGGATCAAGCACTTCTTTATGTCACAGGAGTGCAGCAGACAAAAATGGGTTCACAATGACCCAACTGCGTCGAGCAAAGACCTTTGTCCCCATGCTGCCCTGGCCCTTTGCTGCATCTAGCAGCTGACCTGGGGGCTTCATGAGGTTACCACTGGCAGGTGAGGGGCCACAAAACCCCAAAAACCTACTGGCGTCCTTGCTGCTGCATTCCCAGGGTCTCTGTGCTCTCCTCAGGGCAAGAACCCACACAAGTAGGCAGCCCCTGGGGCCACACAAGGAAAAACGAGGCAGGGTTGCTGTCAAAGTGACACAGGGATGGATTTTCCTGGTTTTAGATAAAAATTTGGTTTAAGAGAAATACACATTTGAAGAAATTCTTCCCTGTGAGGATGCTGAGGCACTGGCACAGGTTTTCAGAGGAGCTGTGCACACCCCATCTCTGGAAATGCTGAAGGTCAGGTCGGACAGGGCTTTGACCAGCCTGGTCCAGTGGAAGATGTCCCTGCCAGTGGCAGGCAGAGTGCAAGGTTGGATGGTCTTTAAGGCCCCTTCCAACCCAAACCATTCCATGATTCTATGACTTGGTGTTTCAATGCTTCTTTAATTCTGCGGTTTTATGATTTTGGAGGGAGAATTCTAAGGTCACATTTTAACCAAAATGATGCCAGCATGATCACAGGCAGAGATGGGACTTGACACATCTACATTATTTTTATCTCTACCTCCAATAAAGCTTGAAGAGGATTCTGAAGGAAATCCTAGAAATTAGGCTCCAGTAGATGAAATGTTCGCTGTTCAGTTGGGATTTTTCCCCCGAAGTTGGATATATTGTTGCTGTTTAGTGGGCATCTGTTGACTTTTGCTGAGTATCAGCAAAGTGCTCAGTAGATCCTGGGATTTCAAAGCTCTGCACAGTGGTGATTGTTGCTTGTCAGTAAATAGCCACCTTCTCCTCCCTTCAAGGGGCAAAACCAACTTGCTCCAGTGGAAAAACTAAGAGCTAACTGAGCTATTTCAATGCTTTGAAACAGGCTTCCAATGGATATGAGGAATGAAAGTGACTCTGGATTTTTTACGTTAACTCAGAGTCTGGATAAAGCACTGGCTTGTCCCCTGGGATGCTGAGATTTTGTCTGGCTGGCTGCATGGTCCCTGCAGAGTCACGGCATCTCCCTTTTCCTCCAGTTTCCCTCTGAAAAAAAGAGAAACAACAATTGTGTTCCGTGTAAAGAGTAAGTTGATGAATCATGCTGTCTTAGTGCTTTATCTCTTAACTTGCCATTCTCCCAAAAGAAATTATGGAACACTGTCAGAGTACATATTAAAAAAACATTGGGATTTCTCCTTATGATATTCTTAGCATTTGTAAAACTAGAACAGATGTTATTGTTTTATTCAGCTGAAACAGATCTATGAATTTTGGCTTTCTTTCCAAACTAAGAGCTGGCATGCTAGAAATTCTGTGGAACCTGAAAAAACACCAAGATTCTTACTCAACACCTCTTAAATTTCATCAGCTTGAGGAGGGAAGGGAAGGCAAAGCAAGGCAAGGCAAGGCAAGAGAAGAAGTAGAATGGATGGAGGAGCAGACACACAAGTGCCCCAAAATCCAGAAGGATGCCAGGATGCCAGAGAGGCCAGAGAATCACATCAGAGAACATCTCTAAACCTACTAAAGCTCACAGAAGTCACTAGAAAACTATTAGGTGGCTGACTCCATGTTCAACATATTTTTTTCTCCATTTCCCTCTACACTCCTCCCACCCCCTTTTTTTTTTTTTTTTAGCTCAGAGAAAAATACCACAGAAACCTCCACTCAGGAAATAGGGTTAGAATTCTCTCTCTCACACTGGCATTTTGTTCTGAAATTTTCTTCAAGAACTGTTTATTCTGAGAAGTGCAATTTTAAAATTAATGCCACGGTCACTTTGAATTCCTCAGCCCCATTTAACCACCTCTCTTATCTCTGAAATCAGTTGGGTAGGTGATACATGACACTGTGATAGTGCAAACAAACATCTGCTCCTGTGGGCGTGGGCTTGCTCACTCCAACATGCTCTTGAATATAATTGGGAATTTCCAGGCATATATTGCTCACGCTCTTTCCAAAATAACTTGTATAAGTATAAAGTGTATGAATTAATCATCCTTTTAATCCAGCAAAAGCTGCGCTATATCTGCTAAATCACAAGACATTTATTTCTGTTCTGGGTATTCAGGATGGAGTATTTTTGGTTTGGTTGTTGAGTTTGGGTTTTTTTTTCACAAGTGCTAAGAGGAATTTCCAGCTTAAAGAAGTAAAGCAGTTGATTTTTGCAACAGAAAAGAGATTTAGCAGCATGGATGTCAATCCTACTGTCCAGAGGGAGAGGCTGGACCGAGGCTGTTTGGTTGGGTTTGTCCAGAGCTTCACACCACACTGAAGTGCATTTGCAGTGTGACAGCGCAAGTGTCCCTGTAGCTCAGAGTCTGGGTACACACACCAGACAGGCAGCAACATTTCTGTGCCCAGCCTCCTCCTTGGTGTGGCTGAGGATGAGCACTGTGGCCACTCACATACCAGCCCAGGTGTTGAGATGCCACTGACCATTCTGGTCACGCTGTTGCCCATGCTGGACCGTGCAGCTGGCTGTGCTGGTATCAGTTTTGGGAGATCATTTAAGGCATGTCCACAGCTCAGAGCGCAGTGCAGAAAGCAGTGGGCGGAGATGAGCCATGCAGGTCTGTGTGGCACAGACAGTGCTGTCAGCATGTCCTGGTCCATGGCCATGAGCAGGTGGTGCACACCTTCCCAACAGGGTTTCTGAGCATGGGGGGAACGTTCCCTTTGGGTTCCTGCTATGGAACTGTGCCCAGGCAGCAGCTAAATTGTCAGAGGCAAGTCAGTGGTGCCATCTGCACAATGCATAAATGTGAGAGGAACACAAAGTCGCCCGCTGGGTCCAAATATTGATGGCATCAGCCTGGCTGCTTTTGCCCCACTCGCTGCACTGCCAGCTCACGGCGCTGCCCTGCGGCAAGTCCTGCAGCTTCCAGCTGACCAGCACCTCTGGCCTGCAGATCAGCCTTGAGATGGCTCTGGCAGTGCAGCAAGGCAGCTCAGGTGCCTACCTGAGCATTGAGGAGGCAGCAGCCAGCCCTGCCAGCAGCACCAGTGGCCACAGAGCTGCTGCCTTTCAGACTCACAGCAAAGCCCACCCAGCAGGACAATTTCCAAATTAGATCCACTTTCCTGTTACCCTGGTGGAGCGAAAGAAAACGAGGCCTGGAGACCAGTTTTGGACACAGGAACAGAGAATCTGCACATCCCAGAGACTGATGACACAGTTCAAGAAGAGCTTGGCACAACCAGAAATCAGGATACATTTCCCTCACTTGGCAGGGGTAGCATCCAGAGTCTGCAGGCTCATGTCATTTTTCCAATGGCTTTGTCAATGCCTGTTTCCTCAGGCAAGGATCAAGATGCAGGAAGATGTTTCCAACAGATGACTCATGAAGTATGAAGGTGATTGCAGTAGTGAATACATAGTCAAGGTGAGTTTCACAACGAGCAATACTGTCATACCATGAGCCAGTACCACACAGTGTGCCAAAACAACAATCTTAGTCCAGACCCCTTGGAAAATAAACATCTGGAAGCAATAGAGCAAGAGGAAATGGCCTCAGACTGTGCCAGGAAGGGTTTAGTTTGGAATTGGGAGAAATTTCTTCACCAAATGGGTTGTCAAGTGTTGGAACAGGCTTCCCAGGACAGTGGTGGGGTCACCATTCCTGGAGTGGTTTAAAGATGTGTAGATGTGGGACTAAGGGAAATGGTTCTGTGGTGGGCTTGGCACTGCTGGGTCAGAGTTGAAGTTGATGATCTTAGAGGGCTTTTCCAGTCCAAATGATTCTATGATCGCAAAGGAGACATGGCTAACGTTACTGGAACTATAACATACATCTCATGTGCTGGGCTGAACAGGACATTTCTGCCAGACTCACAAGGATGAGATACAGAGGAAGAACTCCACTCACTTGCATGACTCTTCCTGGCATTTACAACACAGGAGATTGACTGTTCACCAATTGCATTCTATTAACAATATCAAATAAAATAAAATCAATTTAAAAAATCAAATAAAATTTTATTTACTTTACATGGAGAGCAAGCTTTTAAGTGGTTCTTGCAACTGAAAAGAAAGCATTTTCTACAATATAGAATTTCAGCAAAAGTTATTGTAATTTGGCTGGAGGAGAAAGAGCCATACAGATATTGGCAGAGTAGCTGAAGGAATCTCTAATTAAAATTTATCCCATTTCACTAGTTAGTTAGAAAAGGTCATTTAATAATGAAGGCTGTCTTAGCATTTTATCAAAATGGTATCTTTAAGCCAAACAGCACAACATCTTATTTCATATATTCTAGAATATGGTGAAATATAAAAATACTATTCACAAAGTCAAGTCAGATTTTTATGGGAGATAACCATTAAAAGAGAAGCAGTTACAAGAAAGTGAAATGTCTACAGCAATTCAAAGATGAGCTGGTATGGCTTGCCTTCTATATTGATTTTGCTTTCTGCTTAGCAACGGGATCTCATGTGGGTTATATAAAAATACAGAAACATCCAGCAATATGATTTAGGATAACCTTTTCCAGAAATATTACTTGTATTAATCTTGAATGGAGCTGTTTTACCTTGGAAGATCAGAGCAATAAAATACAAACCTGAAGTATTTGATCTGTGGGGAGCTAACTGGAAGTGCTTGCTTGCATCTAAAATTGGCTTTGATTTTAATGTGATTAAATATATCTTTATGTGATGTCTGTTCCAGCATATGAGAGGCAACTGAAGACAAAGGAGTTGGGTTGAAGGAAAGCTTAGAAAAGCACTGTCCATAATGGCTTATTTCAGAGAATAGGACCTGTTAAATATTATGTAAAATTCCGAGAAACCCCAAGTATTTCTGTTTATGTAGTTCCTTTCAACTCCCCAGCAATGTTATGGCAGGATACCTTTTGTTGTACACCCAGTCTGGTGGCTTTTACAGGACTACTGAAACATTTGTGAGGGATGACTGAAGTTCCAAATGCACATGCTTTGATTTTGCTAACCTTTTACATCTCTTTTCTGATGATACTCAAGTGACTGTATTCCCCAGAAAGGACATTTTTGCCTGTGGCTAGACACCATCATCTTGGAAGATGCTTAATGTTTTCAGCTGTCACTGGAATTAACTTTAGCTTGTTGGGAGCTGAATTTTCTTTGCTTACGTGGTCAGCTTTGTTTGTCCTGAGAGGTCTTCCCCAATCTTGTGGCTCTGTGCTCTGCCTGAATTGTCTTTTTTAGAGGAAAGGATGGCAGATTGCTCTTCCTGGATCCGAGAGTGGTAGCTGAGGAAATCCCAACACGTCTTTTCTGTGCAGGGTGAATACATTTCTGTGGTTGCTTGGCATAAGAAAGGTGATTTGGGGAATGCTTTTTAAGACATACCTGCTTCTCCTTCTTTTTCTTTTGTGGATTCCCTCAAATACAGAATGAGAATAAAACATCCAGTGCCACATGAAGGTGCTGCTTTTGTAGATGACAAAGGAAATAGTTCTTCAGATAGCTGGTAGACACTGTATGGAAGGTAACACAAAAAAACCCCAAAGAGCTGGGCTCAGGTTACACAGTAAATTCAGCAATCCCAATACATGTGCCTAGGGATAGTTTTCATGCCCACTTAAAGCATGCAGCAGCTTGTTTTGTACCCTGCCAGCCCTGCTCACTGCTTCTTGGATAGCTCCTGGTTCTGCACTGCTGTGGGGGATATCAGCTCTCTCATGTGCCAGCACGCGATGCTGAGACAGTACAGCTGGGGAAGGGGTCTTGTGTCTCTTCTTGGCTCCCCTGCCTTTCATTGCAAATGTTATAAATCCTAAATCTCACCAGATACGTTACCTCTGTGATAATTTATAGATGTTGATGACACATTGTAGTGGGCTGACCCCAGCCAGCCCCCAAGCATCCCCCGTGCCTTTCACTCATTCCCTTTTGCTGGGGGACGGGGAGGAAAAATTTCAAAGGGAGGCAAAGAGACTCATGGGTTGAGATAATGGAGTTTATTAAGCAACACAAAAGCTGCCCACGTAAGCAAAGCAAAATAAAGGATTCATTCACTACATCCCACTGGCAGGCAGATGTCCAGCTGCTTCCTGAGAAGCAGAGACTCAGCTTGGTTAATGGCCACTTGCAAAGACAAATGCCATAATCACTAACATCCCATCCTCCTCCTCCTTTCCCTGAGCTTTTATTGCTGAGCCTGACATCATATGGTATGGGATACCCCCACGGCCAGCTTGAATATCTCCATGTTCCCTCCTAACTGCCATACAACCCCCAGACTCCTGGCTTTGGAACAGGGTGGAGGAAAGAGAAAGAAAACCTCAATGTGGTTTGAGCACCACAGTTCACAGCAATGCATCATACAGGGTGGTATGAGGAAAGTGACCTCCATCCCAGCCAGACTGGCATCAAAATGGACTGTGGTGGGTTGGCCACAGTTGGCAGACAGACAGACACACACCCTGCTGCTCTCTCACTCCCCTTCCTCAATGCAGCAGAGAAGAAATGAGATGGAAAAGCTCATGGATCAGTATAAAGACAGGGGTTTCACAAACCCATTACCATCATGGTGAAAATGGACATGGCTTGGTGAAAATTAATTTATCAGTGCCAAGTAGAAATGAAGAATGGTTAGAAACAAAGACGGAAGCTAAAAAAGCCTTCCCCCTTCACCCTTCATTTCTGACTCTACCTCCTCCCACCCAAGCAACATGAGGCCATGAGGAAGGGAGACTGCCATCAGTTCAGAACATCACCTCTAACACTCCCTTCTCCTCACGCTTCCTTCCTGCTCCAGTACAGGCCCCTTCCCTGGGCTGCAGTCCCTCAGATAAACCTGTGCCAGCGTGGGTCCTCTCCATGAGCCACAGTTCCCAGCTGAGAGTGAGCTCCTGCACAGGCACCTCTCCCCACACTGCAATATTCCTCACACCAAAATGAAAGTAATGCCATCGCAGCACCAACAAAAGTGGCCAATTTACAAACATGATAAAACTCCAGTGCCCGGCCCCTCACAACATTATTACAATAAAATATTCCCCACAATTATCCCACTCTTCTGGGTGTTTCCAGTCCAAGTTTTTTTCCATTGCCTTTCCCAATTGATTGTCTTTATCTCAAATTCCTGACCAGATCCTTCCTGTTCCTAACTGGAAGGAAAAAGCAAATCCAGGTGCCATCCTCTTGTTCTACCTGCTGACCAGTGGGAGGACATGAGAAGGTGAGATGGTGAAACCACCTCTAAGCTGAAAGGTCACAGACAAAAATTGAAGGGAAAACAGCAGCTTCTTCTTCTGTACTTATTGATGGCATGGGTCCCTGTCTCAACCATGACCCTCTAGTGGTGCTGAATGCTGGGACAGACACAGCCAAGTCCCAGCAGAGTGGTGAGGAGATCTCTAAGAACACCTCTTCATCTTAGAAGTCTCCCTGAGGTCAGCAGGGCCAGAGCAGCTCCATTTGCTGTGGCACAGGACACTTAATCACAGGATCATATATTTCAGCCCATGAAGTGCGAAGCACGTTTTCCTTCTTCTCTTTGCTTCTCACCATCCTACCCTTATTTTCAAGCAGTGATAAATTATTGTCAATTAAATTGAATTAGTTAAAAGAAATTAATTTTCCCCAAGTCGTCTCTGTCTAGCCTGTGACAGTAATTGGTAAGTAGTGGTCTCCCTGTCCTTATCTCAACCCATGAGAGGCCACTGTTTATTTCTTTCCCACCACCCTTTTGAGGAGAATGTGGGAGAGAGCAACAGGGTGGAGACCTGGCAGCCAGTCCTGGCCAGCCCACCACACATATGAAGGTATTTAATTACTTTGTACCCTTAGCACTTAATACTCTTTTTATTTAGGGTGACACCTTGGGGGTTTTTGTTATTTTGGGCTTATATTTCCTGCAGGGCAGAAGGTTTTTGAAAACCCCACTAGAAAATCATCTGGGGAAAAGAATTCAGCAAGAGAACAGACGCAGAGCCCAGCACAGCAAGATCCAGGCATCTTTAATGGGATGAGTGTGTACATGATAAAAGAGAAACATACTTGACATTCCTTTCTGGGTTCAGGAAAAGTCTCTAATGAGGAGACAGTGGAGTCCCAGGGAACCTGGAGGTCCTGGATGTACCTTCTATGGGACAGTGTTAGATGGAGGGGTGCATGACTATGCTGATCCACTGTGGAAAACCTCTGAATTTGCTGCTCCATCATTAAAGCATTTTCTAAAATGCATACCCTACCCTTGAAAATTGTGTTTATTTGGCTCCCACAGCACTGGTAAAAATGCTTCCAACCACATGCATGACACACAAACAGAAGGGCTGGTTTTGTGTATTTATCAGCTTTGGACAGGGCTGAGTGGCTTGCTTTGAAGCGCCATTGCTTTATCATAGCTGAACCTGGACTCTAAGAATATTTAAAGAAATCTTTTCCAGCTGTCAGTGGTTCTTCAGTAGCCCAAACTCTTATACCTTTGAAGCTAGATTATAATAATTTGATATAAAGCAGCACTTGAGTTATTAGATAAAAGTACACAGGCAGCCCTTGGAAGCATCCAAAAGTGTGTAAAAACATCAAAAAGCACCCAAAAGCATGATGCATGGCCCAGTGTAACCCAGCAGGGCAGGTTGTGTAGCACAGATGCTTGAGATATTGCCCCAAGGAGCAGCAAAACCCAGGCACAAGCCTGGCTTATCCGCAGCCTGATGCTGTATTGGCCAAACCAACATGGGGATGTTTTAATTACAGTTTAAGGATGGTTAGACTTATTCCTCATTGGCATAAGCCAAAGTTAGGTGCTTTAAGCAGTGAAACATTGAGGAGAGGAATTTTGTGCTGTTTGAAGACATCAGACCAACTTTAAGCAAGTTTAGGCTCATGGCTGATTGTTGGGCTTGGCAGTGCTGGGTTGGACTTGGTCATCTTAAGGGTCTTTTCCAACCTTGGTCATTCTGTTCTGTTCTGTTCTGTGATATTTTCCCTTTTCTGTGCACATTATAGACCCAGTGCTGGCTTTCACAGGGAGTTTAGTTTCTCCCAGTTTTCTTCAGCAAGACTACCCTTTCCTCAAAAAGAAAGCTTTCCTGGAATTTCAACCTAAAATCAAAATTTATTGTCATTTTTTGTTAGTCACTTTTTAGTTCAAAAAGAAAAGAGAGAGAAAGATGAGACATTTTTTAAATACAGCTTTTTATATAGCTCTGAGTGGGGTTCAATCTGTTTTTCCATGTATTTTTTTCTCTTCTCTCATATATTCATGCTCTTTGTTCTTTCCGGTCTTTTCTCTGTTTCATTCTACTTGAAATGGAACATGAAGAGGAAGAACACTGCATAAGAGCCATTTAAAATAATTAATCAATGTACTTACTCTTCTAAAAATACTCACACAAAACCACCCCCTTTAAAATAAACGTGTAACTAAAACAGTAATTTTGAATTCTCAGAAATGTTTTCATCAAGGCTAAATATTAATTATGCTGTTATTAAAATAAATCAACAATAAATTTATGAATTTATTCATCCTCCTATAGGGATTTACTGAAGAGCTTGCAAGTGAGGACAATAAAATCATCACAGTGAGTAAAATATTATTAAAAGTGTAACACAAGTGTGAAGAATTTTTAAATGTCAGGTTTGTAGATAAAGGCATAAAATGTTCCCTTAGAATATTTCCTTTCTTTGATTACCTATCAGGATTACAAAAAAACCCAGACTGTGAACTCCAATAGTGCCTCTTTCTATTGCCACCAGTAAAATACTTGAGTTGGACCTCATCCTTACCAAATAGAGATATTATTGCTGTTTCTCTGGGGTTTTTACCTCTCCTACAGTCCCACCTATGCATTTTCCCAGGGCTTTTTGCTCAGATTGGCTTCAGCTGTAGAGCAAACAGAATTATCCAGGTGGCCACAAATAGGTGGTTGTTCCCCAACTGCTTCCTGCTGGCCCCTGGAGCTGCCCGGTATCATTAGGGCCCCTGTTTAACCACGTGTATGGCTGGGAGGGCATGTTTGTGTTTCATTTGTACAGACATGATTAGCCCCTTCTCAGGGTTCATCTGCTGTAAAACTGGAAATGTGTTATGCGCTATTACCCAAGCAAATGTAATACCCCCAGAATAAATATGCCCCGTGAGCTCGCAGCTGTAATTGATGGAAAAACAGGTGTTCCCCCAATCGTCTGTGATTGCCTGCACATATGGCCTCTTTTATGCCGTCCTCCAACTGCTTTGTAATGTTGGCTCCTGCAGAAAAAGAAACAGTGTTACTGTAGAAGAGTGGGTTTCAAGAATGTTCTTAGGTCCACAGCCAAATTAAATACAAGCAGCACAGCCCTTTTTAGTATTTAACTAATTAAACTACAGCAGCCACCACAAGCACTTCAGGCATCAAACTGCATTTCCAGCTACTCTCGTTTTAAAACGTGGTGCCCTGACTTAGCAAATTGAAGCTACATATAACACAAATTCCCATTTGAATGGTGTTAGCATCCTCAAACTGGACATTCCAGATAGAATCAGTGAAATAATATCAGCTCCTGGTTGGTTTTATACTTTACAGGCTGAAGTTTTATGCTGGGAAAAACAGTTAGGTCCCAACAGCTATGTAAGACCTACTGGCCTTCAGTGTTACTAACAGGAAGATTTTGGAAGGAGTTGCAGGCAGAAATATCAGTGGTCACTTTATATAACAGGTTTTCTACAAGATTTTGTTCTCCTGGGTGAATGCACTTGGGGAGAAATAAAAGAAGAAAGGTGGCAGAATAGCTGGAGGGCCACCCTTAAGAGGTGAAGGCTGGTGATACTCAGCAGCCAAAATACTTAGTCTAGGACTGAGGTGAAGGTTGATCCCCGTGCATTGATCTGTTCCCCCAGCATGTGTCTCTGTCTCTGCATCACTCTTCCTGTCACAGCAAGGCTTGCAGTGGAGAGGACAAGTCTCTGCTTTGGCTGTCTGTGGTGGTGGAAGATTCCCAGAGTCAAGACCTAGTTTTATCTCTCTCTGTCAATCAGGCAGTGTGTGAAGGGACTCAGTGGCATGTTCAGGATGTGTTCCTCCTGCTCCCTAAACATGCCTCTTTCAGCCTCCCACAGAGAGAGCTTATTGTTTGCCCATCAAGAACTGCCAATATTTCAGTTTACGTATTGAAAGGAAGCCCTGTGGGTAGAGAAAAGAAGCTTGGCTTGATCTTACAAAAATCAAATGAGCTGATCAAGATATGACATCATAGATAAATTTTCTCTCTGGCTTTTTCATTGTCACTGATCCAAAAGAAAATGTCATTACATAATATCTTTCTTCATCCAAAATATACTTGCAACATAACAAGATGATAAAACAGTGGCATCCTCCTGAACCGTTTTGAGTTTTCTGCAGATAAACATGGTGCTTTTACGTACCTTTGGCTTTCCTTATGCCCTGCTCCTGTTTGCTCTTTCCTTAACTGCCTGAGCAAGAAGACAGTTGCTCCTCTTCTACAAAGTGCACAAAGAAGAAGAAATGCATCTTTCTCACTTTATCCCTTCCTGGGGTGCTCTCATTTCAGTGACAGCTTTCTCAATTCACAGCTTGCAGAGTTTCATGGTTTCATGCCTGTGCTTCCCACCCTGTAATAGATAAATTTCACAGGGCTGTGGCCACTATTCAGAGGTGTTGAAGCTCCTGAACTCCCCCAGCTTTCCCCACTGCACAGTTCTGACTGATGGGATGGGTCTGTTGTCACTGTGGACATGGTGAAGCCACAGGGTACCAGCTGCAGAGTGATCCCCATGCCAGGAACAGGTGTCTGGAGAGATGCCACAGCAGCCAACAGAGAGCTGGGCTCAAGATTACGGACTTGAACTTTGAGTAAGGATTATTAGGTTTAAATATGTTATGTCTACTAACAAGCAAGGAAATAGGGTGTTGTGTGTTTTCAAAAGCAGCCTGTCTCCCTTTTTCATGGACAAGTCTTTGAAGGATCAGAAATGTGGGTACAAAAGCTCAGCTACAACCTCGAACCTTTGCATGCCTTTTGACAACAAGGAAGAAAAATCCACTCAGTTAAACTCCTGGCCCTTGTGATTTAGGATTTCCTCCTCAGTATTACATGCTGCATTGATGGATATCAGTGTGCAAAGGAACATTTTGCACTAGGTCTACAAGGGGATATTTCTGCTTGGGAAATGCAGTGATTCCCACTGAGCTACCACACACTGAAAAAAACTTCTGCACCAGGTCGTTACTGGGATGTAGATCCTCTCAAAGCAGCTCTACCTTGAATATCATGTTAAACTGAAGTTATAAAGAAGAAATAATATCTTCATAACCAGCCTTGTGCTTGTTTCTGGTTTTACATTTAGGCAGAATACCACTGGGTACAGTAGGGACTAAATAAATATTTCACTGATAAACAACAAACCTAAATTGTTTATGAAGCATAAAACAATTATCTTTGACTCCACCTGATGCTGCTGAGCAAGCTGTTCCTATTTATTGTGCTATTATTAGACGAGAATGTAGTGCATTGGACAGCATCTTTCCTAAATGGATGACATAACCAAGTACATGTAGCACAGACTCATTCTCTAGCACAATTCAGAACTCTGTACACAGCCCATCATCCTGCACAGAAGGATTTCTTAAAAACCAAACACATGGGAATGTATGAATCATTTATAAAAGAGTACCTAGACTTTCAAAACACTGTGGTGGATGTAGATGTTCTGACCACTGCTTAAAGACTTGAGGATATAAATTGTCATTATGCATACATACATACATATACTGATTTCATTTCTGTAAGGAGACAATATTTCTGTACAGTTCCTGAATAAATAATGTAATAAAAAAGCCATGTCAACTTGCAGTGTCAGTGATGAGAAATGATACGCAAAAAGCACTTTGTGTTTTGAGTAGAACAGTGGTGGTAACATACGCACAGGAAAAATCTGCATGGAATCAGAAATTTCTTAGTGAGATGGCCACATATAAATAAAGCCTCAGAAACAATGCTAAAAATGGAACAGAGGGATCTCTAAGGCATCTGTCCAGGAAAGTGAAGAAAATACGTTTTTGGCAGTGAACATTGAGAAAATCATGCAGAGAGTAAAATAAATTAAAATGAACTGGAACCACATGCCCTGGTGGCTGGCTTGGCTTTGATGAACCTTGAGCTGTTGTTACACCATGTTGCAGAAAACAAGCCTGGGTGAAAAACAGGATGGTGCAGTAGTGTCATTTTATCAATGTTCTATTCCATATCAATATTTATCGATATTCTCTTGGCATTTCTTGTGTACTTACTACACACTCACCCCTCCCCTCCCCTAGATCCATTCATATTCCTGTTGTTTGAGGCTCCTAGTCCTATGGCTGGCGCAGCAGTGGCAGTGGTTACAGTCCCCTGATCCCTGTGGGTCCATGGAGATGCTCAGAACTATATCCACTCTGGCATAATGATGTCTGGGGCTGAAATGTCAGACACTGAAACACTGGTCTTTTACAGTATTTTTCTCTCCTCTTTGTTTCATTTTTATGTTTTGGTTATTTTCCCATTTTAGAATCCAATGGAGAGTAAGGCAGGCATATCTGTCACTCCATAATAAACAGAAGGAAGCACAGCATTGAGGCACAGATCTAAAACCAGCTTATAAAAATTTACAGTTTAAAAGTTGGAAGAACCAAGCAATGAGATAAAATACATTATAAAGTGAAGCTGCTAAAAGGTTCGGTTTCAGAGGCAAAGAGCATTTAGAAAACATTAGGAAACTTTTAGGAGCATTTTCTAACGTGTGAAAAGACAGTGAAAGGGTAGAGGGAATGTTAAATAAAACTGAAGGAGCTGGGGAAATGCAGATGCAAAGTGAAAATATGGAAGTAAGTGTTTAACAAATGGAAGTAATTGCTGAAAAAGTACAACGTGCAGAGGCAACTGGATGCGATTAAAAGAATAAAAATTGAAATTATTTTTAAATGAGAAATTGTACAAAATGAATGACTTTATTTGAGGAAAAATATATTTGCTCGCCATCATCAGGGTGGGCAGCGGTGCCCATTAATACAGCACATCTGTGGTGTGTCCGGATTGTCGGGGGACAATGCACACTTAATCGGGCTGTGCCGCCCGCAAGCTCCCGGGTTAGAAGCCCAATAGAACAAAAACCGCTGAGTTCGCCCCGCTCTGCCCTCGCTCCGAGGCGAGAGGGAGCGCGGGCTGGGGCCAGAACACTCACCCGCGACGGGATGGGTGCGAGGGGCGGGCGGGGTCCGCGCTCCTGCCGCACCTCGGCTCGGGCTCGGTCTCACCGCTCACCCGCAGTAATGGAAACGATCGCACACCGGCACCGAGCCGGCCCCCCGCGCCCGGGGAGCCGACCCCCGACCCGCGGGGACCGGACCCCGCACTCCCTGTCCCGCCGAGCCGCCGCCACCCCCGCATCCCTCCCCCGTCCCCCGGGACCCGCCGGGCTTCGCCCCCGCGCCCCCGCCTCCATCCCGCTCGCTTCCGCGCCCCCCCCGGGAATCACCCCCCCCGGCTCGGGGGCCAGGTACACTTGACGTCAGGATGGCTGTCGTCGTTTTGACGTGTAAACACTCATTTCCATTCCGGCTCCGGAGGGTCTGTGAGCCTCGGGCAGCCGCGCCGGCAGGCAGGCAGGCAGGGCTCCGCTCCCCGCTATCGCGTAGCAACGCGGCGCCGCATCCCGCCCGCATCCCGCCCGCCCGCATCCCTCCCGCGTCCCGCGGCCATGGCCGGGCGGCGCTGGGCTGGCCGGTGCGCGGCCCTGGCCGTGCTCCTGGCAGCCTGGTCCCTTCCCCGAGGAGGCAGCGCCGGGCGGCTCTTCCTCAACGAGTGGGCAGCGGAGATCCCGGCCGGCCCCGACGCTGCCAGAGCCATCGCGGACGAGCTGGACTACGACCTGGTGGGGCAGGTACGGCCGGGCGGGGGGCTCCGCGCATCCCGCAGGATGCTCCGCGACGAGGCTCCTTTCCCATCCCGCGAGGCTCCTTCCCTCCCCTCTCTCTCAAACTTGTGCCCGGCTGCCCCCCGCGGGGCTCCGGGGAGTTTGAAGCCCCCGGTGCCCCACCGCAGCCTCCCAGGGTTTGGGTCTGCCCCTGGCGCCCGGCCAGGTACGGCTCTTTTAGAAGGGACGGGGCAGGGCGGCTCTGCTCTTCCTCAGAGGACCAGGCGGGGACCTCCGACTCTCCTTGACGGGAGCGGGCGGGGCGCTCCCGTTCTCCTTGGCGGGACTGGGCAGGGTAGGGCGGGGGCTCCGGCTCTCCCTGGAGGGGCCCAGGCAGGGCACCTGGGTCTCCCTGAGGACACCGGACACAGTCAGGCAGGGCACCCATCTCTCCATTGAAGAGACCAGCCGGGCAGCCCGCTCTGCCAGAGGGGACCGGGCAGGGCGCCCGGCTCTCCCCCCCGGCAGTCCGGGCAGGAGGAGGGAGCGGGCAATGCCGGCTACGGCCCCGCGCCGCCTCCGCCCCGCCGGCTCCATCGCCATCGCGGGGCTTCTCTCCAGCCATCCCTCGGGCGCTTTTTTGGGATGCCGTGACGTCAGCGTTGTCAGGGATGAGTAACCGCCGTGAGGGAACAGCTTCGTCTCACCTCCCGGCGAGGGTCCTGTGCCGGGCACGGCGTCCGCCAACGCCGGGACCCCGCTGACCCCGGCCCTGCCCCGTGGCCGAGGTCGCGGTCAGCTCCCCTCCGTGCCCCCGGTGCTGTCCATGGGCAGCCCCCTGCGGCCGCCTGCCCAGCCCCGCGTCCGGGCGCTGCTGTGTTCTCCAGACTCCCAAAAGCCTGTAGGTGCGATCCCACCTCTGTGGGTTTGGTCCTTCTCCCTTTGTGGACAGTGCATTTGCCCCCACAGCCTTCAAACAGCCCGTCCTTAGGGGAATGGGGTGTTGGAAGTCAGCGGGGTGCACCCAGCTCTGCCGGTGGCTGCCTACTGAGCAAGTGAAAATGCTGCACAACCCAGCCCCACAGAGAGGTGTCTGAAGCCGTGCAAAGCTTTTCACACCTGTCCAGCTGAAGCCCAGGAAAAGCAGATAAAACTGGTGTGTGACCACAGGTGTAGCCTGTGAAAAAGTGGCCGTGCCAAGGTGTGTCCAGGACTGTAGTGGTCACTAGTACAGGTGCTGTGTAACTTGAGTACTGTAGTAGTAATGACTGCATTTGAGCAGCCGAAATAAAATTACTCCCCTGGCTTATTCCAACATCACACAGGCTGTGAGAAGCACTTGTTACTTGAAGAGTGTTTCCTTGTTTGGATTAAAATATCTAAAGGCTGGTTTCTTGCTTCTTTGTCTTTTAGGCGGTGTGAATTCATTCAGGTTTTGATTGTTGGTACTTGCTCGCAGTGGGGAAATACGTCCTAATAATTAAAGCATGCCTGTGTCTTACAGATTGGATCACTGAAAAACCACTACTTATTCAGACATAAGAGTCACCCAAGACGGTCCCGAAGAAGTGCCATTCATATCACTAAGAGACTTTCTGATGATGAGCGTGTGAGTGTTAAATTTATTCGGGGTTTTTTTTTTATATTTTTTTTATTCTGTCTCCTTACCGCTAGCTTCGTAATGAGGTCACAGGCAGGCCTTCCTCATTTTGCAAGTCTAAAATATTCAGCCATCCATACTCGTGCTGAATAATACTTGGCTATTCTGTCACTCACAGGCAGAATCTGACCCTCCTGTACCACATATTTTACAAGAGCTTTCCAAATTAAGAGTTGAGATGTGCAGCCCTGGAATTTCAGATGTTGCTGCAAAATGTGAACAGGGAACCACAGGACTGGATTCAAAGTAAAAATCCGTAAATGCGCTAAGTTTAATTAGGCCATCTCTATGCAATTACCATGTGAATTAGGTTTGATTTAAAGTGACTGAATATTAAGTAAAAAAAAAAAAAAAAAAAAAGAAGTAGGGGAAAAGGGCTGAGGTTCTGCTAGACTGGCTTTTACAACAAGCTAAAATCCCTTCTCAAAGGATCCATCACACATTCCAGACTTGCAGTCTTTTGTTAAAATGATATACCACTGCAATCAGAGAACAGGGAAACTGGAGAGCCAGGGGTCTAAGGTACAACCCACTGGTGAAGAAGGCTCCTCGTTTGGCTTTATTTCAGACAGAAGCATTTCTGTTTGTAGGCATAATGAAAAACAGGGGTGCATGACAAATTTAAAGAGCAGACCAGAATGCTGTCAGCCTTTCTTACAAACTATTTTCTGGGAAATGTCACAACAACAACATTTGATTTTAAGATCAGCATTGTTGCAGCAATCACTGTGACAATATGAGCTGTCCAAACCATGAAGTAGCCTAGTTGTCAAACCCAGCAAATTATCATATAAGGACAAACCACTTTGGAATGAGTAATTTTCTATCTGGAGGTTTTAGATGCAAATGTCAGCTAGGAGGAAATATCTTGTATGGTGAGACAGGGTGTTTGTTTTGCCTGTTGTGTTTCAAAACTGTACGCTCTCATCTATTTCTTGCAAACATTGGTTTAACAGTTAAAGTTGAAATAATCCTAACTTGGGAATGTTCAAACCTGCAGGTTCAGTGTGAACTGGTTCCAATTTATGCCCACACATATGATCAGATGTCCAATGTCATCGTAGTACGATGTTCAAGATCAGAGTTTTGGGTGCAGTTTCTCTCTTTTTTGGGCTTACTGCATCAAATGAATGTGTTACATGGGGAGGAATGACAGCTTTCAATACACCACATTCTAAAATTGTAGCAGAATGGAAGTGATTGTATTACATAGCTACCAGACATTATTGCATCCTTGTATTCTTAGATCCAGAAACGGGGCTTCAAAGTGCTGCAGGTGATTTGCTAAATTTACTCCAATTTCCCTTCTATTTACCATCCAGTATGCAAATTAACTCTGTGAATAAATGAGATGTAATTATGCATTATGTAAGTGTATAAACACAAAGCAATCATGTAACGCTGTGTAGTTACACAGGGACCTTGTTCAGCAGCAGCCTACTTAAAAAGATTTAGATTCAGCCTTTAGAAAGGGAGAGAAAAGGGAATCCTGTTTTTGTTTGTATAACGCCCTCATGAATTTTACGGTACGTTAAGTGTGAAAGCTGTGGTAAAACTTGGCTCTAATCTGAATATTTATCTGCTTCCTATAGCGTTTGTTGTAAAACAGATAAAGGCTGTGAATACACTGAAGGGATATAATTATCTGGTTACCTAACTTCCTCTAGCATTTGCACTAGTTTCCAAGTCTACTTTCTTGCAAGTAGACTTGAATTGAGATTATTTTTACTTCTTTATGTATCAGTGATGGGAGATTTGGTGTGGGGCCTTCAGCTTTTTCTGGAGATGGATGGTTGGAACTTCACGCAGCTGCTGAGTGACAAACATTTGGCCTGTTTGCCTGACATATCTGCTTGGGAGTTCCAGCTCATTTCCCTCAATGCACTTGCTTACCCTGAAAAAAAAAAAAAAGCATGGAAGTTCTCAATTGTTAATTGCTTTTGGGTGGTGAAGAGGTCAAGCTTTGCTGTGGGCAGGGAAGAGAGATAGAGGTAATTGCTCCAACATGTGTGCAAGTATGTATGGCCCTAGATATCAATAGGGCAGTTTAGAATACCTACACTTGCATGGGTATATTCATCTTCTATGACCAAGGTTTGTAGGGAGTTTAGGACTAAATATATAGCAAAGAGAATCATAAACAGCTACCATTTTAAAGGATTTATGTTCTTGTAGGGAATTTTCCTAAGGCTTTCATTAGAAAATTTCATTTTAATCAAATCATACTTTTTAATCATAATTTCTCAGTCATTATTATTTCATATATGGTGATAGATGTCAGGATCATAAAGCTGTTCAATCATAGTAGATAAAAGGAACAAAATTTATTCAGAGCTTGAAAGTAAAAGGTTAGATGCAAGGCACCCTCCATGTGAGGCTTGTCACAGGATCTTGACAGTCTACGGAACCTGAGTTTGCTGCTTGGAATTTGGGATGAAAAGGACCAACCGTATCTGTGTCAGAGTGACCATGCAAGGATCAGCTATAAATAACATTTTATTCCCTCTCCAAAAGGAGCACACAGCACAGAGAGAGGCATCATCATCAGGATTTCATTTGAACTGGGTTCAGTAAAACATTCAAGGGTGATAAACATTTAAAATACAATCCAGTGCCTTAGAGATTGCTGTGTCTGTGCACAAAGGCTGTGCAACTCGTTTGATGATTTATCAAAGCATGCTGAAGCATTTTGGCTTTCAGTTGCCTTAAGTGGAATTATGCCGGTGATGAAGTTAGTCTAATATTCATAGCTTACTAATTGACCACTCTTCAAAACACCACTAGGAAGGAGACTTGAAGGTCCAGCTGGTCTGTGAGTAACAGCATCATTATGATTGCAAGACTAAAGCCAGAGATAATCTTTCTTCTTTCCTTTTAACTCCCAATAGAGAGTGAATAAAAGATAAGTAGGAGAAAGAAGCAGGCCGTGGCTTTCCTTATTTCAGTAGCCACCATTGCTTAGATGACCTTCTAGCCATACTACATGGTTTTATTTAATGTAAAAACTGCCTTGTGGCACTCACAGGAGTTGTTTGTTAAATTGTACTTAATGATTTTTTGTGAATTAATTCTGTAGTGTCATGATTTCACCAAGTTCTCTTCCCCAAATTGCACTGTACTACAGTTTAAATAATCCTCTTCTCCACACCAATGTTGCTCATTTTGCTTTAGGCTCCAAAATTTCTCTGTGCGAGGAACACTCTCAGCTAAGAAAGTCCCAAACTAAAGAGGTTCACTTGTCATATTTTCACTAATAATTGTAGGTGTCATGGGCAGAGCAGCAGTATGAAAAAAAGCGAACTAAGCGTGCCTCCATGGGAGACTCAGCAGAAAGTCTTTTCAACGACCCTATGTGGAATCAGCAGTGGTATCTGGTAAGAATTTGTTGCCTTGTGGAACTGGGGATGGTGGTTGTGCCATCAACTGCATTATTTGACCGGTATCAGAGAGATTGCACTAAAGGGAATTAATGAAAAGTCCCTTTTGTTAGCACACGCTGTAAAAATGAGCAATCTCTGTGCATACCATTTTCAAGCAACCTTATATCTTCTGTGGAGTGTTGTTTCTACAAAGACTCTAGATGCTAATTCAGCTGCTGTTTAGTATGGGGAAGGTGGTGTCACAAATTGTTAACAGTTAAAAACTAATGATAATTTTCAAGTATTTGCTGTTTTTGTGTAAGAAGTCCATTATCATATCTGAAGCTGGACATGTTTTTCTTTATTAAAATTGGTAGTGCAGAATGCATAGTTCAGATGAAAACAAAAGCATCTGCATGCATATGACAAGCACCTTCAGCCACAGGGACCAGGATTTATATCTAAGAGGGTCTCTAAATCTCACTCACATGCTCAAAACCTCAGGGAAAAAAAAAATTCCTGAGCTCCATAGTTTCTGTCTGCATGTGTCAGTTGAGAAATACAGTTGATCATTTAGGTTTTACATGGTTTTAGCTCTATCCAGTGTACCTTCACACATCACCAGGAAAAAAATATTATTTGGTGGATTTAAGAGAACAAAGGTTGCACCCTCAAATAATTTCCTGAATGGAAGGAGTCAGATACAGATAGCAAAAAAAATGAAAGAAATTTCATCCCCATAACAAATTTCTTTTTCTAAGTCTCATATTTTATGCAGTATTTCTTTGGAAACAAAGACATTAAAAAAACCTGCCATCGGCTAACGTAATTGTGCACAGAGAAACAGAAAGTGGTTCTTTTTACATCTGTGCTTTTATGGGGGCTGTAAGCAAGTTTTCTGAATTAGATGTACATACTGCACATTTAGAGGGGGACATGACACATTCAGGAGATATTCTTCAAAAAACTTGCTGTAGAAGAGAAGGCTGTACATGATTCATACTTCCAGCTGATTTACCACAGGAACAGCAATGAGGGTAGTAAAGGGAAAGTTGGTATTCAACACAGTTGTTCCCAACCAAATGACTACCTTAATTGTTTTATCCATTAATTATTTTGCTCTGGCTAACTTTAATGTCAGAGGAGAATATACACTTGGAGGAAATCCAGCTCACTGTACTGCAGGCACTGTCTTGGCTCCTCATCAAATGGAAAGAACAAACATTAGCAGGTCTGATTATTAACCCAGCGTTCCAAGGTCCATTGGTGCATCCCCACCACTCCTTTCAGTTTCTGCTGCCTACTTAACAAAAATACAAGATGTTTTTTGTACAGAGGCAATCTTCAGGGGTCTTCAAGCAGTGGGGTAAATCTTTCAGTGCTACAAGGATTTGTTGAAACTATTTTTGTTTTGTATTTGCAAAGTTTGAGCAAAATGCAAAATGCACAGGCTGAGATTGTTTGCAGCATCTTCGAAATACGACTTTGGACCTGCTTCGTATAAACTGGATAAAATGCTGACATATTTTAATCCCTTCTGTCCCACAGCAAGATACAAGAATTACTCCATCCCTGCCCAAACTGGATCTCCATGTTATTCCTGTGTGGCAAAAAGGGTTTACAGGCAAGGGAATTGTCATCACAGTCCTAGATGATGGACTGGAGTGGAATCACACTGACATCTATGCTAACTATGTAAGTTTGAGCATTAGAATGCTATGGAATAGATTAACCAGTTGTAAATTTGATAAACAGACACTCTTCCCTAGCTCATTTTCTGTTCTGTAAGTCAGCTCCTGCAGTACAGAGACTGAAATATTTGCCTTAGGCATGATTTGGAACCTGGTCTGTGTCAGAGGAAGCTGAATGTCACTTAGCAATGGTAGCGGGGCGGGTATTTTGTTGTTTTGTTTTTCCTTCAATAGATTTAGTTCCCAGACACATTTGTATGTAGTGGTTTAATGCTAAATTATTAAAGCTCCATGAAAAAATTATGGAATTGTTAATGGCCATCAAATTCCACCAACTTGTTTGTAAATAAAGTAAGTAAATACAAACTTCAGAAGCCATTTTGTTACACAGTTTAGAAGCGCCTTTTCTAGTTATCTGAATTAATTGAACATTTGTTTTTTTACATGTAGGACCCAAAGGCAAGTTATGATTTCAATGACAATGATCATGATCCCTTTCCTAGATATGACCCAACAAATGAAAACAAGTGAGTAACTTCCAAGTTGTCTGAAGAGAACAAAACAGTACTGTATTAATTTGTGTGTTATAAGATAAAAGTGTGGAAATTTCTATGTATGTCTCCTCTGGCAATCATTTAATAAGAGGAAGAATTTGTGTAACAGAATCACAGGATGGTTGAGCTTGCAAGGGACTTCTGAAGGTCACCTGCTCAAGCAGGGAGCTCTAGAGCCTGTTGCTCACGATGATCCAGGTGGCTTTTGAATATTTCCAAGGAGGGAGAGGCCACAACCTCTCTGGGCGACCTGTAGCAGTGCTCAGTTGCCCTCAATGTAAAGAATCACTACTGGGTGTTCAGATGGAACTTTCTGTGTTCCAGTTTGCAGAAACATTCTCACATAACATTGATAGAAACACTGGGATTAAATTCCCAGATGAAGAACTTTATAATTGTAATCTCCCTGTGATGTCCTGAATCTGCTCGTGTCCTTTTGTGCGTGTTTGTACTGATATGTTCCTGCAAGATGAAGGCAACGATCTATTCATGTGACTCTGTGTGTTTCTGGAATGGTACCTCCCAAAGCATATTTTTCCTTCAATTCTCTGCTTTGCAAGGGGAATGTAAGAAAAAAAAAAAGTCTCCTGATGGGTCTGTCAGACCTGGTGTCATCCACTGTAGTCCAATTATGGATTTTTTTCATAAGAAAGACACCAGGAGGGACCTCCTTAGAAGCTGGTACACAAAATAAGTCAATTTCTTAAACAAATTAGGATGCCACTATTCAGTACAGATAGCAAGAAACTGATGCATTGTTTCCCTGTTTCCTATCAGACAATGCAGTAGCAACATAAATCACTACATGGGGGAAAAAAAAAACAGATCAGTCAGAGGATAAAAATCCCATGACTAAGATGTTTGAAAAATTGCATTTCTACATTGTTACAGTGTTACTTAAGAGAAAGAAGCCATTATCCTCTTGTTATGATGCCATTATCTCTTAAATCTATCTGTATTTCCTCTAATCTTTACTAATAAGAAAATGGAATTCAGCCCAGAAGCATTGAAGCATGTCATTGAATAATTATCTGTAGCATTACATAATACAACTCTCTTACTTTGACACTCATGTGAAGGCTTTCTGTACTGTGGAATTAGAACCACCCATGGCAAAAAAAAAAGATTTACATAGAAAATAGTTGTAACAAGAAAAATTAGCAATGGGGATACTTTAAAGGCTCACTTTCTGAAATCCTAAATAAATGCAGTCATATAAAAAAAAAGTATCTCAATGTGTGATTAAAAAATACTTATATCGTATATCAGTCTGAAAACAGCTTCGTTGCCCAAATTTTACACTGCTTTTGCACTCTACTAAAATACTGGTATCCACAGTGAGATTTAGGAAAGCATTTATCATCTCATTAAAATGTTCCTTTGATCATTAAGTAGGTAAAATTATATTTAATGAAGCTTACGAGAAGTAAGTATTTTTGCATCATATAGATATAATTCAAATGCTCTTCAATAACTACACTGCATTCAATTAAAGGAAGAATTTGAACAAATCAAGGTCCCTGATGAGTCTTTCTGTACAATACAACAAAGATGTTATGATTTGTTCTTTATTCTTGCTGTATTTATTCAGGCATGGGACACGGTGTGCAGGAGAAATTGCCATGCAAGCCAACAACAGAAAATGCGGAGTTGGAGTGGCCTACAACTCCAGGGTTGGAGGTAAGGAAACAAAAATAATTAGATGTCTAATAGGAATGGAAACAAGACAGATGCTGAGTGTTGTTAGAAACCATTAATCTGAAATATGAATGATTGGTCATTCTTGGAAAACATGCATCTTGCAGTATTAAAAGCTTCAAAATCCTGTCTGGCCACAGTGCTGAGTGTCACCTCCATATGACAGGATTTCTTGATTAAAGTCTGGAATTTGGTTATGAATAGATAGGTAGACTACGTAACAACAGCAGCAACAGTATAGGGAGGGATGATGATGATGATGATAATAGTAATAAAGTAAGTAATCATAATGTTAATAATATTAACTCTTATTATAATTAATAATAATAACAACAACAGTAACAACAGTAACAGCAACAACTTATATTGTACCTAGAGTTAAGACTGTATCTTTTAACAAATGATGGACCAATTACTTATTATTGTTTATCCAGGGGAGGAGAGGGATTGAGTAAAGTAGGAGTATACAAAATTATACCCACCCATACTTGCAGCATATTGTTTCCATCCACACAATTACATTCAAAAGGTCATGTCAGTCAAGTTATTCAAACCGCTGTCCTTTTTGTTTCGACACGTTCCTTCTCTACTATCACCATAACTTAAATTTGAAAACAAGTAGAGTCTTGCTTGCCCATCAATCGATATTGTTGTTTTGTTTTCTTAGGTTGGTGACTCAATCTGTTAGTTGTTTATTAAATAATCATGATGCACATATCAGTTGCAAATGGTCATTTAGCTCAGATGAAGTTATTTGTACAGCCCTACTTTTTCCATTATTCCCTCTTTTTCCTTTTAAATGATGGGACAATGAGTGGCAATTGACACCCATAACTGTTGTTCCCACTATTTCAGCGTGGTGTTTTGTCAGTTCCCAGTTACTCCACTGAGCTGTCATGGATGTCATCTTTGCAGTTTGCCTTTGCCATAATGCATTATGCTGTCATGATCTGTTTAAATAAAATATCTCACTCATGATATGAAGACGTCAGATTTTCAAAGGAAGGCAAAATGGATGAAGCTGCAAAGATGTCTGAACTCCCACTGTGCCCATATTTTAAGACTCTTGCATCTACAGAGGAGGTTTTTCCACAGCTATTTGCATCCGATCTGTGCTCATTTGCAAATGTAAACTACATATCTGTGTGGGATGACTTATCTAGAAAAGGGAAATAACAGCAGGAAAAGCAGTCCAGCAATCCACATTACCCAGCAAGAAACATACACTTGGGTGGGGGAGGAGGAAGAATGGAAAAGTTGAAAGAAATTGTAAGCTGTTAGATGTGACCAGACTGATTAAGATAGGGGTGTAACAAAAATATGTTCAAAGAGCAGTGGAAGATAAGAGAAGTCTTCAAAAGATTCAGATAAATTTGGAGTTGCTAGACACTGGAAGATTTTTTTGGTGATCCAAGCTCTATGGGGTTCATTTCTCCAGAGGCTGTTTTACTACTTTTTTTTTTTTTTAATATATATCCATGAAATGACACACTGCACACTTCTACTTGACATTAGTTCAGGAGGACTTCCTTAAGTGTCTGTTTGCTTGTAGCTGTTGCCATACTGGACAAATCCTGTGGTCCACAGCCAGGTACTCCTCTTTCATAGTCAGCAACATCTGCTTTAGGGAAAGAAACCCTGACATGTGGAATACCTGGTTCTCCAACCTTCAGCATCAGAGGTTGCTTTAACTTTGCCTTGAAGGGTAAAACAAAACATTCCATTATTTTGTTGCTGTTGTTGTTTTATGTGAAAGTACTGAGTTTTAACAATCCTGGGTGTTCTCACCAGTCACATCAATGCCTGGCCCAATTCTGAAAGCTTGACTAGCCTCTCCAGCACTTTGTGGCTGTAAGTACCGTAGGCTTTTCTGTGCACTGTGTGAAGAAAAATACTCTTAATGCCAGTTTTCAAAGAGACACTTCTCAGTGCCCTTTCACATTCACCTCTTGGTCCATGGAGAGCTGAGAAATGGGTATCGATCACCTCTGGAGTAAAGCAGGGTGTGTGTATTTTCATGCATACCTAACCATACCACTGTGTTATGATATTTCCATGGTGCTGCCATGGAAATTAAATGATTAAGAAGCTCCATTTTACAAAGGACTGGGCTGAGAGTTCATGCAGAGTGACGTGTTGCTAAAAATAGCCTTCTGCCAGGCAGACACATATATGTGTCTGAAATTACCTTGGGCATTGCCTGCTCTTGATTTTGTGGGACCGATGATGGGAGCAAGAATAGAAAAGAGTTTATGCAAGAGGACATAATTGGAATCTGCTTAGGGGAATATCACTGCAGTCATCAAATCCCTGAGTTACTTGAACAATCAGAGTTTTTGACAATCAGGAAGGCGAGGCAGCGATTTTTTTCCTTGAACTGTTTTCGTCAGTGTGGAGTCATTGTTCTTGGGGGTATTTTCCCTTATTAAGTTATTTATCTGCAGAGTTGTCTTTGTCTTTTTCTGTGGGAAGTATCTGTGCATTACTCCTCACATTCCCAGTATCTCATTATGTGTTGCAAGCTCTCACCTGGGGCTTGCAGTTGCTTTCACGCAAGCAGATCTTTCCTCACAGTGTGCTGGCTTGAGAGAATCTGGCAATTCTGAGCCAACTGAAAAAAGAGTAATCAAACCACTCTCAGTTTAAGACAATCCTGGGTAAGCGATGTTTTTAGTACCTGGGGCACAAGATATATACCTCGGTGCTTTTTCCAGCTTTGTGAGTGATAATGGAGCAGCTGTGGTTGAGCAGATTAACTCCTTTGTCTGATTTTACCACTAATGAATATCAAATAATAAAGCTCAGCTTTATCTCGGAGGTATTAGGAGTATTAAGAGGTCAGCCAATTGGGAAAAGAATTACGCTTGCAGTCTTTTTTTCCCTTGATAGCATAAAATAGAAGAACAAGACACTAAGCTGCAAGGATGAGGTTGGAGGGTTTTTGTTGGGTATTTTTGGGTAGTTTAGGTTTTTTTTTTTTAATAGAATGACAATATTTTGCCTGCTGTGCTCCCCATTTTGTAGAAAATACTAGAAAATGAGTACTCATAATTCACCAGCAATGGTGCAGCTGCTGGAGTACTAACCTGCCAAATCCAAGGGAACCCAGACATTTTTATTGCTTGTAAACACAGGCTGAATCCTGACTGCTGTGGCTCTTATACTGCTGTTGTTGCTGTAAGAGCCATGCCACAGTGGGAATTTTGCCAGATTTCTGCTTTTTCTGCTGTCCTTCAGCACTGGACAGAGGTAGCAGCCCCACTGCAGAGATGTGGCTTTGCACAGCAATGGATCCAGTGCAGATGAACCACTGCCTGCACCTGAATTTTAAGTACCACTGAGATCAGCCTTGCTCTGAAGAAGATTAGATCATGCAGCTCCTAATAAATTGTTAATGGCTAGATATCTCTGGATTGCTCACAGTAGAAAAAAAAAGGTGGCAGTAGAAAAACAGGGAGATTTTTTTCTGTGGTGTAGATTTAAGAGCTGGTGAAAGTGCAGCATCACAGAGACAGCAAAACCTTTAATGACTTAGTGGTTCAGTCAGAACGTTCAGAACTACATCTTTGAACTAAAACTCTTAGAAGTCCTAAAGATAAAAGTAATGTTGATAAAACCTCTTTAATTTCAGTGGCATTTTAGCAGTTTGAGAAGGCTGTGTTACAGATGTAGGAAGAAGGAGGAAGAAAGAGAATGCAATGAGAAAAAGCAGGAACAGTAAGCAAGACATCATCTTCTTGGGTGTCCGTAGAAGGAGAGAAAGAAATAAACAGGAGGCTAACAAGATTTTAAGATTTATTTTTTAATGGTTGTAGAGAAACACTCAGCTCTGCAAATAAACTCTAACCGTATTGCTTTACACTGACAGGAACTGTCCTCAATATTGCTTACCTGAACAGCAGTCAGCTGTGGCTGCAGTAGTTATGGCTTAATTTTACTGGAAATGTTCAAAACAGCTAACAAAGACAAGGAGGAGGCAACAGAAAGTAAATCCAGTCTGCTTCTTTTTTTTTTTCCTGTGAAGGTATACGAATGCTGGATGGAATAGTCACTGATGCTATTGAGGCCAGCTCAATCGGTTTCAATCCAGAACATGTGGATATTTACAGTGCAAGCTGGGGCCCTAACGATGATGGTAAAACTGTGGAGGGACCTGGGAGGCTGGCACAGAAGGCTTTCGAGTATGGGATAAACCAGGTACAATACTTCAGGGAAAGATAAAGCAAAAATGTGGCAGAGAAAAGAATTTTAAGATGGTTAATACCAGAGAAAAAATGAAAACAGTTTGTGCTGTCTTCGATCAAAACATATTTGAAATGGACACGGTATATTTTAATAGTACAGGTGAGAGAAATTTCCAGCCAGAAAAGGACTTTTGAGAAAACACCATTAGGGCTTTCTAAACTGGTTTTAAGTTGCTAATCTCCATAAATAAGCTTTCTTTTTGCATCCTTAATTTTGCTGCCTTTGTCTCGCCCTACACCCACCCTTTTCTGCTGCTTGTTTCACCCTGAACAGTAATCAGATTTCTGCATTGAAAGCCCATAAAATTTAACACAAAATTCCTGCTTCATGAATATTTTGCTGTGTGAAATAGTGATACATTTTAGCACCCTGCAGATGAGTTTATATTGTGCTAATTGCATTAATTTGTGCATATCGTGATCCAATTAAAATGAAAATAGTGCAAATGCATGATGGAGAGTACTGGGAAAAATATTTTTACTGGAGTTTTTTCATGTTACCCTCTTTAGATCTGTTTGGACAATAAATAGGGTGCAAACTGAGAGCTGCCATGTATTTATTAGTAAACTACTCTAGCTTTTGCCAGTGAGGTGAAAAGATATCTAAAGACAGGTACTAATAAAGAGAGGAAGACTGAATCATAGATGAGAGAAGAGAGAAATGGCTTGAAGGACAAGCAAAGAGAAAATTTTGGATAAAGGGCAATTAACATCAATAGGCAGAAGGAGAAAAGGAGAGAACAATGCAAATGCTGACAGCTGACAAAGACACTCTGAGGGAATAATGGAGACTGAGAGGAGAGAGCTGATAACAGGTTAGATACCCAAATGTAGGCAGCAAGAGCAGAGGGAGAATTAAAGGTGATAATTAGGCAACAAATGTTCGTTGGTCTTACTCTGAAAAACCAGGTTCTTTGGTGAAGAATGTGTCCTTTTAACAGCTTGTTTTATTTCTCCTGGGGAACAAATTAACCCATTTGCTTGTCAGGATTCCAGGATTCCTTTTGCAAAGGTCTGTCTGGTCTCCATTCTGCTTAAAGTCAGCCAGTGTTGGAACTGACAACAACTCTAATCCCTGGATCCTTCACTGCTGCTCTGGTGAAGCACCCGAGCACAGGCTCAAACTGAAGAACTGAGGAAGTGTTACTACCACTCTAAGTGAAATCAAAGCAGGTGTTGGGATACACCAGTGCTTTTCTGGACTGCAGCCTTTGGTCTCAAAGATACTACATCATTTTCTGTAGTTGTCGTGGCTGGTCCTTCCTAATTTAAAAGCTGTATCACAGAGCACATTTTACTTCTCTTTGCTTTTAATGTTTCAAGTGCTGAAAATGTCTTAGCATTTGCATAAATAATTTCAAATCTCACCCGAATGGAGTGCTAAAAAAAAAATTGTATTTCAGCTACTGTGGAATATTAAATGTGCATATATTAATAATGAACAACATAAGAAATTTTGTTTGTCACACAAAACATATTTTTTTCCTCTGAAAAATTAGTAGAGCTTAAGACTGGATAGTGATGTGTGTTACATGGTTATGCCTGGAGGCTGGAGATTCTGACCCACACATCTGTGACAGAAGGGAGGGTTTTAAATGTGTCCGTCATTCATGCCCCTAAACCATACCTCTGTGAGTACAGGAAAGGCAAGGGAAATAAACCCTGATAAACTTGCCTATTCTTAGAAGAAAGAAGGGGGTTTTTTATAGAAATGGTGAGGACCAAACAGCAGCATGTGGAAAAATTTACACCATTGAACACAGACTCTGTTTTTAACTTGAAAACCTGAGGAAAATTGCTGTATCTGGAACACTAAACCTAGGCCAGCCAGACTGAGAGATGGGCTGTAAGGTGAGCTGTGGGATATTTCAAACAGCTGCTTTCTTCTGTCTGTGTCTTCCACAGTGCTTCTGGAAATTTCTCCCCTTCTATGTTTGCTATATGAGGCTTTTTGGGGAAAGGAATTGTTAAGGATACATTGTGAGGTCTGAAATCTCTTTGATAACCACTCATTTCTTTTTTTTTTTCTTTTTTTTAGGGCCGAAATGGGAAAGGCTCCATTTTCGTGTGGGCTTCAGGGAATGGAGGTCGTCAGGGTGACAACTGTGACTGTGATGGTTACACTGATAGCATCTACACCATCTCCATTAGCAGTGCTTCTCAACAAGGGCTTTCTCCCTGGTATGCAGAGAAGTGCTCTTCAACTCTGGCCACAGCATACAGCAGCGGGGATTATACTGACCAAAGAATTGTAAGTTGCTTTTACAGGTTTCAGAACAAATAGAAAGGTATGATATATGCGAATAATAAATGAAACCTCTTAAATGCTTGGCTTTGAGTGCCTGCTTTATGTTGTGTGTTATGTGCTTAAGTGCTTTTGTCTGGAAACTTTAAGGGATTTGTAATCCTGTATTCTTCTATCTAAAAACAAAATAATTGTGTTGATGCACTTAAATCAACATGCTGAATTTGTCTGTGGTTTGTGAGTGCTCTTTGTGTATGAAAGCAGTCTCTGCATGGTTTGATATGGTCTCATTCTTCAGAAAAGGGCAAATGAAGAGAGATCTGGAGTAAAAAGAAAACCTGTGAAGTCAGGGCCTCTGTTATACCTTGCCATTACCTTCCAAATCTCCCAAACTCAGAAAGCAGGCATACCAGTCTGTGTGCCTTCCTGTGTGCCTGAGGAAAATTGCTGTGGCACAATAATGCTGAAATACCTGTAATTGCTGTCCAGCCCTGGTGGATGCTAATTTTACAATACACTGCACTGATGTGGATTAAAACAGTGTCATTCCGTGTTAGCCAGGGGATGAGTCCTTACTAAGTGGCTTCTCTTTATAGTCAAGATTTAGATACATGGGCTGATGAGTTTGGTGTTTAATTTCCAAATACAGCACATGTTTCATTGCAAATTATAGTTCTTCTGCTGAAGAGGGAGCAGAACACCAATACTAATCCTATGAGTAATTTCCTAGTAAGCAGTAATTTTGAATGTTCTAGGCCCAACACAATGATCTGTTTTCATGATTCACCAGTAAGCCTGAAATACTTATTGTGAAACCTTAGACTAAAATAAGATTTCAGTGTGGGAGTATTTGGTTCCAACACAAAACGTTTTGATACAAAAATTATAGTTGAAGTAAAAAGAGTGGATTGAAGTATGAACAGATTTAAACACTCATCACTTTTTCTGCTGGTGAGGAGTGTATTAATATGCACCAAGTAAAGGACACATGTTTGTGAGTATGGATGTGACTGTATTTACACCTGTTTATTCATGCAATCTGGGTTTTTTTTTCCTTTATTTTATTTTCTATCAGACAAGCGTTGATCTTCACAATGAATGTACAGAAACTCACACTGGGACCTCTGCATCTGCACCTCTGGCAGCAGGAATTTTTGCTCTAGCACTGGAAGCAAAGTAAGACATCACACAATTACCTTTGTAACTCCTCTCTCTCAGTCATCTCACCACCTTCCCCAAAACACCTGTTTTAAGTGGCACCACCTCATGCTGCATCTCCACTTTTTGTCAGTCAGACTTGGTCAGGCTGATGACAAAAAATAAGCAGCTGTTCACCCCAACTCCTTCCTAGAAGAGCAAAACAAATGTGAGTAACTCATGATGACTGAGGAATATTTTGTGTATTGGCAACAGGTTTTACTGATTTCTGGTCAAATGCACTTAAAATTGAGGGTGTACACGGATTCAGGAGAATGTGATTTGAAGACAACAGGCTGCAGGAGTTTAAACTAAGCCTCAGCCAATTCAGAAAAGATTTTCTGCCAATGATGAGGCATAAAAGGGAAGGTGCCCAAGCTTATCTGTCAGAGCAGGCAGGGAGCAGCCGGGTTCAGATCCTGTAGGGCAGGTAGTCAGAGTTTAGGACTTGGGAAAGGTAAGAAAGGACAGGACAATGGCTTTTTCACAGAAAGCATTTTAGGCAGTAGTGCATAGGTTTAATAACTTGGATGGTGTGGATTCAGCTCCATTTTCTTCTGCACACCCCTTTGGTGACACGAGTGAAGACTCTTAGATAATTTAAAGGGTAGACTAAATCACAGATGGAATCAAATACTCAGTTTTCAATGTCTAGGTCCTACAAAGACTGGTGGGAAATTCTAGTGTAGCTAGCTAACTTTAAATGCCTGACTAGTTTTGGAGGATTGGACTCTACTCTTGCTGGAGACCTGTTCTTCATGGACACAGAAATCTTGTCTGCTTGGAGAAGTATTGTGAGGATAACTGGAACATGATATGTGTTTTAAAACAGTGGGATGCCATACACATTTGAAGTGTGTTCTGTTTCAGTCTAATAATTGATAGAAAATGGTAGATAGCCTTGAAGAAACTAACCAGGCACATTTTCTCAACAGCCCAGATCTAACATGGAGGGATATGCAGCACTTGGTGGTGTGGACCTCAGAATATGATCCACTGGCTGGAAATCCAGGATGGAAAAAAAATGGAGCAGGACTGATGGTCAACAGCCGATTTGGGTTTGGGCTACTCAACGCCAATGCATTGGTGGATTTAGCTGATCCCAAGAGATGGAAAAGTGTACCAGAAAAGAGAGAGTGTATTGTCAAAGACAAGAGCTTTGAACCCAGGTAAGGATTTGCATCAGCAGTTACCAAGCTGGTGTCTATTGTAATAAAGCCTGAAGAATCATTCACAAATTGCTCTGAACGAGACTAAGGGACTTCTTTTGATTCATTTAGTTTTGCTTAACTGTATTCCCGAGAGGCAGGCAACCAGCATTTGCTTCTTGGTTTGTTTTTTTTAATGTAAGACTGATGGAAATTACTAGAATGAAGTCTTAACAAAGACTAAGATTATTACGTCTGCTTGTGCAGACTGTGTATGAAAGGATGATACCGTGAGGCTGAGCCCAATCAGCAAAGCTGTGAATTTCTAGACAACCATCAGAAGACAGATAAAAAGATACTGATGTCTCACAAGAATTAAAAATATATATATATCTGTAATGGGTCTTAGCAATTATTCTCTTGTGACAGGCTTGTATATGTTGAAATCAAGGTGATATATTGAGCTTTAGTCATGTCTGTAGCATTTCTCTTATGAAACACAAGTGTCTCAAAGGCTCACTGAAAAGTCTTACCAGCCACATGCCCACAGAATAGTGGGCCTGAACAGACAGATTAATTATCATTAGTCACTGAGCTGATTAATCAATAAAGATATCTAGACTCTTTTTGTCTCTACATGTTCACATGTGGATACTTATCCAGAAAAAATTATCTACTTCAAAGGCTGAAATTATACCATGTGAATGCACCAAAGGTCTGTCTGCAGAAATATATTGCAGTGTTTTGAAGTCACTGCTTGCTTACCTTATTAATTATGCTATTTTACCATCAAATTGGTTTTATGGGCTCTGTCTTTTTCACAGAATGTTGACCCACTACTGATGTATGCCATACTTGCTGTTTATGTATTTTTATTGCAGTCCTGTACATTACATTATAGAAAAAAAGATCCTATGATCCTGAGTTAAGAATTATTTATGTGGAGAGTTAGATACCCATTTTCTTCAGAAGTAATGGGAATTGTGCAGAGAAAGCTATGCAGAGTCTTTCTCTGCACAGATCATGAACAGAAGACATCACCTTTTTTTTTGTTGAGCTGGCATTGACTCTTCCTTTCTTATCATTCTGACACGGCTGTTAAACGTGTCATTCACACATCATGACCCAGAATCAAAAGTTCCAGTGAGTAACCAAAGAAATACTGCAATTTTAACAGATTATTAAGAGCAAATGAAGAAGTCATCATCGAAATTCCCACAAAAGCCTGTGAGGGTCAAGAGAACTCCATTGCATCTCTGGAGCACGTGCAGCTCGAGGCAACAATTGAGTATTCCCGAAGAGGTGATCTTCATGTCACTCTGGTTTCTCCATCAGGTGAGGGAGGCAAAGACACACTTTCTTTGTGTTACTGTAGTGTGTAACATTTACTTCATGAAAAAAATGTGGTTTTCAGTGCTTAAAGAGAGCTAAATGTATCATTGGACAAATCCAATGTGAGGATAAAGCACCCTGGGAACTATAGAGACCCATCTTCAACCTTCACCCATTCTGGGTTATTTTTTTGAAAAGAGGTTTGAAAATCATACTTCAAAAAATGAAGACACAGAACGTTTTCACAGAGGCAACAGGACCTATGAAAACTCAGTGTTCCTGGCAGACAACAAATTATAGATCAGTAATTCTTATCAGACTTCCTGTAATTTAGCAGACTAATGGGAAACGAGGGATATCTGATTCCTTAGGTTTCATTTCATGCATCTTCCCATTGGTGTATTAAAAAAACCCAAAGTGTTTCTGTTAGGCATCTTAGTACAGCTATACTAAATGAGCTAGAATATGGCAAGCTGTCTTGACAATGCCCTGAAAAAACACAATAAGACAAAAAAAAAAAAAGACTTAGCATAAACAACTAAGAGTAAAGTCTGTTAAATCAACTGGTATTAATAGGAAAAAAAAGACAAACTTTCAGATATGAATTTGAACATCAGGCTGATCTAATTTTTCTATTTATAGGTAGCAGTCATCAAGTACTGCTGCCTCCACTGCAGTATCATTTTGCTTTCATGGTTAAATTGCTTTTCCCTTGTTCCTTGCTGCTTTTATACTTTCCTGCAACACATTAGTAGCAAATGTATGTCATTCCTTTTCTATATTTATGGTGTTACCTTTAAATGTATTTGTAAATTGTGACAAGGCTCCTTGGGGCTTCACTTTTCCTTATTAAGTAAATATTGCTCCCTTGGTTTTTCCTTAAATGCAAACAAGCCAAACAAATTTCCTCCTAAGAAGTAGAACCTCTTTTGCTGCAGAACTGCTTTGTGAGCTGCAGCATTTTTTTAATAATAACAATGCAAATGCTTTTCACACTGTCAAAGGACGAGGCTGTAAAAATTTACATCCACTCGCCAAAAAAAACCCCAAACCAGTGATGAAATCACGATAAGGCCGTGGTTTCATAATACTGCATGAGCTGGTCTGCCTTCAAAACTTCCATTTCAGAAGTTTCTTGAGCAGCTCATTGGTGGAAAAGACTGGTTGTGCCTGACACCTTCTCCTTATGCTTCTTTTATGTGTATTCACTACCTTTTTGTGCTAGAACACTGAACAAGATGTACCTTCTTGGTGTGACCTAACAGCTAGTGTGCTCCTAAATGCTGCTGTAAAAATAATTACAGGAGCCACTGCTAAAGGAGCCGCTGCTGAATAGTGTATTTTCCAGGTCACCTCTGCTCCAGGCAGTGTGCAAGCTGAGAAATGTGAAAATCTGGGAGCAGGCAGTGTATGGACAGTCACAGGGTTTATCTTGCACCCACACAGGGACCAGCACTGTCTTATTGGCTGAGAGAGAGAGAGACAAATCTCCCAATGGCTTCAAGAACTGGGACTTCATGTCTGTCCACACATGGGGGGAAAATCCAACAGGCACCTGGATTTTAAGAATTACTGATACGGTAAGTATGCCTGTATGCTAAGTAGCTGTGTTTGGGAGCTAACACAGATAAAATGATCACTCATCACTACAAAGCATGTTGAACAATGAGCCTGCTCATTAAGCAAGCTAAATGAAGGGGTATTTAAGATACCCAGCTGGGCTGAAGATTAAAGAAGAAAAATAAGAGTCACATTTTCGTGTTCTTTACCTAAATTCAAAGCACCTCTCTCACGTCATTGACATGTACCTGTCAAAAAAATTTCATGCCTGTGTTTTTCAGACATACATCACTGAAACGAATCACTTAATAAAGTTTTCTTTATTAGTGGAGATTCATGGAGAGAAATAAGCAATCAAATTACATATGGTTAACTGGAAATTTTTTCTGCAGAAAAGAACACAGCATAGATCTAGGCTTCTCATGGTCCATGTGCAGTTTTCATTAACTGAAAACATTTTGAATTAATGATTTTTGGGGGGATCTCAGTGACCTATTCTGATGTATACATTTCCCTAATTTCTCTCTGAGAATACTTACTGCTGAACAATGTTTAAGGATTAAAGCCAACTAGTTTACAGATACAAAATAAATCAGTTTACTAAAGCCACCTGGGGATATGGATTACAACAGCAAGACACCAGAATTAAGTTGCTTGGTAGGCAACTGAAAAATAATTCCCTTCGAAGAGAGGGTGATCAAGCTCACTCATCTCATTGAAGTTGTCTGTTAATAAGCTTGTCCTTAGGGGTCAGATCTTGCCAGAAACTGAAAGCTTCCTGTTAGACACTGAGACTCCAGCCCCTGTTGGCATCAAATTGTAAACAGGAGTGTATTGCCAAGAGCTGAGCAGATGGATACAGCACTAAGAGTAAATATTACTATCAGCAGTCTAGTTTTAATGCTGCAGGCTTATAGATAATCCCATGGTTACAGATACCCTGCTCTTTGAAAGCATTTTTGTGGAACAAAGTTAAGAGAATTTCATTTGTAAATTAGCTCTCATTTCAGGTGAAAGCTTCCTGAAACTTACAATAAAGCAAGATTTTTGTCCTCAAGACACGATACACTCTTTCCTCACCCTGTTGGTTTTTGTGTTTTCTGTACTTGTCCCTTCCACTTTCTACTTCTGAAATACTGCCACCAAAATTTATAAATAAACATTTGCTGCCCTCTTCCACACACTGCATTTCAGATTGCTGTTGTACACCACGTAATAGTAAAGAATAGTATTTCACATTATCATTTCCAATGGTAATTTTAATAAGGAAATTACCAAGGAATGGCCTAGTGAACAAATTCTATAATGCAAAACACTACTTCAGTAACTTCTAGCATTATGACAAAATTCCACTGATGCTTACACGATGAATTAATAATTATATTACATCCAAATGTGAATATTTGGAGCGGTTAAGCTATTGTATTAAATCCCATATTCTGATATACTCTGTCTCCACTAAATCTGGGGCTCTTGTGCTTATGAATCATACTCTATAGGTAGGTATTGAAAGCCTGATAATTTGTTTTGGGCGCTTCTGTGTACTTCGCATTCAAGTGGCTTTTTTCATCTTTTATGTCCTGAGAACCTATTCTGATGCCACGCTTGTTTTTCAGTCCAGACGAATACAAAATGAGGGAAGGATTGTAAACTGGAAATTGATTTTGCATGGCACTGCTACCCAGCCTGAACACATGAAGCAGCCACGTGTATATACATCCTACAATGCTGTGCAGAATGACAGACGAGGAGTGGAGAAGATGACGGATCTTGTAGAGGTAGAGTTATATTACATTTATTCCTTACCTGTTTTTCAGTTTATAAGAAAATTGTTGGGGTTTTTTTCGCCTAGTAAGAAGACACATATTCATTTTGTATTAATTTTATCTAACCCCTGATTGGTTTTGAGTGTATATTGTAATTTTGCTCATGTCGACAACTGGTATTTTTATTAGTCTCTGTTTTCAAATTGCAAAATATAAGGGGTTTAGGATGATAACAGGAAATTGCCCCTAAAGCAAGGAACTCTATTGCCAATGCAGTTTCGTGGTAGAAGGAGGGAGGAAGACACCTCTGACAGACACACAAAATTTATGTAATTCTACCTAGAACAAGTGTCACATCCCAAAGGAACTGTGCCTGCTGGAGTGTTTCCAGGGAGTTTGAAAGGAATTTCAGGAACAAAGAGCTTGACAAAAGTCAGGGACTCATTAATTCAAAAGGTTTGGCTCGGTGGATCTGTTGCTGCCAGATCCTTTATCACCCCCTGTTTACCCTGCAGATAACAGTGCTCTAAAAATACAAGGCAGAGTGACCCTGGGTTTCAGGATGCAGAGGATGGTAGTAATGTACAATTTCATAGTGCTTGATTACGTCAACAGCTTCAGAAAATAATCCCATCACATCAAATTGTCTCCCCATTAAGTAATTAGGACATCCATAAAGCACAGAGAGTTTAACCTTCCTCAGACAGGTTATGAAAGGTGGGCGTGATAACAGTCTATAAATCCATTACATAAATATCCACAGGTCTGGCAGCCACAGGCAAGAAAAAAAAATTGGAAAAATGTAAAAGTGGATTCAACAGGTTCTGTAGGAGAAAATGGGTGGACATGGTAAAAAATACATGAAGAAAAAATGAATGTTCAGTTAGAAATACAGTTCTAGGTTAAATGAGGAAGCTCTGCAGGCATATACTAGCAATGAAACAAGATCATGCCTCTCACCAACTGCTCTGTGGATCTGTATTTGGGATTGGTCTTCCAAGGTCTCCTAGATATGTGTTATGGCCACCCGTTAGCCATACTTCACTGTCTTTTCCTCAGGTGAGATCATCTACAGAGAAGGATGGAAACAGTGGTTCAGCCCTTTCCCTAAGCGGACAAGGCACAATCAGAGCAGCCATCACCACTGCATATATGTTTCCTTCATTTAGACTGCTGTGTCCTGTGGCACAACCAGAAATGTCTCTTAAGACTGGGACAAATACTGGTATAAAATGACGTGTTGTATCCAGCCAATGTGGAATCTGAATTTATAACTGCCGATATTGTGGGGGGATTTCATATTTTATACGGTATAGTCCATTTGATAGTTTGTTTTGGTTGATAATGGTCTGGTTGTTTTCTAGATGCCCAAGTGGCTCCTTGAATGATACAATAACATTTGCCCACACATAGATGGAGATCACCAACCAGAGCAAACACTAATCCAGTCAGTCTTTCATTGACGCCTGATCTTTTTTCATGCTAATCTGTGTTCTAGGACCACACAACACTGGAGAGCCTGAGTGAAAAACCCAAGGCCACAGAAGACACCAGCACCAGCAGTGACAAAGCAGAAGATAAAATCCCATCAGAGGCCATGCTGCATTTGCTGCAAAGTGCTTTTAGCAGACAGATGGATCAGAAGCAACTGCCAAAGAAGACTGCAAGTGAGAAGTTAAATATTCCATACGAACACTTCTACCAAGCCCTCAAAAAATTGAACAAGCCCTCCCAGTTGAGAGGCTCAGAAGAAAGTCTGTACAGTGACTACGTTGATCTTTTTTACAATGCCAAACCTTACAAGCATAGAGATGATAGACTGCTGCAAGCGTTGGTTGATATCATAAATGAAGGAAATTAACTGTAGGGTATGGCACTGAGTTGGAAATATTCGTTCTCCCCACCTGTAGTTTTTTTTCCAAAGTCTGTGTATGCTCTAGTTGTGTGATTGCTGCTTTGATTGCTTCATATTTAATACAAATATCAAGGAAGGAAAAAAACGGGTGTGAGGGGATAAGGCAGGAAAATTACACTTTTTAGTATTATCTTTTTTCAAAGCCTTTCTTCAGAGTAGATTTGCCCCCTCAGGCATGAAATGCAATAGTACTCCCCTGAAAACCCTAATACTCTATTTTAAACAATTTTCACATTACTTATTCTTCCACCCTCTTCACTTAAGCATGCAGTAGGATTCAAAACCTGAATTATTAAGCAGTTTTGAACCAAACTGCCAAAGCTATGGGGATATATTCTCATCCATGGATTTGTCGTGAATATTGCAGTCTCTGTTATATTTGTCATTTTTCCGATTTAATACTTGCAGCCAGTACTGCTTCTGTCACAGGTGTTTTGTTCCTTCTCCAAACAATGCTCCCTCACCCTTCTGTTCTCCTGTAAAGGAACATCTGGGAGGCTGGGGTTGGACTGGGGCATCACTGAACACTGATGAAGTTATTCACAATTTAGACTACAGACAGACACACACTAATAAAAAAGAGCCCCCAGCAAGGCATCCCACACCATGGGATGGCATTCTCTCCACCTGGCTTGGACCTACCTAAGTGAAGTGCCTGAAATATGAGCCTGGTCTTTCTAGGCCGTATGTGTTTAATGAGGACAAAGTCTCCTAGAGAGAGCACTTCAGAGCACTTGGCTTTCTTTCCACCGGTTATGAATCACCTGACAGAGTACTGATCTACTTGTGTTAATTGTATGAGCTTTGGGCTCCAACCTCTTACCTGTGGAGCCTCAGTTAGGTCTCTAAAGTAGTATAGCTGCCTTCTGAGAGGCCTACATCTGCAAGTAGTTAGGCCAAGTAGAACAGAAAGGGGAGCTGTTGCAGAAAAGTCCACCAAAAGACTGTAAAATTCCCAAAACATCTAGGAAGAAAAGGCAAAATTGTTCAAGATTTAAAAAAAAAATACTGTAATAAGGGTGGGCATGGAATGTGGAGTGGAAGGATGAGGATGAGGCAGAGGTGGCTGTCAGAAAGCAACTAGGGTGAGCAACTCCCTAACATTAGCAGTTTTCCATACATACCTCTTTAAAGAGAGCCAAAATGATATATTATTTTGCTTCTAAGGATTGGGGAAAAAAAAAAAAAAAAAAGCCATGTTGGATGCTCAGAAAAGCTAGGGGATCTAGAACAAGGAAATGAAGATTCCCAGGGGATAGTTAGCTCATTGAAGTGCTAAAGAAAATTGAAAAAAGTGCTGACTGCTTTTCACTTTTCTTCCTCTTGTTTACTGTTGAAATGTGTTTTGCAGATGCTCTAGAAATATTTGATTAGATTCTCCTTCACTGTCTATTCCTTAAAATGATGCAAGAGTCTCTAAGACAGGAATTTTACACTTTGCTAACAATCCATCAGTTCAAATAAAATTTTTTCTCACTTCACACTAAATTCTGTAATTTAAAGGTAAATCTATTTTCTGTAACTAATTAAGTCTTCTGTGTAAAAAAGGACTTCTCTAAAGACAACCTTGAAAATTGTCTTACCAAATGTAAGATTTAAAAATCATTCTTTGTGGTGGCTTTATGCCTTTCTTGGGCTTAGTCTGCCTTTTTGCCAATTGTAAGAATTCTTCAATATTTTTCTAGCCAATAGTTGAAGGATAACATCTCTATTATTGAATGTCTCTTGTATTGAATCCTTCCCTCTCTACTAAGAAATTTGCTTAGGAAGAGAAGTCATTAAAAAAAAAAAAAAAAGATCCCTGCAAGTGGTGCAGATCAGAAAGCTCTGCCTTTGCTGTCCTTTCCACACAAAAGCTTTCTGGCAATGCATAACTAATGAACAAGCAAACCATGAAAATTTCTAACTGCTGCTATTACAGAATGAGAGCACTTACTTTCGCTAATGTTTAATTTTCAGAATAGACTCATCTGATGAGGTAAGGGCCACTTTTAGTCCCGTGCTAAGAGGCTGGTTCCCTCAGATAACAACAAATGTAGGCAGTCCTCATTCAGGTATGTTACAGTGAGGAAAGTACTAACAACACTCCATCAGGCCTTGAAAGAAATTTTCAGGTTAAAAGGGTGGGAAACAAAAGACCCTCCTTTGTTTTAAGATCCATTCCTATGCTGTAGCCAAAGTTTCAACAGAGGACAAGTTTAAAATCTCTCTTTTGAATGTTTCCAACCCAGATCAGCTTGTACAGGAGTAAATTATTTTTATCGTTAGTCTTTCCTTGGTGCCTGTGTGGGTTTTGTGAAAAATGTAAAAGTTGAAAAAAAAAAAGTTTTCTCTCAGAATTTTAAATTATATTTTCTTTACAAGTATTTATAATATAGCAAAGATTTTATTGAACAGACAGAATTTTAAAAGGCATAATAAATTATATTGAAGAACCAGATTTTTTCTTGAGAAAGAGACAATTTCATCCAATAAAGGTATTTTTTAAAAGGCATGTTACAACAGCAACTGCAACATGTATGTGATGTGATGTTAAAATTTGTCTACTAGTAGTATAATACAATGTGTTAGCAGAGCTCAGTGTGTGGTCTTAACATTTGTGAAGAAAACAGTAAGATAAAGTCAAGCTATTGAATTAAAAGAAATGGGAAATTGAGTTTAGAATGAAAAATAATGTCTTGGGGAAATAACCAGGGGTTGGGTGGAAAAAAATGTGAAATGTATCAAAAATGAGGGCTTTCAAGGGATTTCTTCACCAGTAACACTCACTTGTTCCCTTCTCACAGCTGCAGCAAGTAAGATTTGAAGTGGACATCACCGACAGTAGCAGTTTCTGTAATTCAGACAGTTAAAAAAATTCTGCCTATCTAATACACAGATGCACTAAAATGCAATAACGGAGCAGAAAGAGTCAGGGAGTCAAGGTAAACACATGGGTCGTCACTTCCTTGCATGAAAACAGTTGAAATATGTGTTGTTCCCTCTAGCACTACTCACGTTTCAAGCCAGAAGAGAAACAAGCCCTTACACCCCTATACACCGGAAATAGTGTAACCAACTACCTCTCAATTACAAAATCTGCTTGTCAAATGCCCTAAGGATAATTAAAACACTTTAAATGTGCTTTCAATGGATACATTCCCATAGCAGAAATACTTACAGTAAATGTACATAGAAAATGGATTTCTGAAGCAGCATTAAAAAAAAAAAAGAGGGAAATCTAAGTCTAAATTAGAGCAAACTACCTAGCTTCCACACTAAACAATGGTTTTTTCTCTCAGGTTGGCTGGGTTTTGAAATGCTGCATTTGAACTGTCTACCTTCATCCTCTTTGAGTTATCCAAGCAGAGTTTCTGGTTAATCCCATCTTGTAACTCCAAAATTGTTAATTCAGTTTTCAAATGAAGTATCCTTTTTCTTACTTCTCCCTCTCCTCTTCACTCTGAAAACAATCATAAGCATTTTCAGTAAATAGAAGGCTACTTTAAGAGAGAAAAGAGGGGGTCTTACAAATAAAATGCTAGCTCTAAAATTTATTATTGCATTATCTTAGTGTCAGAGATTAAAAGAGGACGTGGTCTGTTTGTTAAAAGAGTACATTCAAGGGTCAGGGAAACACCTGATTGTTGCTTTTTTTGTGTGCAGATTACACAGTGACAATCACAATTAACTCATTGTGCATCAGAGCAACAAGAACTGTAATGTCCCTGAGAGTCGCCTTCTGCAACATTAAGCCAGCCTCTGCCACTGCAGTTTTCCAAACATTACAAACCTAAGGAAAGTTGGCATCTGAGTTAGTTCACCTCTGAAAATAATTATAGATGAAAAAATACAGGGAAAAAAAAGAGATTTATTATGCAAGACAGAGTACCTGCACAGCCTAAACCCTTTCTGTTTGATCAAGTATTTAGTTTCGAGAAGTCTATTTTCAAAGCTCTGAGGAGCCATTCCGTTTGCAAGAGTGTTTTAGAAAACTCTAGAAATGTGTATTTCGTTTGGAATCAATTGACTATCTAATATTTCTAACTGCAGACTGAAAAGGTTCAAACTTCAACCCCACTAGGCACTAATAAAGATAATTTCTGTAAACATTCTTCTATTTAATTACACAAGTACCCATTAAAAATATCACTTCTCCTACTGCAATTTGTGAAAATATTGTAACCAGAAAGAAGGAGAAATTTTACTTCCAGCAATGCAGTAAATGCCTACTGGAAAAAAAAACCAGATCTGATATGTTCCAAGTTCCACTAAGATACCAGAGAAAAATAAATAGATAATATGCGAAAATGAGTGGTTATCAGGAAAATATATCTTAATGGTTGTATCATTTCAGCTATTTGACTGCCTTAAATCAAATGTAGCTAAGCATATACCTCTTTCTTTCTGATGTCACATTCTTTCCCTAAAACAAATGAATTGGTTGCTGTTGCATGTAGCACTTTGTTTGACTACGGTCACATTATCAGCCAATGTTTCAAACCATAAACATGCAGCATAATGCAGTGCCATATATTCTGATAAGGAAATGCACTTAGGACCAGGGACGTGCAGCTCTGGGTGTGCTGCTGCACGAAGGGCTCATGTGAAACAGATCTATAAAGACTGGACAAAGAGGAGAGCTCTATGCCAGCCCCATTAGACACAGAGAATAAATCCCCTCTTCAGAATAATGATGGAGCGATGCAGAGCGTCACAAACATCCAGGATGTCAAGACAAAGTTCAGTTTCACAGTTCAACAGGAAGCTCAGCTACTTCCATCCTAATTCACTGTTCATGAGAGACATGCTAAAAACTGAGGATTTAGAAAGAACTCTCAGCTATGAGTTTCTCCTCTTTTACACTCTATTTCTGGTACCCCACTTCAGAGAGGTGCACCATCCTTGAATGAAACTTTTCTGAAAATACCAGTAGACATTAAAAACACTGCCTCATCTGTGATTTCAGGCATCAGGCTGTCTGAATGAAGTTCATTTCTTACACTTTTACATAGAAGAAATACACACAAGTGTACATGACTCCATGTAAAGTCTCTTTGACGGTAGAATGTAGCAACTCTTAGCAGGGACATCAAGAAGGAAGAAGCTGCAGCACTAATTTGCTAAAAGAAAGTTTAAAGCTAAATTTCAGCTTGGATTTTCCATCATAGTAGTATTAATAGTGCATGTTGTTTTAGAGTGGGACAGAAGAGGAAGGGAGATTTGCTTGTTTGGCAATCCATTTAGCAACCGGGGGTGAAGAATTTGCCGAAGATTTTGCCAAAGAATTCTGTGTTTCTACAATTGCACTAATGGAGAAATAACTCTACTCTTGTAATGCAAAAGATAGCCATAACTCTGTAGGGGGCTTTGAACAATTTAGAGAGTTAAATATTTCTGGCCTTGTAGCAAACCAGCGTGTATTGGGCTCTGCAAATGCTGGATCTTGGGTCTCTAGAAAAAACATTGCAGTCAAAATTCCTTCGAGACTTTGAGCATCAAATTTGAAGCTTTTTAGGAAGGGGCATTCATAATACCTTGAATATTTATTTATATTTACTTTAAAATTAATAGACATAGTCTCCTTTAGAGCATCTATAAGTTCCAGAGGTCATTCTGAGTCACACTACAGAGGAGACTGACTGTCTCCAGGTCAATGTGGCAGCTCAGTTGTGAATCATGCTCCTTGTTCAGGCACTGAATTTATGTGTCTAGCGTTAGACAGTGTTATCGTTCTCATCTCTTCCCCCCTCTTACTCTCAGGATGGTGCTGAGCTGTGCTGAGCCCACATTTTGTAAAGCTGAGCTGAAGCTCTTGCCCGTGTGTTCAGACAATGGAGCACTCCAGCCCACTGATGGCTGCAGAAAATTTGCAGGGATCTCCCTTTGCTGACCAAGATTGTCCTCTGCAATTGGATTCTTCTCTTTCCTCAACCCCCAGACTTGAGAAAAATCAATTCAGAAAACAAAAGGCATTCTTTGCTTTAGCGAGTTGTTTAAACACAGGCTGCATGTGATGTAAAAGCATTAAACCTACGCTTAATCTTATTTACTTGCTTAAATCACTCTCCTGTCCTCTTTAAGTGCATATATGGGATCAAGTACCTCCCTGAGCACTTGGCTGAATCAGAAAGGATTGCTCCTGCATGGTATTTCTGCACACAACGAGGGGATATGATGCTAAAGTTCTACTCAGTTATTGCAAATACCCCCTTGCAATCCTATCTTGAGTGTGTGAGTCATGCCTGGATTTCCATACACTGTGCCACCAAGTCTCATGAGCTGCTTACATTGCTTCTTACTGGGTTTCAACCTGGCATGGTGAATCACCTTCCCTCCGGGAAATGCGTGCAAAACCTTCTTTATTAGGGAAACAACATTTGCAGAGCCCCTAACAGGCCTCATACATTTAGAGAACTTCCTTCCATGCGGGATAGCTTCATGTCCTTAATAAACACATCAGGTGTTCAGGTATTTCACACCTGTGTGACCCTACTCTTCTTGGGAAGCTCAGGGAATGCTCTTCATTTATAAGAAGCTAGACCATGTGTAGTGTATTAAAACAATCAATTTATTTTCATATTATGGGGCTGTACAGATGCATCAACATCGAATAACAGTCAGAAGACAGATGCTTTGTTATGGATTTTGAGTAACTCTGCAATGCTCACTCTGAATGCGTTCACATACCCGAGAGATGAAACAGATGAAAATTATTTGAGTTGGGTGTTATTCCACAGCAATTGAAAAGAAAGACATGGCAGGTTGGAAACAGAGCCGGGCAGGAAGGAATGCATTTTGTGCATGTTGTGCTTTTCCATTCTCTTTATTTGAGCAGCTCTCAGTTACAGTACCCTGGCTTCAAATGACAAATTTTAGAGATCTTCCTGCTGCTGCTGAGTCAGATATGGTTTGTTTTGTGACAGAATTAATTGCTTTCTTGATCTCTCATGTCTCTCTTTCCTATCAGAACTCTAATTAAAAAATCCAAAGCCCAGCATTTCCAGCTATTCAAGGTTCATCAGCTTCGCAGCTTGTGTTAATGAGCTCAGTTCTTTGAATTCACCCCTGCAATTTTATACTAGCTGAGAGCCTAAGCCATTATCCATTTTTAGGAACAGTCATCAACATGTACTTACCTTTAGAGATGATCAGAGTTTACTCTTCTCAGAGAAGCTAATGGCAATTTCCTCAGCTCAGTTTGCTGCACTGCTCAAAAACCCTTCAGATACCTATCAAAAGCATGACCACCATACACCATTCTTGCTAATGGAAGGGTCTGTCTTTACAGAAACTTTTAAAGGAAGCAGAGGGAAGGAGGGGACAACTTCCCTCAGCTTTCAGTGGCATTGGAGAAGTTAAATCCCTTCAGATATATTTTAAAACCCAGCCTATATTGCAGCTCCCTCATGCATGGATTTACAACTGTGATTATGCATTAAACTACTTGAATATTATCATCTTCTGCTAGCTCAAAGTCAAGGCTCAGCCTCCAAATGTCTTGTGTTTGCATCTGCAGTACGTGCAGTCATACAATTAGTTTCTCTGTGTGTGGGAGTAAGAGTGGAAGAGGAAGAGATTTGATTTACTGCACTGCATGTAGCATTGCACCTGATGTCTAGATCACCCTGCCCCACCATCTCCTCCTTTCCTGAGTCACAAGTGGAGCTCATCAGCTCAGGCACTTTGTTTTCATCAAGCAGTACTGCCATCCCTCAGTAATAACCAAATCATGAAAAAGAGTTAACATGCTCATGGGATTTAGACATTTAAAAACAACAAGGATTTATCTTCATGGAGGCAAGCCCTTTGCCCTCAACCTTCTTGGCCTTCACCCTCAGTGAAGGGCATTTTTGGTGGAGTGAAATTAATGACAAAACACAGTATATCTCACACATTTTATTCTCATTGCCATCACTTGGATCTACACATGGTTTGCATGATTTGCAGGTCCCATAACACATGAGAATATACTGGTTCTCTTGAAAGCACCAAAGGAGACTCCAGACAGTAGCTAGCCTGAAAAAAAAAAAGATATACTCAGGACCAGAAAGCTGTAAATCAGCCAAGAGCTGTTAGATTTGAAACAGAACTACCCAGCCTGAAGGTAGTGGTCATTGTTCTCTAGAATTACCAATATCATACACAAACAAGCATGGATATATCTCTACATAAATCAGTAGAAACCTTGCAAAGGTAGGTATCACTAACTGCTCTCGAGTAGCATTAATTTTCCTTCGGTGACAATGCTCCACATTTTTTTGTAGACAGCAAATGGAGTGCCAGAGCCCTCCTGTTCCAGCAGCTGTCATGGTTTTTAATTTTTTCCAGCCCACAGGTGGCCAGGAGAAAGATAATAGAATTATAAAATCATGCTGAGTTGAAAGGGGCCCATCGGGACCATCAAGTCCAAGCCCTGGTCCTGTGCAGGACACCCTAAGAGTCACACCATGTGTCTGAGTGTTGTCCAAATGCTTCCTGAACTCTGTCAGCTTTGGTGCCATGACCACTGCCCTGGGGAGCCTGTTCCAGGGCCCAACCACCCTCTGGGGAAAAACCTTTCCTGATATCCAAACTAAATGTTCCCCGGCCCAACTTCAGGCCATTTCCTGAAGTCCTGTCACTGGTCTCAGAGAGTGACCAGATTGGTACCTGCCCCTCCGCTGCTCTTTGTGAGGAAGTTGAAGCCCCAGAGAGGTCTCCCCTCAGTCTCCTCCAGCTGAACAGACCAAGTGCCCTCAGCTGCTCCGTATAGGGCTTCACCTCTAGGCCCTTCACCATGCTCATGGCATCCTTTGGATGGTCTCTGACAGTTTAATATCATTTTTATATTGTGAGGCCCCAAACTGCGCACAATGTTCCAGGTGAGGCTGCTCCAGCCCAGGGCAGAGCAGGACAATCCCTCCCTGGCCTGGCTGGCCACGCTGGGCCTGGTGCCCCCAGGACAGGGATGTCCCTCCTGGATCCAGAGCACTGCTGGCTCATGTCCAGCTGGCCATCAACCAGGGCCCCCAGAACTATCCCAGGGGCAGAATCCAGCACTTTTCCTTGTTGAACTTCACACAATTGGTGATTGCGCAGCCCTTAAATTTGTCAAGGTCTCTCTGCAGGGCCTCTCTGCTTCTGAGGCAGTCAACAGCTGCTCCCAGCTTAATGCTGTTGTCAAACTTAGTATTCCTTCTAGTTCTTCATTCAAATCATTTACAAAGATGTTGAAGAGAACCTGCCCTAAGATGGAGCCCTGCAAAACCCCACTAGTGACAGGTCACCAGTCTGATGTTACCCAATTCTTTATAACTCTTTCTTCCCAACCCATAAGCCAGCTGCTCACCCATCTCATGATGTGTTTATCCAGCTGTGGGATGAACATTTTGTCCAGAAGGGTCCTGGGAAAGACAGTATGGAAAACTCTGCTGAAGTCCAAAGAGATTACATCGGTTGGCTTCCCTTGATCCAGTAGGTGGGTTATCTTGTTGTAAAATGAAATCAGGTTTGATAAGCAGGACTTTCCCCTCATAAAGCCATGCTGGCTGTGACTGATGACTGTGTTGCCCTTCAGGTGTTTTTCAATACCTCCCAGACAATCTTATCCATTATTTTACCAGTCAGTGAAATGAGACCGACAGGCCTGTTGTTTCTGGGGTCCTCCTTCTTGCCCTTCCCGAAAATCAGAACAATGTTCACTGGCTTCCAGTCGTCTGGGACCTCTCCAGTTCCTGAGTGGTCACAAGTCATTGAGAGAGGCTTTGCAATGACATCAGCATCTGAGAATTCTCAAACAAATCCCATCAGGCTCCACAGATCTGTAGGGATCCAGCTGGAGCAGCCGGTCCCACAGAAGGGTCAGCTGGGAGTTAATTATTCTTGCAGCTGTGGTCTTCCAGCTGAGGGCTCTGAGACTCCCATGGTCCATCATCAGTGTTGAAGACAGCGGTAATGAATGTGTTAAACACCTCTGCCTTGTCCGTGTCCCTGTTGGCGAGGTGACCGTCCTCATATTCCATCCTGGAATGGGGCAGTGTTATTTCTACATTGTCTTTTGTCATTAATATATTTGAAAAAACTCTTTTTAGATGAGCACTAGCACTTCAGGTAACCAGAAAAATAACACAGGTGGGGAAGGATCACCTTTTGTTTGCCCTGGAGAGGGGAAGGTTGAGTCATCTTCTGATACATCTCATGTTTAACAGCTTGCTGTGCCATTGGTGTGACTACTGTTCAAAAACCTTCTGATCTGGGGTAATGCTTGGCATACCCTAAGTACTGCTGCTGACAAATAGGGTTGCCCAGAAGCCCCTCAGCCAGATTAAAAGGTTATACTTGATTTTTTTAGCTTCAGGTAATACATGAATTCCCAGCACTGCTTTTCTCTGCTCGATAAAACTCTGGCTTTATCCTGATAAACACTCTCCGAACCAGATGAAGCTGGCTGCAGGAGACAGCTGGCAGACAGGATTTGTGTGACAGTCCCTGCACTGAGCAGACCAGAGCTGGAGCAAAATGAAGCAAGAAGAAGAGTGAAAAGGGTCCAAGAGACCTGCAAGGAGGAACAAGGAACTCCTGTCATTATGCAAGAGTAAACAGGAAATACACAGGAGACAAAAGCAGACCACTTGGAATGAACATAAAGAGGTTGTCAGAGTAAGTAGAAATGAGACAAGAAAGGCCAAGGCCCATTTGGAATTAAATCTGGCCAAGGATGTCAGCAACACTCTGAAATTCAATAAGGGCAAGTGCAGGGTCCTGCACCTGGGCAGGAATAACCCCAAGCAGCAGCACAGGCCTGGGTGATCTGCTGGAACATGGCTCTGCAGAGAAGGACCTGGAGGTCCTGGAGGACAAACAGCTGTCCCCGAGCCAGCAGGTGTCCTGGGCACAAGGAGGCCAATGGGATCCTGGGGTGCACTCAGAAGGGCATTGCCAGCAGGTCAAGGAGGGATCCTGCCCCCTGCCCAGCCCTGGGAGGCACCTCTGGAGCGCTGTGTCCAGCTCTGGCTCCTCAGCACAGGAGGGACACGGAGCTCCTGGAGCGGGGCCAGCAGAGGCTGTGGAGCTGAGGAAGGGCCTGGAGCATCTCCCTGCTGAGGAAAGGCTGAGGGAGCTGGGGCTGTTCAGCCTCAAGAGGAGCCCCAGCTGAGAGGGGCCCTCAGCCCTGGGTGTCCCTGGCTGCTCCCAGCAGGGCCCAGGCTCTGCTCTGTGGGGCCCAGCAATGGCACCAGAGCAACGGGCAGGAACTGATGCCTGGGAAACTCCCTCTGAACATGAGGAAGAACTTCTTCCCTGTGCAGGGACCAAGCACTGAGCAGATTGCCAGGAGAGGCTGTGGAGTCTCCCTCACTGGGGATATTGCAGAACCCTCTGGACACAATCCTGTGCCCTGTGTTCTGGGATGGCCTTGCTTGAGAAGGGAGGTGGGACCAGATGAGTCACTGTTGTCCCTTCCAACCTGACCCATCTTGTGATTCTGTGATTCTGTGAACGACTTGCTTTCCTCTGCTGTAAACAGAAAGGATGCAAGCATTGCTGGGAGCTGCCAGCTTCCAGAGCTCCTTCTCCCTGGATGCTGCTCAGCAACTTCCTTGACACAAGTCTGCTTTCTGCTCAGGATGAGCAGAGAAGTCCACATCCCAGTGCTGCCCAGACACAGAATAATCCTCCCTGCCTTTGCTGCTCCTCTGCAACAACACTCTGCAGTTTTGAACAGACAGGTCCCTCCACTGAGGGGATTTTATAGGTTTTCTCTTTCATTAAAATTTACTGAGTGGTCTTATATTCTGAAATGTGGGAATTTCCATGTGCACTATGGCCCAGATACTTTGGAAAGGGTCCCATCTTCCTTAGTCAACAGGCAAAGCTGTGGTTCTAGTGTTCTCAGCTGCCTTTTGCTTTCCTATGCCTCCTTCCTCTGCCAGTGATGGATGTGCCTCCCCATCACCTTTTCCAAGCCATGCCTTTCCCAATCTGTGCTACTGCAGTGAAGCTGCAGCACTTGCAGGCTTTTCCGGGAGATCGAGCCACCCAGCTCCTTTCCCACCGCTTTTATTGCTCTTGTCTGAATTCTGGCAGCAGCAGGGACATGCAGGGCAGGGCAGCTGAGCACAGTGGTGGGAATTAATTCCCAGTATGGTGCCAGGACCCAGAGGTGTTGGAGCTCCCTGCTCGGTGGTGTAGCTGTATGTGTCCCCAGCTGTCACTGGAGCATCTTCACAGCACAGCCTGGCCTATGATAACTTGTCAGGTCTCCTGCTGAAATTACTTCCCATATTACCCTTTCCTAGGTTTCCTCTTGCTGGATTGATGTTTACTCTGCCTGCAATTCTCCCAGGTTTCTCTTTATTAAATTTTGCTTCCCACACGTGTGCTCTGCGCCTTTTGCTTTTCTGTGGCTGTGATTCTGGTGTCTGTTGCTTTGCATTAATTTGCAGCTCTCACCCATTCTAACTAATCCTCCCAAGTATCAAACCTCATTACTCTCTGCTTGTTTATTCTTCTGAATCACTAATGAGGGTGTTAAATAGAACAGCTCCTGACACTTACCCTTGTGCCATCGTATTATACAAACACTCCCCAGTTTGCTATATTGTCACCTATCATTTTGTTCCAGTCCTTCAGCCAACTTTGAAATGAGAATGTTCCTTCCAAGCCTGATTTACATTGATTTATCAGAGAGAAATTACATCAGTGTGTCAAGTGTTTCACTGCAGTCCAAATCTGGTTGGTTTTGCACTCCTGCAACTGTGCCCTCTAGTGCATTTTTTGGCTTGCATTCTTTCAGAATAAAAACATCAGTAATATTGCCAAGCAACACTTGTTGCTTGCTGCTCAGGTGGTTTTGGCCATCTGAATTCCTGGTGGTACAAAATAATGCATGTAATCTGTGTTTCACTTCTGTGTTAAGACCCAGACAGTCTTTTCAGTGACAAAGTTCATCTGCTAAAATTATCAGGTACACGGTATTTTTTCTTAAGCATAACCTACTGCAGATGTAATATTTTCCAGGAAGCATGGAAGCAGATGAAAACATGGATTTCAGACAGCTGTTTGGTTTTCATCTTGTTCAGCTTCAAACCCTTAGAAGTATTCCTTGCTGTTTCAGGTAACAATGCAAGAAAAGCTGGGGTGAAAATGGAGAAAGGCAGGCTGGAAAGTGGCTGCTAAGTACAGGAAGCTGGTAAATAGAGGTAAATTAAGAAAGGTTTTCTCTTTGCAGCTCACAGGTCAGGTTTGGTGAAGGTTTTCCTGGTGCTGCTGGTGTTACTTGTAGCCTTGTGCATTGCAGCTGGCTGTAACAAGCCAGTTCCTTTCTCATCCTGCTGCTGGTGCTGAACTTGCCAGTAGCTCATCTGATGGGAGTGACCATGCTGTCAACAAATTCTTCCTCTGCTCTGGGGAAGCACCAGCCTCCCCAGGGGTTGTCATCTCTATCAGTAGAGTCTTTATTTGTGGATAGACACGTATGCAGTGCATCAGTGGTACCAGATTTAACACTGCACCCAGAATCATCACATTTTTGGTGATAGCTGTCCCCACTGAGTGACACAGAGCTCTTTCAACTGGGCATCATTTTGTGCCCTGGTAGGCACTAATAAATAGCATGGTTTTTGAAGTGGAAAGGGAATTGGGTAATGTTTGTTTTGTGTTCTGGTGTGAGAAAATGTGATGTCTTTTTCACAGTCAGCAGTAAAAAACACCCTCAGGTCTTATTTTCCTAGTTAGCAAGAAGACTGTGTATAAAAAAAACATTGACAGGTGCCTTCCTATTCAGCATGCTGACACACCATGCAGAGCACTCGGTCTGCCTTGAAGCTCATGGAACTTGTTAAAACATAAAAATTGTACCAAATAATTGAACAATTACAAATTCCTGAGAACATCCTTCATTTTACCAGCAGAAAATTACACCCTTAACTGCCTAGGTAATTTTGATAAAATCAACACTCTGGGCTAGGAATTTATCAAGCAAATAAAGCTTGATTACCATTACTTGATAAAAGCATCAAATTGTCAATAATAACATACTATCACCATGAAAACCTCTTGCTCTTTCTATTTACCAAATCACCTTATCTATTCGTGCAGCAATTGCAGCATACAAGTTGAAACAGTAGTCTTGATTTTGCCATCTGTTAAACGGAGGAAAAAACCAATATTACTGTGAAGAGCTGAAAAGCTGTTTTGTAATTTTCATATTGCCTTGGGACCTTTGGAAGGAATTGCTCTCTTGCAGGAAAAGCACTGCATCTTTTTCTTCAGCTCGTCTAGGCCGTATGTTTCATTTTTAATTAAAGCATGATCTTGCAATGAGGATGGCTGCCACCTCATCATTAGCTGCATGAAGTGTTCCCCCTGACTTCCCTAGGTGAACCAATGCCATGATTTATGCCATCCTTTCATATGTCTCTATGGCAAACAAGTCTCCCTCCAGCTGAAAACATTTTCCCTCAGCCTCTGCTTCCCCAATCCTAAATGGAATTCCCTCCCATAACAGTAAGATAGATATAGTCTGTGGTGTTTTAGTGGGCAATGTATCATCACAGACTCATAGAATCACTGAGGCTGGAAAAGCCCCCTAAGATTCTCAACTCAAACCTCTAAACCAGCACTGCCAAACCTACCACTAAACCATGTCCCTGATCGCCATGTTTACACAGCTTTTAAATCCCTCCAGGAACAGTCACTCCAGCACTGCCCTTGGCAACCTGTCAAAGTAGAGGCAGGTACTGAATGAAAAAGCACTTGTAGTAGAGCACAGGCCTTGTGATTGGAGATAATGTCCCATTTGTATTGACATGTGTTTTACTTCCCACAATTTTGGCTTTGTCTGAGGTCAAGTATTTCCTATGCATCACTCAAATATGAACAAAACAGGTAGGAATCTTCCTCATCAATAGGGAGTATAAACTCGGTGACAAAGGGCAAATGCTACTAAAATGCTGACATTTAGGTAGAGACCACTGGAGGTGGTGCCTTCTGATCCCAAACGCAGCAGGCTCAGTGTGCCAGCCAGAGGCATATCACCTCTCCAAACTGATTCCAAAGGGCTGGGATGTGGAGCTCAAAGCCCACCTGCAAGGCCTGGGGCCACCAGAGAATCCCTCAGAGCAAATCTGCCTGGAGCTGCCAGGACTGAGCCTTGCAGGTGACACAGGGACTGAGAGCACCTGTAGCGCAGCCCAGGGAAACACCGCAACCGCAATCTCCCTCTGCGGGAACAAGGACAACTTCTGCCTCTCCTCAGGTGACATCGGGGTGACAGCAGCACTGCTGCCCTCTACCTTAGGAGAAAAACAAGCAGAAAGGCTGCTGAACAAAACCATCCCTTGCAAATGTGGGCAAGATCATTCTAATGACTCACTTGGTCTCCAGGCCAGCTGAAGATACTGGGAGTTGTCTGTGCCAGGGCTGCAGGAGGGACATTGAACTTCCTGACACACTTCCAGAAACTGGAGAATGGTAGAATTACCTCAACATCTTCAGCAAAACCCTGGCAGTTCTTGACCATGCTTCTGCCTGGGTCAATCTCCATTCACTGTCATTGCCAACCATCTGTGCCCACCCACAATCCCTGCCTTTGGCAGCTTTCAGCAGGGCGATAGAGTGAAGCTGCCCTGATGCTCTTTGCTCGCAACTGGGCCCCACTCTCTGGTCAGACTCCCAGGTTGGTATTTCTCACCCAGCAGGGCCCGTGGCTGGACAAGAGAGCAAGCCAGAAAAGTCAGAGAAACAGATGATTTCAAATTGATGTTTGAAATAAGCATTCATTCAATAAGCAAATGGATTACACACCCACAGTTCTGCAGGAAGGAAGATGGGGAAAAGTGAGTGCAAAGAGCAGGAGGAACTGTGCTCACCCAGCTCATCCTCAGGCTCGGAGCTCCATCTCGTGGGTGCTGGCCACCAGCAGTGGCCACTGGCCAAGGGGGCAGGGGTCCATCCAGCCTCTTGGGGACCTGGAGCTCAGCAGGGCCATGGACACGCCTTCCAGTGGCCTTTTACTTATTGCTTTTTAATGCTGAGAAATGCAGGGTGGGTGCCATCAAATCTCTCTTAAATGTCCACGTTGGAGTCACTGATGGACAAACCTGCGTGTCTGTCAGGCCTGTCTGTGAGTTCCTCCTGCTCTGTCATGGTTCAAGGCTGCTTTGTCTCAGCACAGTAGTGAGCGGGCAAGCATTTGTCATCTTCAAGCTGAGATGTTGCCCCGATCCTTCCAGAGACACTGGGTCAGCTGACTCAGACCTTCTGAAGGTGTGCAGTGTCCGTATGTCAGCTGCGAAATACAGTCCACCATAAATGTCAGTGTTGTACCCCATCAGCTACAGCCTTTGCTTCAGTGGGAACCAGGACAAAGCCATGGGAGAGTGGGATGGAGCCTCTACCAGGTATGTGCACTGAGAATAATGATGGGGCAGAAGTCAGTGGAAAGCTGCTGGAGAAACAGAGTATCATGGACTCTGATTGCACATCTCCTGCAGAAGAAATCCCTTGATAAAAAGAGATGTAAACAGCTGAATTGATGTCCAAGGCAGTAACACAAAAGCAGTGGTGAGCAATGCTAATCTGGGGATATTATGGACAAAGTGAAGAAACCCTGCACTGGAAAAAAAAAGGGTGTAATTCTTGAAGCACAACCAAACAAAAATGGTTGTAGCTCTTTAAGGACCTTTAGATCCACACTAAAATATTTACAGGGACAAGAAAAAAGAAAAACTAAAAAGCCATCTCCCTACAGCACTGATAAATGTGCAGAAGCTAAAGTTTTTCAATTAAAACATGAGTTAATGGCAAGTGCCTAGGAAAGATTCAGCTGGCAGCTTCTAACAGTTCCCTGGGTACAAGGGAGAAGATGCTGGAGCAAGGTTCACACACCAAAGCTCACATATGCTCCCTGAAAGCAGAGCTGTCATTTTGCCACATCACACAGATGTGTGTGGCTGCCAACACAGCCCTAAATAAAGCAGCCAGCTGGACCCTTTCCAAAAGCCTGATGGGACCTGGATACTCCTGGTGGGAGGAGTTCAGGCATCACCCCAAAGCAGACTCACCTGTAGATGTGCAGGACCAGGTGGAACATTTTGGGAAACAAAGTGGAGCCTCTTATTCCCCAGAGATGCTCAGAGTATAACTACAAGACTAAGGAAAGGGATATAAAAGCATCTGGCTAAACCCAAAATAAAATCAGCTGGGTGGAACCCTGGACAAGGAAGGCAAGAAAGCGGAAGATTGTGTTATAGAAATACTCACGTTTCTTAGAGCTGTAGTTTTACCCTACAGGAGATACATACCTCAAATCAGAGAGAGATTAATTATTTTCTAACAAAAACCTTACACCATGTGCTTACACCTTAAAAAAATAGCATCTTGAATTTCAGTAGTAGTCAGTGATGTTTAAGCTGCCTTTCTGCAGCTGAAAATCTGGCTGATGAGACCAAACCCAAAGTCATCTTCTCCTGTACCAGCACCTGTGACAGAGATGACAGCAGGCTTGCAGGCAGGGCATGTTTTTTTTTTAACAAGGAAAACAGCTCCTTTCCCCACATGCATCAGGGTGTGCCGGTTTGGCCAAATTTAGAAATATATCCTCTGAGAGAAGGCAGGTCACAACCATCCCTCCCCCACCAGGTTCGGGAAAGAAAAATTTTCCTCGAAGGAAAGTGAAAGAGATAAAAACTATTTATTTAACAAACACACGGGAAAAGGATAATAATGCTAAATAATAAAATCTCTCACTGTGGAGGAAAAACCTGGGAAAGTGTTAGAGTCCTCCCTTTGGTCTCCTCGGAGCTGGGACTTGGCCCAGGGCCAGGCCCTCTGTGCTCGGTGGAAAGTCCTCCCGATGTGTTCTGATGTTAAAGCAGTCCAGCAGAAAAGGGAGAAAATCCGAAATTCCAGGGAAGAAAAAAAAGTCCAACTCTCAGTCTCTCTCTGGAGAAAAAGGAACTGAACAACTGGCCAAAAGCTGACTGGCAAGCAGCAAGCTGGGTGCTTCCTCAGTCTCCTGCCGCAGCTGAGAACAAGTGTCTCTCTCTGTGTGACCTTGAACAAGCTGCAAACTGCTTTGAAGAAGTTTTGCTCAGTTTTTCCTTCCCCCCCTCAGGCTCAGTTTAAAGGCATAGAAAGGCACAAAAATTAATTTCTGGGCATAGGGCAGCGATATGGGATACACATCACAAAGTAACCCCAAGGGAGATTGAAGGCAGGGTTAAATGTCTCTAAAGTCTTCGGCTGCAACAGAGGCTTAATCCCCAGAGAATAACAGGGTTATTAAGAAAGAGGTTGTGCTCCCAGCAGCAGGATTTAAGGCTGAACCCTGTCCAGCACTTTCTGCTTGGTGTAACAACCCCAAAATCTCCAACCTCTCTGTCCCAATTCTCCTCCTGCCTGTAATTTTGCACTGTGGTTTTGCCTCAGGATCTGATGGATGGAGAATAAACTGCTGAACACTTCAAAACCCAGCTCCCTAGGATCAGCTCTAATTTGTCCAATTTATAACTACCTTGCTTTCATGAGGATTTCTCTTTCCACCAGCTAACTGGCTCAGAACAAGACAAATCATTATTATTCCTGCAGAATTCAGAGTGGCCACTGGAAGAAGATGATTTTTTTCTGGCATGTTTTCTTTCTGAAGGATATACTCAGTGTGATAGGGCATGTGCTTGCCGGGCTCCAGAGTAATGGTGAGCTGCCACAAACAGATCTGCTGACTTCCAAATCCTCAGTAGCTGGGTCTTGCTGCACATACAATACATGGTCTCACATATTTTGTATGCAACAGTGGCTGTCCATTTGCTCTTGATTTCAGTCTTCCTTGTTTGCACCTGTGCTTAATAGCGGCATTTTTTACTTCACTCAATGTATAGAAAACTTCCATAAGCTTCTAATTGTTCTTATTTATGAAACTGGGGCGATCTCCAGGACATTTGCAGGCAATTTAAAAAAGGATTTAGAAAATGTAATGAATAGGAACAGGCAAACAGGAGCGTGTCATGGCTGCATCCTCTCTACAGCCGTGTGCTGTGTTATCCCAAAGGGACCCTCTCCAGGACCAGGTGAACATCCACAAATTAGTGAAACAGAAGATCAGGAGCCTCCTTCATGCTCCCCCTGCTGATGTGGAAAACAATGAGGACAAAGCAGAACCGAAGGCCTGCTTTATGTGTTCCGAGGAGATGTGACTGCAGTTTTGGCAGCTAACAGGCTTGAAGATTTAACCCAGTCTTCTTGTTCCCTTTTCACCTGGACAAATGGCTTGAAAGGAGGCACTGGATTTCGAGTGTGTGTAGGAGAATCCAAACACAAGCATAATCTTCCAGTTTGTGAAGAGGAAGAAATTGACTGCTTTGAAGCACTCAGCTGGTTTCCTGGTTAATTTCCGTGCTGCAATCATCAGTTCCACGACTGAATTGCAGAATATTGTTAACCAACCAAAGTCCTGGCTTTGTGGATGCTTACAAGTAGGTGCAGCCAGAAACTCCTTTTCAGAGATTATGGACAAGATGAATGTAATAATAGGAACAGTTCCACTAATCCGCAGCAAGTGCACCACTTGTCTGGAGAAAGGCTCCTCGTCTGGACTGTGGATTGTGTGACAGACTGTCCAGTATGAAGAACAAAGCATCCTTGCAGAAGCCAATATTTGAATTTACAGGAAGGCTTCATGCAGCACAGATGGAACACCACTCACTGCACCTACAACTTGCGGAATTCAAATGGAGTTTCAGTGAGATGAAAAAAAGAAGCTGACAAAGCCCAGAGCCTGTGAGAGCAATTAATTATGCTTCAGCAAAAATTACTCACTCGTGAGAAGTTTGACAGTGTAGGAGGATTAAATAATGCATTACATTGGAAGCAGCAGGCACAATCACTTTTGAATGAACAGGAGCAACAGCTACAGGAGTAAAATAAAAAACAAGAACTGCACTCCAGTGAAGAAGGAGATAAAAGCCAAGTCTTACATGAATCTCTAAAAGAAGACACACAGAGAGCATCTGGCTGTGGACCGGACCTGGCAGCTTCTCTTCACAAAAGCAAAGAGAAAGCAACTGTGAAAAATTCTATGTTCTCTAACTCAATCTTTATTTCATATATCCAGATTTAAACTTCATTTTTCTGTGATTTGTCCATGGAGTTAGTTTATTGTCTTACTCTCTACTTTTATTTGTTTTAAAATCACAACCTTATGCATTACAATCTCTTGGAAATAATAATGAAAAAATGAAACAACACCCCCTCTTATTTCATCTGGCACAATATATTTAAGATAATTACGTGATGCAGAATTAGCAAAACCACGGCCAAAAGCCATTTATAGAGATCAGGTCACAAAGGAGAAATGAAGTTTTGAGACTTATCGCAGAGGGTGTAAAATGTAACGGAGTTTTTGTCTCTTGCAATTAAAACCTTCAGTCTTGAAGGATATATCCCGGGCATCCTGATGGATGTGTGCTTAGGACACCGTGGTTGGTGCCAACAAAGAGTTAAATCATCTGCACGCTAAGAGTGCAGACAGAGAGACTTTAAAAGGAAGTTTAAAAACGGAGCTACAGGAAGTACACCAGTGTTCGGAGGAGAAAGTGCTTTTCGAACTTACTGTAGGGTGGATTTTTTCAGTTGTTTGCCATATATGCTCACACCTGGGGCTCGGAATCTCTCGAGAGGTTTCACAACAACCTTTCCCTTTGCGCAGCAAGGCAGGCGCAAGGGGAGTGGCAACCTGCTCTCCCTCATCTACGGAGATGTGCTCCTGTGCGCCAGAGAGCCGCCTGCTTTGAATTTTGTCCACAGACTTTAATATCTTTCTAGCTGTTTGCTCCTCTCTATAACCTGGGTGAAGGGTGTGCTGCCCTGAGGACACCCACATCTCAGTCTGGCTTTCGTGTCAGGGGGTCGTTTTAACTCCTGCACTTTTATTTTACTGTCCGGAGCCCGGATGCCTTAAAACATGGCTGGGACGGCGGGAGAGGGCGGCGGGAGCCCGGCGGAGCCCCTCGCTCGGGTCGGGGCATTGCGGCATCACCGTGCACGTCCGCGGCAACCGCGGAATTCCCGGGCGCTCGCCTGGGGCTCCGCCTTCGTCCCGCGAGCGGCCGAGTCCCAGCGGGGCCCGGGAGACAAATTCCTGCGGTCCCGGGAGCCGCTGCTTTCCGATGGTGCCGGGCTGTCATGCTGGAGCCGGAAAGCCATCTGGAGAGCTCCCGACTCCGGCGGCGGCCTGTCCGGTGAGTTTCTATAGTTCCACTGCGGATTTGTTACTTGCTCCAGGCTCCTGTTTTAAATTAGTGCGTCTTCAGATCACGGTTAGATTTATTCTTGACTGGTCTCTGTCACCTTCAGATATCGTGGGACCTTCAAATATCGTCTTGTTCCACCCCCTGCCAAGGGCAGGGACACCTTCCACTATCCCCGGGTGCTCCAAGCCCTGTCCAGCCTAGCCTTGGACACTTCCAGGGATGGGGCAGCCACAGCTTCTCTGGGCACCCTGTGCCAGGGCCTCCCCACCCTCACTGGGGAGAATGTCTTCCTCATATCCATTTCTAAGTCAGTGGCCTATTCTGAAGTATTCAGCATGTATTTAGACATTTGCAAGTAGAATCTGACACAAGTTTTTGATGACACATCAAACATAACTCCTCAAGCAAAAGCATCCTCGACTGTTATGTTTAATTATGTTTAATTTGTTTAATTATGTGTAATTTGTTCAATTATGGAGCTCCCACAAGCCACTCCATGGCACTGCAATTTTTTTTCCTACGTGAAATAGCATGCTTTTAAAATTTATCCTTTTGTGCGCTAGTAAACTATTGATACGTATTTTAACAGAGGCATAGTGCATATTCAAAATCATTAGCATTCCCAGGTGACACTCCTCAGATTCGGTTTCTTCTTTTCCTCTATGTGACTTCACAGTAATTTAAAGAAGTTTTAAAACTTCAGAATGATGCGGATGTGACAGAAAACATTTTGATTCTGTTATGAAACATAAGGTTTTCTGGTGTTTTGCTGTTCATTATGAGATTTTGGTGTAAGTTGCAATAATTTAAAAAATGGTGTTATGAAAACCTTGTTTCTTAGTTCTCAGGGTTACATCTTAATACAAAAATTCTGTGCAATTTGTGAAAGACTTAGCAGCCTTTATCACAGGGAGTCTTCTATTAGACAGCCAACCTTGGATAAATCACAGTACCTACATTTATCTCCCTTAGAATTGTTTTGAAGAGAGGCGGAGTTTGTAATCTGCTTAGGACAATGCAGCTCAATCTACGCAAACATAACATTTTTTTATTGATGTTCTGAATCGACACTGGATATTCTTCTATATTTATTTATTTATTTATTTATATATATTTATTTCTTTGCAATATTCAGGCTTAGAGGACTAGCAGTACACTTCTGTTTTCTAAAGCTGATGTCAAATTGCAGTTGTAATTCCTCACATGACATGGTAGTAACACTGTTGTGCCAGTGTTCATGAGTGATTAAAAAAATTAATATTTTAGTAGGTTGACAAATAAACTAGAGCATGTCTTTGCTAGAGGCTTTAATGATTTTATGATAAAGAAAAGACTAATCTTTGAAGCTCATGAAGTAGAAGTTTATATGGTTAACTATGATATTCATTATCCACAGTTTATAGACTTAAAAAAATGCATTTTGGGCACCATGAGTTCATCCACTTTGGACAACGTCTCTTCCTGGGAAGCTAATCAGTGAGATCCAGTTCTGGATTTTTAAGTCTAGTAGTTTAGATCCTGCTTTTGTGGCTTATTTATTTTCTAGATGCCTGAAATGATGCAATTCAGGCTGAGGAGGAACCAGACACAGTGTGATACATGCAAGCTGTCGCAGAATCGCTAGGAGGTAGAGATAGCTTCTGCCAGCATGTAGGAACAGTGCCCAGCAGGCACAAGAGGGTTTTCCACATTAACTCAGGAGGTAGAAGTTGGCTTTAAGTGTTCTCCACCACCCCTGTGTTTTATAACCTGATATGGGTTTGACCTTTGGGCCAAACTATTTGTCTCTCTTTAGTCTGTACAAAACTGCCAGTTCCATAGGAACAGCAAAATTCCACAAACATGGACTTTGGTTAGAAAATCAGACTGCAGTCTGCTCCTTCAGCTCCAGAAGTTTAGCAAAATTACACTGCTAGGTAGAAAGTGAAAGAAATTTTCTCTCTGTTGCAAAATTACCCTGCATTTTCTGCCAGCTGTGGAATTGAAGCTAGTTAAAAGCTGGTTTTCTGCAGTGGTCATTGTTGACTGTAACCAGCTGACCTGTGAACACTGAGAATTTAGGTTCTGAGCTACAAAATACCTTCTGCAACATAGAACTCAAGAGCTATTTTCACCTGCTTATATGCTTTCTTGAAGATTCTTAAAGTCCTGCTGAAAATGGTGTCTTAGATAAAAGCTGTAGTTGGTAAAAAACATATTTGAGTTCAAAACCAAGGATTGTTGAACTAGTAATACATGAAAATGGAAGTAGAAAACATTCTCTGAATTCTGTTAGACTGCAAAGCATGCATGCTTTGAAACTTTTCAGGATTTTGTGTGGTTCTGTCTTTGAATCTTCTGAGAGCTTTATGGTTGTAGCACTTCTATTTGTTATATGAAGATGGAAGGAAGAATCTCCTACAAGTGGTAATAGGGAGCTTTCATAAAGTATTGCATGTGTTGGCTATGCTGTGACAATTAAAGAAAGTATCACAGAAACAAAAATTCTTAAGGCTAGTTTCTATTTTACTTGAAAATGTTGAAGTAGACAACCAAAATGAAGTGGTTAACGTAGTAGTAGTCCATCAGTTCTGTTACTGGTTGGCTGGGGGGTCTTTTTTTGTTTGTTTGTTTGTTTTTGTTGGTTTGGGGTTTTTTGGTTCTATACTAAGAAAAATTAGGGTTTTCTGATACATATTTTTAAGTTTCCACCAATTGCATTGTGAGTTCAGAAGCTGTGCATAAAATGCTATTTCAAAAAGGTGTCTAATGTTTTTTTTTGCCAGTACTTAATATTATGTCCTCTGTTTTAATGCTCTAATACACATTTTTCATTTCAATAGCAACCTTAATTTGCTAATGCATATGGTGTCATACAATTTGTGCATGGTATGGTTTTGGTGGGTTTTTTTATTTCTTCCCCACACATACACACACACACTGAGGTTCAGTTAAGCAGAATAGTTAATTGCATAGTCAGTTTCTCCTCTGAGTAAGCTTTAAAGTGTAGATGTTTCCATTTTGATTTTTTTGTTGGTGAATATTTAATAGGAGAGCTGAAAGAAACAGATTTCTTTAACTCTGACTGCCATACAAACCGGTGTAATTTAATTAAAGACTTAAAGGTGTTTCTTATTTACTTTACAAAAAGGGATTATTCTCTTGCTTTCATTCCATGTGGTCTCCATGCAAAAATATTAAGTCTCACCAGGTTTAAAGAAGCCAAATGACTCCCCTGCTGCCCACAGACTAATTAAATGGTTATCCTTTCCGTGAGCCTTTTTTTCATAACCAGGTCTTACCCAGTTTTCAGTTTGGGTTCTGTTTTTCCCCCATTGGTGCTTCTGGCTTTTAGCTGTCTTCAGCTAAGATTGATACTTCATTCATCATCTCTGAATAAAATTATTTGCCCTTCTTTCTTCTGTCTTTTCCCCAGACCAGGAGAAGCAAAGATCTCTCAAACTTCGTTACATGGTGTCCACAAACAAGATTTTATTCAGCTTATAGATGCTCTGGCTGTTCAGGTTTTACTTATTTCCAAATCTTCTTATTGCAGCAGCTGAGTTGCATTAAATAAAGTGATTTTAATTGCTGCTGATCTCTTGCCCTTTGAGTCATGTTGGTTGCTCTGGCAGTAAGTACTGAAAGTTAATCTTGAGCTTGTGGTTTCCTTGCAGTACATGCAGGTTTTAAAGATTCTCATCTCCTACACTTTTTAAATATATAAAATGTGTTAAGAACATGACACCTTGTGGGACAATTTCTGATGACATACAACTGTTCTGATCTCACAGATGAAGTCTGTCTTCTTTTTAAATGGGAATATACTTAGCATTTGTTCAATTATAAAATATTTTTAGTCTGCAGCTAAAAAACTGAAATTTCATCCTTTAATAGCAGTAATGCCTTTAAAGGGAAGATTTAAACAAAGTTACTGATCCCCTCATTGATGGCATTTGTGTCTTTTTTGCCAGTCAAAAAAACTGTGTGAGAAAACATAAGTCATCAGGTAAATTTTTGGTCATGAAAAATGTTAATTGTACCTGTGCACAAATGTAGGTGTATAGTGGTAATTTTTTATTTAGCAAAATCTATTCATTAAATGCTGGTATGGTGTCATTTCAATAAAAAATACTTCATGTAGACAAAGGTAATGTATTTTAGTACTTACAGTTCTGTATTATAGGATACCATTTTAGTGTTTAATTTAAGCATGTTTCTTTTTACAGTATATTTCACATTTATTGCCCATGAACTCTTGCACTTTTGTGCAGAGAAAATAATTACTGCAGTCTGACATGCTTAAAATAATGTGAAAACAAACATATATCCAATAATGTGAACACTGATTTTCAAGTACTGAAATAACTTAAAAGCTGTCTAGTTTGAAATTTTAATAATTTCTCTTAAAGTTATTAAGTTAGTTAATAAATATGTGTTTTAATATACATATTTGTAAGTGTATGTATAGATATAAATTTACATATTCTGTATATAAATTTCTCACTTTATATATAGAAGCTTGGTTTTGACTCTTTTATTATTGCTTGTGCTACTCAAGGGCTGCTTCTACTAATTGCCAAGTAGATTTTGTTTTAACTGCAATAGTAGTGGAAATTAAGATAAAACAGGGTAGTTTAGAGGACTAAACCTTTAACTAGTGTTGTGTTTGTGATCAATTGTGTGTCTGTAGTTTAATGTATGTGTCTCTGAAGACAAACTGTGTAAAAGAGAGGTTTTTTCCACATCTGTGCATTTGTTTCATGACAGAGATGGTTTTGAGATGGTAACCCATGTTAAAAAATGAGACCTACTGTGGAGACAAAAAGCTTGCCAGTTATTTGAGCTTACATGATTGGAATGATGCTTTTAAGCCTTCTGGAAATTTTTAAGCCTCCTCTGCATCCCCTTTGGATCCCCATGGGCTGCAGGGGCACAACTGCTTCACCATGGTCATGACCATGGTCATCACCACGGCCTGCAGAGGAACCTCAGCTCCAGCTCCTGCCCCTCCTTCTCCACTGACCCTGGTGTCTTCATGTTGTCTCTCTCACATGTTCTCACCTCCCCCTCTTCTCTGACTAGAAGAAAAATTGTGTGCCCTTTGTTTTGATTTTCATCTTAAATATGTTATCACAGAGGTTTTACCAGCCTCTCTCATTGGCCCAGTTTTGACCAACAACATGTCCATCTTTGGAGCCATCGGGGATTGGCTCTGCTGGACATGGTAGAAGCTTCCAGTAGCTCCTCACAGAAGCCACCTCTGTGGCCCCCCCCGCTACCAAAAACCAGGCCGTGCCAAACCAATACAATGTGCTAGGCTTAAATCAACTTTGTTAATCCAAAGTGCATCTCTCTTTTAAGTTCCTGATGCTACATCTCTCACCCCTTGTACAATAAGCAATTCTATGTAATCCTTTCTTCAAAGAGCAATAGTAAGATGAAAACTGCACAAAGTACTTTTACTTATGTGAATGTTTAAATCTCTGGGCCCATGACTAGGTAATTGAAGTAAAGAAGCATTAAAACTTGAAAGGAATATCATGTTTTTTGAAAACGTTCTTATTTTTCAGCTCAAATAATGATATACAAGAGTCACAGTTACCTCAGAATAGAAATCCATCAGAAATGGACACTGTTGCAGATTTGACGCGGAAACTCCGTCAGGCTGAGAAACAAAATGTAGAATTAATCAATCAACGCAATCGTGAAGTACGGACATTTTTTTTTCTTGTTTGCTTTATTTTGCCCTTGGAACAAATGTAATTTGTTTCCTTAAATGTAGTCTTTGGTCCTTAATCCTTTCATCAGCTGGATCAAAATCACAGTCACTAGCTGGAAAATAACCAAGAAGTAGCGTTGTCCAGACCTCTCATACCTGTCCATTAGGAACTGATACCTCTTTTACTGTCATTGACAATAGTTGAAAGTGTGTGTAAGAAACTTGAGCACTACACAACAGCAAAGTCACACAGAGGAATAGTTTGCACCGCCAGCTTTCGAATTCTCAATGTAAGACAAGGTTTGCTTGTTTGAGTGTTTTAATCCTGGTAATTCCAGAGATCCATTTTACAGAATCATTCCACCAACAAGATGATGGAGCAATGGGAGCATGACAAGAGCAAGTCACCAAGGAAGAAGCAGGAGTCTCCAAACAAATGGATACAGAACAACAAACTTGGTTTATTGGCGGTATTTAATCAAAACCAGAGGAATGAGCACCCACACCAGCTGCCCCTAACAAACTGCTGAGAGCAGAATTGTTACCTACAGCAGTAATAATAATTCAAACTAAAGAAAATTTCAGTGAAGTATTTTCCCACTGCTACTTCGTTTAGGTATTAGTTTGCCACAAGAGCATCAGGGAAAACATTTGTAATGGGAGTAAATTATTTCCCATGAATGGAGCTCCTGTTGATAAGGATGCTGCTGCTTTGTAGGTGCTCTGAAGAAATGCATGTTTTACTTTCCACCTTCTTGTGTTCAAATGGCTTGAATGTGACTTCCTGGATTCAGTTTCTGGCAGCAGTGACTAGACTATCTTTCTTACTCCGGATAAGATCCCTTTTTGAAGCATTTTATTTGTTTTGTTTGTTGTGTTTAATAGCATTCTGCCTGACTGCTGAACATCATTGTGTTTACACAGTGAGTTACCAGGTGTCTGATAGTCTAGTATCCCAACATGGCTGTTTTTCTTGGTGTTAAATATAGTTACCAGAAAAATTGCCTGGAATATAATGTTTCTGTTGCTGCATTTTTTCCTCTAACGACCAGGAAGAGGACAGTATTATAACTTTTGTTTTCTGAAGGCAGAGTATGTTTGGAAAAACAGAGGGATATGTTTAAGGTCCATGAAATTAATCTAGGAATAGGATCAGTTTGCATAAAAAACCATAAAAGTATCTAAAAATGCATAAATGTGCAGTTTCAAGACTGTATTTCAAATTCAGATGGGATAAGATGGCAGCTGTGAATGCAATTTCTGAAACAAATTTATTTTCTAGATGTCTCGCTATGAAAAAGATCATGAAATTACGTTTGGAACTTGAGAGAGGAGAGGTTCTTCGTCAAGCTCTGTGTCCTGGGTTGCAGTGTATTCTATTACCATCCCCATCAGCTGTTAA
>NW_024581072.1:8285682-8309030 GCF_017639235.1 Corvus kubaryi
TTATTCTGACTTGGTGCCTCCCACTGGTTTGTTTTCAAACTAGCACACTCTGCAAAGAGAAATATCAGTCACTAAAAAAGCGGCTTGTATACAAATGTATTCTGCAGAGGACGAGCTATGTGAGCTAAAAACCAAACTTGTGGAACTTCAAGGTAATTATAAAAAAAAAAAAAATTGTGGACCCGAGGCTACATCAGTCCCAAGTCATTAAAACAAGCAGAGACTTAATACCAGTTACTGTGTTTTTTGGAATTCTCTTCTCTTTCCCGTGTCTTCCTCATCTGCTGTTGTAAGCTTACAAGAGTTTACAAAACCCTTGCTGTCTCATGTGAATTAAACATAACCTGCTAAGATTATCAACCCCTTTTTGTCTCTTGCTCCTTACCTTCTGTTATTCCTTCCCTCAGTGTGTACAGAGTTGTAATTGAGGCGTCCCTCTCCACATCCTGCTTATCAGTGTGTCCAGAAGTTCTTCCTTTTACATTTCAGGGGGAAAAAAATAGATCTAGTCCTGTTTGTTTACGCTATTTCCGATGACTTTTTTTTCCCCCCAGGAGTTTCATCATACTGCTTTTTTCTTTTTTCTTTCATCTTTTCAAATGTTTCTAGCTTTTCATTGCTCATGTTTGGCTTCTTCATGTCACCTTTGTTTTTCTTTTTATACAAATAACATGTGCTATGACACTAGTATGTGGAAAGGAAGGGTTTTAGCTAGCCTTTTTTTCCCCTACTAGTTTCACATTCAGAAACTCAGATTTTTCTTAATCCTTCTCAAACAGAGAGAGTTTCTTGTACTTAAAAGCCAGGGACATGCATTTTTTGTTACCTAAGTTAGTATAATACCCTTTAAACTTCGTACAGGAGATGTATTTGTGAACCTTTGATGTTCACTGAGAAGACTGGAGCACTCCTCCTGGAGTTTGTAACCTTACAAGGATGGAAGGAGACACTGAAACTTGCAAGTGCACTTATAGTGCCAGATATTTTTTAAAGATAATAAGAAAAGCTGCACTTTCACTCATCTGGACAACACACAAATGATAAAAATCTTATGGTTAGTTGATATTTCTCAAACTGTTTTTTGTTTGTTCATTGGGGTTTTTTTCTGTTTTTGTTTTTATTGTGACAAAGGTCAAGGAAGCCAAATCATCCTGGTGTTGCTTCTCATTTCTTTTGCAGTTTGTAACTTACTGCTTCTTTTTCCTGGTCTCTTGGAGCCTTGCTCACCTTGTGTGGTGCTTTGATATGATCCCAACTTAGCTCCTTGGACAGAGAACCTCTCTTGTGCCCTGTCTTTAGTATTTTCTCCAAACTGTTTTTCTGCCGTTCTTATTGAGGCTTCACTTCCTGACGTCTGACAGGTCTTCCCCACTGTTTTGTCCACTAATTCTCTGTGTTTTCCCAACGTGTCTTTTCTGTTTGTTTCATCCTTCTCCAGCTAAGAAGGAATTTCAGAAGAACGGGATGAATTTGAAGTAAAAATCTATTAGAAAGTGCTGATGACAAAAATGCCAACATAGGTAGTTGTACTCAGTAACATAAAAAGCTAATACAAAAGATTTTGATCCAAAAGCCAGTTTGTGAAATGAAGCAAAGTTCTTAGTAAAACTGCTCATAGGAAAGGAAGTCTTCCTTGGCATTTAAACTTTCACAGAGAAAAGTATATGCAGTATTTCCCTATCTTGAGGCATTTGCTGGGCTGAAGATTTAAATCTCTTGAGCAGTAGTAAATTTCCCCAGAAAAGCCAAGCCTTTGCTCACTAGCCCAATATGCCTTAGGTTTTCCTAGAGTCCTTTGCATGTGGCAGGCGTCTGTCTTCACCGTTACTTAAATTGAACTCGAAATGAACTGAGAGAGACTAATGTATCAAATGGATATTTGGAAATAAGCCAGGCAAGTGTTACAGAACAGTGCTATTAAATTCCCCATGCTATAGAAGCCTCACTTAAAGCAGTTGACTTGAGTTCTTATTCCTTTCCAAGAGGAGAAGACCTTTAATTTGTAAAAATCTCCAAAGCATTTCTATGTCCTTGTGTGAAAGATGCTATAGGAACACAAAATATGATTGTTTCTATGTACTGCAACTGGAAGTGTTAATGTTTCACAGTGTATCACAATCCACAGAAGAACTTATGTTCCTTATACTTTTTTTTTCTGAACATGCTTATTTGCAGTGCTATTTATCTTTTTCTCTTTCTCTTCTTTTTTTTTTTTTGGTAAACAATAGTACTGAATGACAAACATAAACAGAAAGCAGCTGAGACTGAGAAACTGTTTAAAAGTGCTCAGTGGGAATGGGAAGAGGAGCAACAAAGACTTTCAAGGGAAAGGGATAATATTTGAAGACTATACTGTGCTGGAATGGAATTCCTCATCAGAGAAAAATCTGAAACAGAAAAGGCCTATCAGGTATGATGTACTAATAGATGGAAAATTCCATGAGATGCTGGCTGGAAGTTTTTTTGGTGCAAAGTGTGTGGTGGGTTGGGGTTTTTCTTGTTTAGAGGGAAAAAATCCCCCAAATAGCTAAATACTGCAGAACAGTTCTGAAGATTATAGCTTTTTAAAGTTACACTTAGTGTGTCATGCTGGTTTTGGGCTTTGATGGAATGTGTTGTGGCTATTTGTCATGGTAAACACCCAAACCAAGTTATCAGTACCTAGTGTTAGTGAAAAACAAAGGAGTTCATGGACAGGACCTAAGGTCCTTCTCAAAACAAGCAGAAACACAAGTAAATTTTCAGTCAAAGCTGATTCTTATAAGGGTAGGGCTGGATATAGGCTGTGAAGAAGGCTACTTTTAGATACAGTTTTCTTTTCAAAGTTCCCACGTGCAGCAGGGTAAGCTCTGAGTTCTGGCTAACAGTAAGTGGCTGAGTTATTTTGAGGAGGCTCTGGAAGGGCCTTGCCTTCTGTTGTGTACAGTGGTTTGTAGAAGCTTCCTTCAGAGTGTTTAATACTGCACCAAACGAACAGTGTTGAAAAAGTATGCTATGCCCTGTCAAATGATGTTTGTCCTCAGGAAAGGAGAAAAGGAGCAGTGGATGGCTCAGGACGTTGTGTTCTCTATCAGTTCCCTGTCAGTGTTCTCTGCCAGCAGTTGTAAAGGAAGGTTTTCTGTTGGTCAATGTATTAAAGCTACAAAATTGTTGGAAATCTAATTAACATGAACAGACTAAGATTGCCATGAGTACATCAAGCTCATTAAACAAGTCAGTGTGAGCTGTAGGATTCCAGAATCTTGAAGTCTCTGATTTCAGAAGTCTGTCAGAAGTCTTTCAGAACTTTCAAAACTCTTTGAAAGGACAATGTGATTCACTACTAGGTGCCAAACCCTAACCTGCCTTCATTAGTAAAAAATGTTCCATTTTCCCAGTTTGCTTTTGTAGCTGTTCCCCTGCCTATCACCCTACAGTTACGTTATGTATAGTTACAAAATTACAGGAAATAAGGAATGTTAAATCTGAACTTGACTGCATTAGTTGTTGCTTGAGAACTTACTTAAACTTGTCAGATAAATATCAGAAATATCTGGGTTTATAAATTATGACTTTGAATGTGTTGCAGTCTTTTGTGTTGTGTATTTACAGGCCTGATTTAAATCTTCTTTATTTATTCTGAGTTATAAAATGAAAGCCAGGGAGATTTAATTGTGGTCTTAATACATGCAGAGAAGTGGGATTCTGAGCACATGGGTGAATCCTGTCGGGGAAAAAATGCACTTCATGAACCACAGTTCTGAACTTGGCTGTGAAAATGCTGATGTAGGCATAGGGGTGGCATCACCTTGGAGTATTGAAATGTGTCCCTGGGACACGCAGGAAAAGCCACCCTCTCTGCTTTTGCAACAGGTTTGTGGTGAGCTCTGTTGGGTGTATCCTGGTCCAGGATGAGAGGTGTTGGGAGTTCCATAGGAAGGGCAATAGCATCACCTCGTGGTTAGGCAGGAGATCATATCCCTTCACGATTCTTTCCTTAGAATACTTGTGGGATTGTGTCGTTTACACATGGTTTAAAAAAAAAGAAAAAAAAAGACCAGCCGTGTTTTTCATGAGCAAATATATGCAAGTGACTACTGGGATGATATTAAACAATACTAAACCACTTCTGAAAAGTTCAGAAACTTCAAAATTCTGAAATCCTACGACTCATGTTGATTTGTTTAATGAGCTTGATGTATTCGTTGACAATTTTAGTTTGCTAATGTTAATTACATTTCCAGTATAAAATGTTTTAAAGTCTTTATGTAGTATTTTACAGCAAATGATCTGTTACTTATGTCACATTTTCCAGTCCACTTTGTTAGTATCTGGAAGAGTAACTTGAAGAAATAAATATTTCTATATCTTTCCAGGTATATATTTCTGTAGAAATGGTTGACTTTGTTTCAATTTTTAAATGTATTTATTTATTTATTTATTCGCATTCTGAAGGGAAGAGACCTGTCTTGGTGTACATGCAAAGATAGAGGATTAGCTTAAATTTAGTCCAAATTTAGTCCAAATTCATATGGGCTTTGGGGATTTTGTAGCAGTGACTCCATAGAGCTGCAGAGTCCAGTAATGTCAGTAATTCTCCCAATCTGTAGCATAGTTCAATTTCTGTATGCAGAAATGGAAGTGGGGACCAGCTTAGCTATTTTATTCTACTGAGAACTTCATATGTCATAATTTTTCAAGTAATTCAGTTTCTAGATGGAAGAAAATCCTTGTCAGAAAAGCCGAAATTAAAAGTATTTAGTCTGTGGGAGTAACTATTTCTGAAAACATCTGATTTGAAGTTTTAGCAATTAAAATCAAAACAAAATAGAACTTTTGTCCCTATGCATCATTTCACCAAATGCACCCTGTTTCTATCATTGCCACTGAGCTGGGAGAGAGAATAGATTGGAAGGGCTGTATTCTTTTAGGGAAAGATTTCCAGGGGAGATCTGGCTCTGATTTTAGTCAGAAGGTCATGCTCACAGTGATTTTTGGGCCAACACAGATTACTTGGTGGTGAATGAAAAGCATGTTTGCTGTTGGGTAAACACTTCTGTTGACATGTGCTGGCATCTTAGATGTTAGGATTTTAACAGCCTCTACCGACGCAGTCTCCACTCCTCTGTTGAACGATCTACTGCAATACTTTATCTTAGAAAAAGTACCTCTTGATGTATTTATTTATTAATTTACCTAGGTATCTTTAGGAAACGAATGCTGCCCTGAAAAACATGCGCAGGATATTGAGAGATATGGAGATAGAGCACAACGGCTGCAGTGAGATGCTGAGGCTCCAGGCCAACTATCTGGATTTCAAAGCTAAACAGCAGGAGAGGCTCATGAGGGAACTGGAGGTAAAGCTTTCTGCCGGCTGCTGGGAGTCTCAGCAAGCACTGGCACCTTGAGCAGTTTCATTTTTGAGGGATGGAACCTCCGATTTAGGCTATGAGTGCCTTGTGTTTGAGTAACAAAATGTAGAGCGTCTGTTTCTCAGGACAGGTGGATTCACAGGTGAATGCTGTGAGCCCGACTTGAGACTGGTGTTTGAACAGCAGATGGGAAAAGTTTTATGCCACTGGGAAAATACTCTTAGCAATATGGAGGTATAGGGGGAGTATTTGTGCAGGATTTGGATATATTTCTTTTAATTAACTATGTTAAGCAGATAAATCTTGTGGGAGGAGTCTTTTGGCTGATATTGCAGAGCAGGTTTGGTAAACTCTGTGCTGTTGCTGACTTTCTCTTTAATAGGCTTTCCATGGATCTCTGTGTCTCAGTTCTTTTCTTTTGTGAATGTATGAGATTATACAGAGTTTGAATTTATTGCCAACAGCTTTTAAAATTTTTATTTATTTATGTATTTATTTTTCTATTACTGTTACCCTCACTGAAGTGCTTAGAGTCAAGATTCAGTCTCACATACTTGCTACTTTGCTTTACTTGTCCAAAATCAATGACTTCACTTCTATCTATTTAACCTTAAGTGTGTCTGTCTTAAATGGCTTTTAGTAGTAACGAATTTTTCTTGACCATTGTTGCATCACTTGAAGGCAGGAGTCATTTTGGGGTTGTCTTGGTTTTGAAAGACAGGTGTCTGCTAAGGAAGGCAGAAGCCTCCTGAAGTGGCAGATATGACCCCTTTCCCTCTGAGTTATTATATTTTGAAATCAAGGGCCTTTAGGCAAAGATGTGGGAAATAGGAATAACAGTTCTTTACTCTATATATATATGTATATAACCAGTCAAACAAAACAACAACAACTATGGCAGTAACAGCGAACAATCACAAACCCAGTGCCAGCCTTCTCGGCTGTCGGGCCCTTTCCCCTCGGGTGCAGTTCCGCTCGCAGCCGGCAGGGGCGCTGGCGGCTCCCGGTGAGCAGGGCAGGTGCGATGGTTCCCCCGCGGCTGCAGGGGGCGCTCCGGAGCGAGCTCGGGGAGCACGCGGCACCGGTGCCCTGGGATCCCGGGAAGGGATGGGACAAAGGCTTCACAAACCGCTGGGCAGCCGATCCCGGACTCTCAGGAACAGCAGGCTGGAACGGCAGGCTGGAACGGCAGGCACAAACACAAACCCCGGGTGGCAGACGAGATGTATCCAAACGGGGAACCCCACGGAGGCCCAGGCAGGCAGGGTGAGCAGGGCTACAGCGTAGCGAAAGCTCGAAGCAGCAGCGGGGCAGGGCAGCCACAGCCCGGTTTCCAGCAGGGCAGGGAAAGCGGCTTTTGGGGTCCCGGCGTTGTTTCCAGCAGAAAGAAAAACGGCCGAAAAAAAAAGAAACAGCAGCTCCTTTCTCTGCAGCTTCTCTCTCCAGACGCTGAGAGCGAACTGACCCCACACCCAGGTGTAAACAAAGGAGTAGCCAGGCCCGCCCCATCCCCCTTTTTGTCTTTCTTAAGTACAGCTATTTGTCTCCTAGCAACATGCATATGGGAGAAAATTCCTTTAACAGGAAAAAACTAAAACTAAACTAAAACCCCAACAGGGGTGTATTGTTCATTTCAATTCAGTCGTCAGTCAAAGTGAAAAGATATTGTTCATAGTAAACAGTGTAGTTAAAATTGCATGCGAATTTCTATTATAGCAGTTCTGTAGTTACTGCTTTTGCTAAAAGCATTTTTTCAGATGAAATTCCTTGTCCAGGTCTTTATCTGGAGATAGGTATCTGTGACAATAAAAAATGCAGCAAGAACATAATCCTGCATCAATTTCTTTAACTAAACAGAAAATGTTATTTTAGTATTCTGGATATGTAATTTTTTATTTATTTATTAATATTATTTATTTTTATTTATTTATTGGTACGAGTTTTTGCAGTTCCAAGGTGCAAGTAGTTCAGATACCACAGGCTGGTTTATGGAGCCCTAATAAACTGAGCACATAAAGTTGTCTTTGTGTGGTGTTAACCATCTTTCTGGACTTAAATATTTTCAAAATGTACTTTTAGGCAGCTACAGTGAAAACAAAGAAGCTGGAGGAAAACACTGAAGCAGCACGAGTAGCACATTTGCAGTGTAAATACACTACAGAAATCATGCAGGTAACTTTTTATTAAATATTTGGTAGAAGTTTACAGTAAAACAGAAGATGAACTTGCAAAGTACAATCTTCCAAAATGCTAAGACTTCCTTGCTTAAGTGAAAACACCGAGTAGAGTTTTTGCAATGAGTTTCAAAATGGTAAAAGGTAACAGAAAAGTATATATTTTTAAGGTAACTTCCAAGTTATTAGAATAAATATTAACATGAAATATCACATTCTTATGTTTGAGAATTCAAAGTAGCATTGAAACAGTGAGGGGAAGGAAAATGTTTCACAATAGTTAGACTGTTAAAATGTCCTGTGCTGTATCTTTGGAATGAGCGCTTAGACAATTTTGGAGATACAGCGCATACATCCAACTTCTCTAGGTGTGAGAGTGAGAGATTGAATGCATCCTGAGACTGCAGTTTCCAATGTAATTAGTCAGAGTACATTTCAGCTTCAAAGTTATGACATCTGCAGTTACCAGTGAAGTTTGAATATGTAATAAAATGTAATATGTGTACTTGAATATTAAATTCTTGTAGTATTGAACTGTATCACACAGGGTTTGATCCCATAAAGCAGTTGGGGTTTCTTTTGAAAAACAAGTGTGAAAAACCTGTGTGATGATTGCTGAGTGATCTCGTGCTGACTAACAAACCCTTCACATTGGATTTTTGAAAAACGAAGTGAGAAAACAAAGAGGAATTTCATCTTTTTTTCTTGTGTTCTGAGGAACATAAGTAAGCATTGCCACTTCTTCAGTCAGTTAGTTTCTTATGACCTGCTCTGAGTACAGACACTTAGATTTCTGAAGTGATGATTAAACTAGCAGTGATGATTTAGTTTTCTTGATTCCCTCTCTACTTTTACAACATACAAAGGAACTGGGAGGGTAACATTCCTTGAAGTTAGAGATTTCTCTTTTATGAGTGAAGAACTGGTAAGGTTTTCTTCCTTGTTTATGTACATGAACAAGCTCCATATGAGCTTTGTTCTGAGTGCAAGTGTAGCTTTTACTGTTAATCTCACCCTTTCACGAGTCTACTTAAAAAATAGAATTCCCCTGGAAATTCTCAGTAATCTAAATAATTGAAAACAGGAAAATCCAAACACAATGAAAGGACAACAAAATGTGCTTTTGGTCAGCATATCTATTTCTCTCTGCTTTGAACTCTATGTATTACTACATTTTTAGATGTGTTCAACGCTTTCTAATTCTATATGGAATTAATAGAATATATTCACCCGTAAAAAGCAGAACAGGACAGTGTCTGCATTAAAGACCTTGAGAGTCTTTCCTAACTTCCTTTAACTGCTTTCTTATCACTTGGTAGTTAAGAATTCAAGAACTTGAAGATGCTTTGAATGCAGAGAAAGGTGGCAGCACAGAAGCTCTTTCAGTGCTAGCAAATACCAGGAAAGATTCCAGAGAAGTCAGAAAATGCACAAGGGAGAGAAAAACACTGTGTAAGTTTCCTTTTAAAGCCATTGTAAAATGGCAGTAGGCTGCTTAAGTACAACTCATAGTTTACATTCCCTACAGTTTTCAGTCAGCAGAAAGTCCAGTGCAACGCACCAAACGAAAGGTTCAGAACCTGGCAGTCCTTTAGTAACAGGTCCATATCAGTAACCACAGGTATTTTGGATAGGTACAGATAATAACTGGCCTGTTACAGATTATTTGTGGAAGCAAAAATTTTGAAAATCATAGTTTGGATAGGGTCCAGCCTCCAGTAGTGGTTGGGGTGAGTGTGAGAAAACATATCTGGCAGGTGTAGAAAAGACGGGTTTTCTAAATACGCTTATATTATTATGGAAACACTGTTTCCCACTTCAGGGAGCTAGATGAATCTCTAAGACTCCTGTCAAGAAGTTGTGTATCATTTATAGTGGGTAATCTTTGTTTTCAACTTTTGAATGGTTATAGAAAGCTTTAATTGGTAAAAAATATTGAAATGTGTGAGAGCAGATGAAATCACCTGGGATACGTTTCCTGCCCAGCACAGTCTGCTGTGTCTGTGGTAACAGAACTTGGGTGACCTCTCAATCAGTCTACGACTGTATGGGTCTGTACACACAGGTATTCTTGCTGACTTACACAAGGAGTAGTGGAGATCAGAAGAAACTGGTTTTCCTCCAAGAAAGGAAGTTTGTGGCTTGAGCGACTCATTGAATATTCATGGTTATGGAGGTGTTTTTAGTAAGATACTAGAACCTGAGCTATATTGCAAAAACCTTTGTCATCCTTTGCAAACATCAATTTTAAGTGAGCTTAAAATCAGGCTTTCCTGATACCATGCCTAAATACTCTGGCAATCTTTTAAAATTCTTCTTTGGATTCTTCTGTCTCCTTTACACTGTTGTTTGGCCGTGTAGTTTTCTCATCCAGTGCCTGTTTAGTCACGCCAGGCTCTTGATATACCCGTTTTCCTGACTGATACAGTACAAGAACTGATTAAAATTCTGGGTGGTCTGCTTTAGAAGTGATGCTAGAACAGAGTCAGGCATGTGGAGACCTTAGGAGCAAGAACTGTACTGGAAATCAGGGTTGATGATGCAAGATGTGACCCAGTCTCTCTGAAGAGAGCTATTGTATTAATTAAAATATGATTAATCCTGGTTTTTGTATGTAATTTTGAGGCCATATCCAAATCACCAATTGAATTTCATGACACGAGGCTTGGTAACAGAACATAAGCACTTGAAAAGTCTTTCTTAGGAGGAATATACATTTCTTCATTTAACAAAAAAAGGCAAGCAGCTTCAGAAGCCCTATTCATTGATTATCCCTTAAAAGAACATAGTGCATTTGACAAAAGTAATTTTGTTTAAAATGTCTTATTGAGGAAACTTTCCAGTTTACAAGGACAGCATATGCAAGGGAGAGAGGGGACAGATGAAAAGAAGAATATTGGAGACACCTCTGGAAGATTGGTGGGTGCCAGAACCAGCTTCAGCCTGCAGGAAGGCCCACTGGTAAGGAAAAAAGCCAGTGGCATGCGTTGTTTAGGTTTTCTTAAACATACTGTCAAAATATTTGAAGTGCTGAGGGTTTGCAGTGCTGTGCTGCGGAAGAACTCTGCCATTCTCTTACCTTGTTTGTTATTATGTTACCTTTTTTTAAAATTTAAAATGTGAATAAATGTAACCAACACTTTGGAGAAGCTAATTTGAAAATGTTTTTAAGAGATACCTGTCTGTTTAACTGAAGGATTGTTTGCAGGAAACAGTTATTTTAAAAGTACGGGTAAGTTGTACTTGCATTCCTAATCAAAAAGGCATTTTGTAGGTATGGAATATGATTTCTTGTGAAGAATGTTCTTTCTACCCAAAATTTTGTCGAGTTTTATTAGCTACCGTTGTAGAAACATTTATTTCTATTTCATACAACCTTTTTGTTTTAGTGCAAATATTTGACTGTAAAAATTGCTTGAAATTTGCTTGTTTGAAGGTGGCAAAGAAGAGGGAATTTTTTGTTGTTTTGTTTGTTTGTTTGCTTGTTTTGCTGTGGATTTGGCACATTGGATGTATTTCACTGGATTATTTTTTGAAATATTTCTCCTCTTACATGACCACTTTCGACCTTTCTACTGTCTTTATCCAACTACACCTTGAGTAACAATTTTGCCATCTTTTTGCATAGCAGCAGGGACAAAGGAAAGATCTTAGTATATCTAGAAAATCTCTCCTTTCATTGTGTGGTAACATTTGCTCTACTTCTACTCTTAGCAATATAAACTTCTTTTTGGTGCTGGCTTGGAAATTTCTCCTCTTTCTCTCTCAGAGCTCTGAGTATGGAAGGTAAATATGGTCTGTTCCCTGCTGACAGGAGCAGAGACCTGCGTCAGAGGGTCATCAGATTTGTAGGTGCCTTTGTTCAGTTGATGGAGTTATTCCACACTTTGTCTTAGTGTTATCCATGGCCCAGGCAGATCTGTAGTTAATAAAATGAAAAAAAATGAAATCATAATCTTGTTTTTTCTTTCTGGGAGAATAACAGCTTCTTCTATGTAAGCATTGATGTATTAAAAGACATTTGCTGGCCTAGTTAGCCTGAAAAAATAATTTCATCAGGCACAAAAGGAATACAAAGAGATAAGAGCAACTGTCTGCCCTAACTACAGGCAGTAATGATTGTTATTTATAACTACAAAACACAATTACAAGCTGAAAATGTTCTGCTAGAAACCTTAAGTGCTTGCTAGCTGTTGCTGTGGTAAGAGTTTTCCCTTTTGATTTGTATTCCTTAGTAAAATATATGTTATACGTGACAAAAATTCAGGACAAAATCCCATTCATGATCAAGATCTGTTCTGGTAATGGAAACAGTATTTCATGGTGTACTCAAAATTATTGTTATTGTTACTGAAAAGTAAAAAAAATAATATCTATACAATCCATGCAAAACAAATTTTTTAAAGAGTTGAGAGTTTGTTGTGCTGCCAAGCCAACTGGACAATTTTCTGTGCGCTGCACAGGTGTTGGAAGTGGGCACAGTTTGAATGCACCTGGAAGTATTAACATGGGTGAATGAATTGCATCCACTAAGAGCGTGGAAATTTTTATCTGTGTCAGGTCGTGGTTGTGGCCCCTGCAGGACTGGGATTTGTTTCCATGCTTTATTTACATACTGTGTCTAATGAGATACATTTTGTGAAATCTGTTTTCTTGTTCTGCTGTAATATTATGCAATATTATGACTGACATTATTAGAAATGAATTGAGGAAGCTTGTAAAGCTCTGAGAATGAGCTTCGAGGGTTTGTTTTCTGCTGCACGTGGCACCTACTACTACACGTATGATGCATCTCTTTTGATTTTAACATTGCCCAGATACAACAACTGATGTTTCTTTGTGTTCCAGGAGCAGCTGCCCATCCTCCTTGACTTATACTGGAGTATGGCACACAGCTGTGCGCTGGCCAGACAGCCAGACCGTCCCCTGGATGAGTTATCTGTGACAGAGTTTTGCACACTTCTGTGTGAGAATATTGAAGCCCTGATCGCGAACTTCCACAAGGCTAACGAGAGGGTAATGTCCCCAGGCACCAGCGGCCTCTGCTGAGCTCAGAGACGCTTGTTCACGTTAAAAAGGGCCTGATGTTCATCCCTCCAAAAGGACTTGGATGTTAACAAATGAATACTATTAATTATGGCTTGTCCACTGCTCAGTTTGATGCTGTTGCCGTGGGCATTTAGATGTGACTGGAGTGCGTATCAAGTCTCTCAGTGCCCTTTTCTGTGCAGGACATTCAGATAGGACAATCCGATATCAGCCACAGGGTACTAATTAAAAGAAAATAAATTCATTGTAGTGATGAGGAAATTCACAGAATGTAGCCATTTGCAGTCATAAAGCAAGTCTTTATTTTACAATAATCCAGAGGCAAAACACACTTGCTCCAGGAATACCATCTTTAAATTCTGAGTTTATGATTCAGATGTACTATTTGAAAGAATGTCAGTGTGGGGGTTTTCTGTTTAATTGTAACTTTTGGATTATGGCTTTTGTATTCAGAAACACAGTAGGAAATACCTATCATAAAACATGTCAATATTTGGGTGAAGGAGGAGCTGTACGTTTCTGAGTGATCCATCTGGAAGTATCTTGCAGATACTTTCTAGTAACAAAGTGTAGGTGTGTGCATTTGGAGATGATTGTTGGCTCGATTCATTCCTCCATGTAGTTTGCATGGGAGGTGCAGTGTTAAACCACAAGAGTGAATCCCTTCACGCTTGTTGAAAACACATCGTGAACTTACGAGCTACTTGTAAGGAAAAGATTCTCTATGCTAAAGTTCCCTGAAACGGTTTCAAAACTTACTAATAATTTGGAATGCCTTGGCTTTTCAACAACAAAAAAAGCCCCCAACAAATGAACAAAAAAATTAAAGGCTGTTTGTAAATTCTTGTTTGCAATCATTACAAACTTACAAAAGACTGGTGTACTTGGATTGCTAATTTGCGAATTTACTAAAATTTAATACAATTAAAAAAAAAAAAAGTGTTCAGGTTCAGGTTTCCTAGAAAGAAGGTGACAAACATCTGCAAGGAGGTATAAGGATGGCCTTATACCGTGACCAAACAAAATACTTTATTTCAAGATATATTTAAGTTTTGTTTTGAGATACAAGTAATTGATCTGTGATGAAGGGGTTTTACTTAGTTTTAATAAACATATTGAAGAAATGACTATGTAGATTTTATGCTGGAATAGTCTGTGCTTAACTTAAAGTGAAAAGGTAAATAATAATTTCTTCTCAAATTCTTGTCACACAGATAGCTCACCTAGAATATATCTGTAAGCACAAGACTACCACTATGAACGATCCTCAGCAGAATCAGGAGGGTACTTTTGAGAAAATGTCTGAACAGTTAAAAGCACAGGAACACTGATGGCAGAAAGAAAAGCAGTATCTTGAACAGCAGTACTCAAATCTCCTCGCAGAAGCTCGTGCAAGAGCACAGGTATGGTGCTGTGAATTTGTAATTTTTTCTTTTCTTGTAAACATGTAATGGATTATTTTAGTAGTTTAAGCCCCTTAGCAGGTGAAGGTCATTTGGGAATTATAATATTTTTTTAAAGTAAAGAAAAAAATACAACAAAGCAACCCAGCACTGTGCTAATGTTAACATCACTTCAAATAAGAAATAAATTACTTTTTTAAAGAGTTCTGAAGAGAATTTGGTCTACAGCCCAAATTCAGAAGCCTGATTTGGTCTACAGTTGGTAGTATTTTTTTTCCTGAGAACGTTAAAGCTGTAAGATTGAATTTGCTTGTTTTAAGAATTACTGGGAGCAGCAGGTATTTTTTGAGCATCATGATTTGCAGAGATTGTATAGAGTAACAGTAATGTGGTATCACCTGCAAATAAATTCAGTTACTATTAATATATGTACCAACCTTAAGAACAGTGGTAGATTTCAACAGCGTTAAGCGACTCTGTTTTACTGATACTACGGTGAAAAGGGGTTTAAAAGTGTAAAGGTGTCACTGCTTGTCAGATGAGTTATTTGCAATCCAAAATGTTCCCTGTTATTCCACAACCACCATTCACTGTCTTTAGCATCACATTCCTTCACACCTGTTTCAACTAGAAGTGTTGTGAATAAAGGAAATAGATGGGCCTTCTTACTTGTGACTTACTGCAACTTACTTCCTCAGAATAATGCTGTTGTATTTGATGCGGATTTCAGGACTAGAAGTCTTTGCACACTGAAAAATGTATTTATTCTATCTAGTTTCATGTTTGTTTCAGCCTCCTTCCTTTTTTTCCTCTAGTTTACACTGACTTTCTGCTTGGTAGAGCAACATTCTTTCTGAAATTGGAGGATGTAATTAGTATTGTTACATCAAATCATAAAACTGTATTGTGGGCACACAGGTGGTGTTGGACCTTCTGTGAGCTATCACCATATTGGTGGATTGTTGTCAGAAATCAGGAGTCCATTTGCAGTTGATGATCATGCAGATTTTCCTCATCCTGTTCATTTGGTTTCATACATCTGATTCTGTAACTGTTCACTAGAAGAGATGCTTTCATCACCATCATTGCTAACAATTTTTGCTCCTTTAATGCATCATTTGAATGGGAAGAGTGACCATTTTCTTCTAGCTGTTGTCTAGGTAAAAACCATCTAGTTAATATTTCTTCCATTTTTGTTTGGTTTGTTTCTCTTTCTGTCACAGGGATGTGAACAAACAGCACAGAAAAACAGGCAAAAACTCTATAGCCTTGAGCAAATCTGGGAGAAACTGGTCCATGAGAATGCTTCTGTGAGAAATATGTTAGCAAAGGCTCGGAAGGAGTGTTCATCTCTGCTGGCAGCCTGTGCGCTGCTGTCAGGGGCCCTGTGTCCTCTCTATGGGCAACTGTGTGTGATGTCTTCCAAAAGGGACCTTCTCCAGGACCAGGTGAACCTCCATGGCTTAGTGAACCAGAAGATCGGGAGCCTCCTTTGTGCTCTCCCAACCAGTGTGGAGAACCATCAAGATGAAGCAAGGCTGAGGCAGAGAAGAGCCAAAGTCCTCGTTTATGTGTTCTGAAGAGCCGTGATTGCAGTTCTGGCCTCTAACAGGCTTAGACTTCTAGCCCAGCATTCTTCCTCCCTTTTCATCTGGACAGATGGCTCAAGAGGAAGCACTGGAATTCGAGTTTGTGTAGGGGAATCCAGAGGCAGGCGTAATGTGTCATGTAAGTGAATTGTTCTTAATTACATGGTCAGTGAATAACAAAGAGCATTATCATTATTAATTGGTATTACTCAGGCATAAAGAGATATTTAGTGACATTTTGACAAATAAAATTTATGGATTTTTGTTTTTATGTTTCTTGACAAATGTATTTCACTCTTAAGAGGAAATGCCTAGTCTGTTAAACGTTGCAAGTAAAATTGCAAATACACACATGAACTCTCAGTATCTGATAGCCTTGAGGTTTGCAATATGGATTTCAGAACTAGGTGCTACTGCATCTTCTTTGTGGTAATATCTGGCAATGTTCCCAAACAATTAACCATCAACTTTTTTTAAAAAAGGTATTTCCTCTTATTAATAATTTTTAATATTTATTTCCTACTAAAAGCCACAAAAAATTGCTTTCTGATTCAGGTAAAATATTAGCACATATATTATTATAATTTACTTTAGAGATTATGTCTACTTGTCCCTTTCTGCTGCCAGATCAGTTTATGCTTCCCCCTAGAAGAATAAACGGTATCAAAAATGTTTCGCAAATTAGAAGATTCATCTACTTTTTTTTCCCCCAGTAGTTCTGGAAGGATGTTTAATGCAGTCTAAACTGTCCTGATTAATTTGTGGCTTCTGTGCTTATTTTTGGTGAATTCCTGAAAGAGCTGGAGATAGCAGTGTGCCATATCTTAGTGGTTCAGTTATCCTGCTAGCTGCAATTGTGTTCCACAGGTTTTGAAGAGGAAGGAGGTTACTGTATTGAAGCACTTGACTGGTTGACTAGCTCCAACCTCTATACTGCAATAATCAGCTCTGTCTCAACTGCAGGATGTTCTCAACAAGCCAGGTAATTTTAACAGTGTATTGTTGTAGCAGAAATATATTAAAAATAAAAAAATAAATCAGGGTGATCACATAGTTTCCATTTTTACAATTTTATCTAAACTATTCTGGATCATATCTCTGAATAGATATTTCTGAATATTATGATAGACATCTTTGACTAGAGATGATATCCTGAGCTAGTCAATCCAAATTTTAGTGGGGCTGTTTCCCTGAAGGAGTAACGTTATGGCAGGGGAAAGTAATAACCCTCTTCTACAGTCTCTGAACGATCATATCCCTTCTGTTGGAACAGATTCATTTTCTTTAATGGCTGATAAGATATTTTATCCTTTTGGTATATAGAGCCATGGAAGCAGAAGGCTGGAGAGTGTGTCTGGAGTTTATTTGCAGTGAGAACTGGTATAGGTTCCCTTGGTTCATCTGCATTGCTGCCACCCTTGGTTCTTTGTTAACCTGTAGTTGTAGTGTCCAAACTTTTCTGTCACAGAAAAAAGGATATTAGAGGAGGGATAATTTATATGAATAAAGGGAAATAGCAGGACAGAGACGAGGTGATGCATTTTCCAGAAGGCTAATCACAGAATCTGTATAAAAGTTGCCAATGAATCAAATGTGTTTAGGTTCGGTTCCAGGCACTTTCTTTTTTGATCATGCTGTTTTCAATAACTTGAGTTCATATCCTTACAGAGCAAAGTTTGAACTGTGTTTCAGATTCGGTGTTCTATGCTTCAGAATATTTACAGGTTCCATCCTGTATAATTGAAAAAGAATCGCATATTACAAGACACTGGAACTAATAACCTGCTTGATCTTTCCTTTTTGTTGTTGTCTCTTAAAGATCCAGAGTCCTGGCTTTCTGGAGACTCACTTATCAGTGCAGCCAGGAACTCCTTTGCAAAACTGATGGGCAATCGGAGCATAGTGATGGAGGCAGCTCAAGTGAACCCTTGCAGGTGCACCGCTTACCTGGAGAGGGACCCCCTGATACAGAGGCTGGCTTGTGGACTCCACAGAGTAAATGCCCAGGCCCTGGAAGTTGGATTGTATGACAGACTGCCCACTACAGTAAGCAGATTTACAGTTCTCCTTCATGGAAACAGAAGGCTTACAGTAACAGTGAAGCTGTCTTGATAGCACCATTTATTTAGTTTCAGGCTGGTTATGAGTCCTTGACAATGAAATACCACTATATGGACACTCAGAAGTTGATTCTCATACATTAGGGTGTGAAGAGGTCTTTTATTGACAAAGAATTTTTGGAAGAGGTTTAGTCTACCCAAGTAAAATATTTTTTCAAGTTCTATCAGAACTGTATTAGGTTATAAGAACAAATTTTCTTTTGGCTTGATGTAAATGTTAGGGTTGTTTTTTATTATTCTTTTCTATTTTCTTGTGTTTACCATCCTTTCTTTCAGTAAAGATAACCTTCTTGCCTTTAACCAAAATGAAAGGATAAACTCTTTCTCTCATAACCCTGTCATTTATTGTAGACTTCAGGTGAAAATAGTACTTCCTTGCAAACAGAATTTGCAGTAACCCTTGGTAGGTTCAAACTTTTGCCCTTGCGTACGTCTTTCAGAGAGGGAGGAAAAAATGATAGTTTTGTCTGAATTTTCTTGGGTCTCAAATATGATTTATTTTATTGCTAAAATAGCAGATTTTCTATCACATGAATTTGTTCGTTTGCTGACAGAGAAACGTAGCAATCTTGCAGCAAGACGTATTTGAATTTTCACGAAGGCTTCGTACAGTGGAGGTGGAGTGCCGCTCACTGAATGTGCAGCTTGCAGAATTCAAATGGACTTTCAGTGAGATGCAAGAGGATGCTGACAAAGCCCACAAACTGCAGGAGCAACTAAATGCACTTCAGCGTGTAAGTATATTTGATTTGGAGACTCTCTTCCTTAAAAGAGATTCTGCTTTCTATGCAATTTTTGATTTGTGTTCTTCTGAAAAACAAGCATAAAATTATTAACAGAATTTTCCAGTAAACTTACCTTGTAAATGTAACTAAACTAGAAGTCAGTTGTATTTAGAAATACCCCTTTTCCACAGGAGTTTCCTTTTGATTTGTAGAAGGAGGTATCCTGTATAAATTACAGTTTGTTCTTCAGCAATCCAGGTTCTCCATTTGTTGGAAATGTTGATGTGATTTATGTATCCAAAAAGAAGATCTCACTTCAACCGAATAAAGTCAGCTGGAATGAGGGTATTCAACAAGAATGTTCATGAGAAGTTCATGAAACATAAATACAGCAATTTGAACTCTGCATGGATATTGATGAATGTTGTGATAAATAAAATACAAATTGTTGTGGGTCTGTTTCCCTGAAGAAGTAACTTTATGGCAGGGAAAAAAAGCCTTTTCCTACATTCTCGTTAGCACAAATGCACCAAATTCCCCCGAGTCTTTTGCTGTTGCTGATTGATTTACTGAAGCACTGTGGATTCCCTAATCTGAAGCCTAGTTGGTAGAACCTGTCAGTGTGTCCCAATCCAAACACTTCCAAGCAGAGATTATCTGCTAGATGATGTCCCGCCCATCATCCTCCCTGTTCCTAGGTGGTAAAATGGATTTTTTTTTTTTTAACTCAAAAACATGTAATCATCTTCAGTTTTGTTCTCAACAGGTTTTATTCCCTTAGAGTTTTGGGACAGTTAGATGAAAATTGTCACAATTTAGATTGCAGTTCAAATGCAGGTGATGACTTTTCTTGAAGAATTATTTCTTCTTTCTGGAGCAGTTTTTGGAGGAGAAAAAGAGTCCACAAAGGTGTTTTCAAGGGATAATAAGCTATCCACTAAAATTTTGGACATTGATCTGCATATTTTTCCTTCTAAATACTGAAGTTTTGCATCCTAGGGTGCTAATTTGAATAGAATAATGAATGGCAAGACTTTACATGAATGTTCTTTATAAAAAATACAGTAATTAACAGGTCTGCCATTCTGTTGTTCAGTGATCTGTCTTCATGTTAAAAGGCCTCAATACTAATCCTGAGCATGCGTTTGTTTTAGAATTTGGTATGTTTGCAAGTGGAACTCAGAAAGTCAGTTAGGGAAACCAGTGAATATAGTTACAGGATCAGACACAACTTATTTATCTTTCCAGAGAATAATCACCCAAGACAATATACACGAGGAATTAGATAATGCTTTGCAGCGTGAGCATGAGGCAAAACTACTTTTACAAGAACACGAGTGATGGCTTCAGGAGTTAAGTAATAGACTAGAAGTGCACGCCACTGCAGACACAGATAGAAGCCAAGACTTCAATGTGTCTCTAAAGGTAAGATTATTCTGAAATAGTCACCAGAATTTTACCTTTTGTTAAAGAAGCCAAAGAGTGCAGTCCTTGTGCTAATAAAATCATGGGAGTAAATACACACGTACTGCTCAGTCTGCTGGAATTTTAGGCTACTCGGAAAACACTTCAAAGATTTTTTTTTTTTTAGCTATAGATATTTTTGTTTTAAAAATTTAAGAAAATCTTCAGTGAGGTTTGTGGGTTTTTTTGCCTACAATAATTTTGTTTTCTAAAACACCCTTGTACATAGCAAACATAATAAAAACTGGGGGTGTTCTGAGTCAGTAATGCTTTTGCTACGAAATTCATAAAACCTTAGTATGCAGTGGCCCAAATCTACTTCACAGTCAATTTGTCTTTCACACTGGTCAGTAGCCAGTGGTATAAAATAAAGTTTATTTGGGCTGACGAGTAACTCTGCTCTCTGTCTGCTGGCAGAGCCTCTCTGAGGCATCGGAGGAGATGAGGAGAAGAGACAGACTTCTGAATCACCAGAAGAGACTCCTTAAAGACGTGGTGCAGGACCGGCAGCGGCTGCTGGAGTCTCTCCAGGAGGCAGAACGTGACCTCCACAAGACAGCAAAGTGAGCACTGGGGCCTGGGGGACGTCACTTAAAATGGGTAAAAATTTCAATGCCTACTTCCATGGGTAGGGTTTTAGATCTGGCCAGTGTAAGGCTAGAAGACAAAAGTATATCTGCCTCTTTTTTTGAAATCCAGGGATAGTCTTCTAAAGAGAAAAGTGTTAGTTCAAGATACTAGGTGATGAATTTTCTGCAGTTATCCCATAATAGTGCTCCAAATTCTGGGTGCTGAAATAACGGGCAAACAAAATGCCTGTGCTGTCTTACTGCTCTGACAACATCTCTTTGGCAGATCCTTAAGGTTCTGCTTATTTAAGAAATGATTGATTGTTCTCTGTGTTTCCACACCATCTTTTTATAGACAGATACAATTTATTGATAGTAAATACAGGAGTATCAGCTAGGTGACAGGTCTTAGCTGCCAAAAGAACTGAAACCCAGGACCTAGCCTTTCCTGAGGGACAGGATAGATCTTACAGCTGATCTCAGAGAGTTTTGGATTTAGACACTAACCCCACGCTATTTACACAATAACCTGGCGTGGAAGGAAAGGCTTAGGCACCAGTCTTGAAAAGATTGGTAGTCAAAAGGAGCCCCCTTAATTTGAAGGAGCTTACTACTAACCTATTCTTACAGTTATATGATCAGATAAAAAATTAAATCCTTGCAGACTTTGTTTTCTAATACTTATCATACTGTGAAGTATGTTTTATGAATATTGTTGGTCCATGGCTAGGATCTAAAAAAATTTTATTTAATTAAAATTTCTTATTATGCCTGGAATCATTCAACCTCTGAAGAACAACATCTGAGGAGCTTTAAGGGTTTTATGCACCAGGGAAATAATGCAATTCGTATAGTCCTCAATGAAATGTTTAACAATCTAATTAAAATGACAAAAGTTATTTGGTATGATTAGATCAAAGCAGGTGTGACCTACAGAAGGTTTGTTCTAGAAAGCTTGCCCTTTTCACCCTGCCCCAATCTATTTTGGACGCTTTAGTAAAGATCATTCCTTCTGGCCATACATATATCCAAAAAAGGTTATTTTAATGTGAAGTGGCTTTTTCTCTCTGTATATAGCAGTTGAACATTAACAAAGAAATCTTGTCTTCCCTTCATTGTTCTAGCAACTCTTCACAAGAAATGGGGGTTTTTTTCTGCCGTTGGAACATAAAAGTGAAGTAGGTGAAATAAACAGAATCTGTCAGTGTTTTCCAATACAAGATAGCACCATCCTGCTAGTCTTTTTATGCCCTCTATCTCCAAGCCATGATAGTTGTTCATTGATAGGCCTGTAGTTACATCTGTTTTAATTGCTTCTCCTCAACAGAAGCATCTCTAATATGGAAATGCACCAAACAGTGGTACATGAACTATTTTTAGGGTTTGCATTGGAGATCTGAAAGAGAGACAGAAAATCCTAACAGTTTGAGTTACCAACAGTTATTTTCTAAGACATGACAATCATAAAGTAGCAGAAGATTAATTTCTACTGATGCCTTAGGTTTTAACTTTTATATTTTTCAAATCCTGTACTGCTTAGTGTGTAAGTCTGAAGTTTCTTGTAACCTGTTAATTTCTGCTCTCTCATGCTAGGTAGACATAACATAGCCTCTTCAGACTTTGTCTTCAAGGACATCCAGACCGTCCTAGGCCCAAAAAGTATAAACCAAAAGCCCTTGAGAGGGGGGCAAGCTGAGGGGAAATTACATCATTAAACGAAAGCTTTAATTGGAGAATTAACCCTGATATACAAATGAACCAAACCTATGAAAGTGTGAAGAGCTTGTGACCTGTCGTCCAGCTTGGGGTCCATTTTGAGAATAGCCTCTGGCTCTGTAGGGTATACTTTTGAAGGCTTTTCAAATAAATAGCTACCTTTGTTCCCTTACTCCTGTCTAGTCTCTTTTTGTAGGTGGCCTCTCAAGGCATCAGTTCTTTGGCACCCCAGATGAAACAATGAGGCTTCTGAGGCTTCACTACATTGGTAGCACTTCAGTTCTATAAAGTTACTCCATTGTTCTTGTTTTTTTTTCTTTTCTTTTCTAATAGAGACAAAGAGTTGCTCATTGATCATATGAAAGCTGTGCATGCCACCCTGACTGAGGTAAGAATTTGAAGTCTTCCCTTTGGTTTGTGTTTCCAAAGACACCAAAGCCTTAGAATTGCTTATTCGCAGGGGGGGAGAGAAGTTGTTCTAAAGCAACTTCCTTTCCTTAGGGTTGAAGTTTCCTCCCTCAACTTCTTCCATCTTAAAAAACCACAGTGAAATGAAATGCAAGTTAGTAGTAGACAAACAACTTATTCTAAATGTAGAAGTTATGACAAAATTCACTTTCCTTCCCTCACTGAGCACTATTTCTGGTTGCTAAGTGAAGACTAATGGAACACACCAAAAATTGGCAATTGTTCTGGAGTTCACTCCCTACTGAGTAAGGTGAGGTCACATACATGGTGGCCATAAAACATTTGGCTTTGTGTCTGCTACTTTGACCTCTAAAACATCATAAATAGGAAAAGAAAAGGCAGTAAGTCATAATCTGTGGTCAGAAACTTTCATGATATTTTTTTAAAGCATATTTTAAATTTGGTAATAATCTCAAGTTGTCTCTCTGACTTGTACAATTGTGCCCTAATGTAGGACTATTCGAAGGTCCAACAAAGCTCTATGTATTAATTATTTAGAAGAAAGGACTATTTTCCTTTATAGCTCTAATGGCAGATTGTTTTATAACTGTTTTTAATCTACAGCAGCACAGAGCAGAAGAAGTGTTTTCATTACCTTGGAGTGTCAATTTCCCCTACTACATCTTTAATTCCTAGCTACATGGGAATCTGTCATAGGTTAGCAAGCATAGTCCCGGAAGGGACGTCCTTGCTAAGGGGTGCTTACAGTTTCCTCTGGGA
>NW_024581073.1:0-10003 GCF_017639235.1 Corvus kubaryi
TTGCCTCTGGGCACATGTGCTGAGCTCTCCCTGCAGGGAACTGTCAGCCCTGAATGCCTGTGCAATAACTGCAGCTGCCCAGGCAGGCACAGGAAACTATTCCACACATGAAATTGCCATGACCCAAGGCACTCCGGGAGAGAGTGTAGAGAGTTACAGCACTGATCCTGCTCCCTGCTTTCCCAGTAGTGCATGAACATGATTTCATCCTGATCCTGAGAGCTCCAAGGACAATAACCACTGACGTGCCACTGATGATGCCACTTTTCTGACAGGCCTGGCCCAGAACCATAGCCCAGCAGGGGTCTGTGGGAGCAGTTCAGTTCCTCCTCCATTCCTGCACTCAGGGCAGTTCCAGGAGCCATCTGATCCCTTTCCTAGGCTGCCACCACAGCCTAAGCTCCCCCCCCCCACTGGGCCATGACAGCATCTGCGTTCCCAGAGCCAGCCGCCAGCTCCGGCCCTCGTGCCACTGCTGCACCTCAGGCCCGGCCAGGGGAGCTAAAATAGAGCCTGGAACTCTCAAGGGTAAACTGGCAGCACAACCACAAACCTCCCTCGCTTGAGAGTAAAGAGGTGTCCCTGTATTTACACACATCCAGGAACAATACTTCTCTAGAGGAGTCTTGGATTTACTTTTTTATCAGTTGAACTGGCACAGGTGCCCCCTGATGCCATTAAATTCTCCATCCCCACAATCCCTGGTTACCCTTGGCTGTGGGGTTTTTGCTGTCCCACAGTGAGTTAGGAGGGTGTCCTTGCCCAAGAGCATTTGAAATCCTAATCCTCACTTCTCTGACTATTGAATGTCTTAACAGCCACTCTGCATTGTGCAGACAAGCGCCTTGGTCCCACTGGGAACTGCACATCTCTAACAGCTGTTATCAGTTATTCCAACTGAGTAAATAAGAGCTGTTATCAGTTATTCCAACTGAGTAAAATAATTACTAAGGAAAAGAGGAACCAGTTAAACCAAACAGCTTTTGCCTGATGTTTTCCTCAGCAATGAGTTGGGAGCTCAGCAGCAAGACCCTCAGACAGGCACAGTGTCTGATATAAACTATATCTGTGCACACATAAAAAATATGTTATATATAAATAGATAGCGATATGCCCTAATATATAATACATATTTATATTACAGAGTTACGTAAGGCATAAATATCTGCCCTATATATAACCAAAAGTATTTTTTATCACAAACTACCTCTACTTTACCCCCCGATGCCTGATGCTAGGGATGTAACATTTTAGGGATCCTAAAATCAAACATGCAGGAAAATAAACCATGATTTTATGCCATTAATTCCAAGATGTTTTCCTGGATGTGTACTGCTGCATCTGTTTTTCTGTAAGATCTTGTGCCTTATCCCTGAAGTGCACTCAGAATTGTCAGGATCATGAAATCCATTTGGGATTTTACTGTCGCTGCAGTATCCAGTGAGATGAGTTTTTTCAAAATTATTTCTCTGGGACTGAGCACATCTCCTCAAGTTCCTTCTCACTTTCTGCATCCTGGAAATGCAAAAAGGGAAAAGATAAATGTGCAGCTCAACTGAAACAAATAAAAAGCATCATTTCCCTTCTTTCTCTCCAACCCCAAATCAGTTTTTAAGCATATCATGGAATCCTGGAATGGTTTGGGTTGGAAGGAGTCTTGAAGCTCATCCAGTTCCACTCGCTTCCACTGGACTAGGCTGCTCCAAGCCCCGTCCAAGTGTGAGTCTGAAAAACCCCAAACAAGTCCCAGATCTAGACAGCCCACTGGAAGAAAACCCAAAATTAATTAGAACAGCAGAGCCTGGCTTTAGTCTGGCACTTCTTCTTGACAGCACGCAGAGCTGAACGGAGTGGTCAGGGCACACTTGAGGGCAAACTGGGAGAAAAGCACGGGGGGGTCTGGACAATGTCCTGGCGGGGCGGGATCTGCCCTGGGATGGAGACCCAGCGCCGCCACCGAGCGCCGTCCCGCTCGCCCCCCCTCCGGCCCCAGGGTGGGTCGGTCCCCGCAGCGCGCGCCCCTTCGGCCGGGCTCGCCCACTCTCCGTGAAGAGGGGCGGGAGAGGGGGCTAAGCAGAAGCTGCGGAGACAGGATCCCCTCATGCCGCTTCTCACCGTTGAAGTCCCCGGTGTCGGCCACCACCGTGGTGTGGTGCTTGAGCTGCTCCAGCGCCGACTCCATCTTCTGCCGCTCCACGGGGGACACCGACACGTCCGCGGCTCCGGGGGACTCGCGCGCCCACGAGGGACGGTACGTGCCCGAAGGGCACCGGCCCGCGCGCTCCCGCCGCCAATCCCAGCCTGGCTGGGCGGCAGCGGCCAATCAGGAGCGCGGACAGGAGACGGACGAGGCCGGGAGGAGCCGAGGCGGGGCAGCGGGAGGGAGAGCGATTCTGATTGGCTGGTTCGTGAGGGCCGGGCGGGGGTTCGCCTTGGCGACCGTGGCGCCGCCATCGTCCCCAGCGGAGCGTATCGGGGGGGGTCTCCTGGCCCCGAGATCTCTCGGGCCCGGAACCTCCTGTCCCCGGAGTCTCCGTGTCGCCAGAACCCCCGGCAGTCTTCCCCGCGGCCGGTACGGCGTCCGACCCGCCCCTGAGCCGCCCGTCCCTCGTGGCCGCGCGGGGCCCGGGCGCGGCCGGTGCCGCAAGGTGGCGGCGGGCAGCCCCTGAGGGAGGCGGCCGTGAGGGGAGGCTCGGAGCTGCGTCGGTGGTGCCCCGCTGCAGGAGCTGAGCGCTCTGTGCTCCCTTCCCCGCCGTTGTGGCAAGGTTCGAAATGGTTTATCGGGTACAGCTCCAGGCGCTGAGAGAGCCCCCGGCCCTGTAAGGCAGGTGTTTTGGGCTCGTGGTTCGCCTGACCTTTATTTAGGCTGTAAAAGAGGTGATCTTGTTAGTGTGGGCCCTCTTGGAAATTGAACTCCCCAAAACATCTACAGAAGGACTTACCAGTTATTTCAGCTGAGTAATTTAATTATTAAGGAAAAGAGAAGACAAACTTTTGCTTCTGGAAACAGGATGGCTCTTGGCTGGAAATGTTGGAGAATCCGTGTAACAGGCTCCTAGTCATGGGGTTATGCTGTTCCCTCTTTCTGTATGGTTCCACTTGGGACAGCTGCCACAGTCGTTCCCCTTCCAGAGAGGCAAGAATGTGCTTTTGTACAGCCTTCTCGTGCTTTGCCCCTATTCTTAAGACACAGCTATCCAGGCTGTAACATCCTTCCTGTTGAATGTCAGTCCCCAAAACCAAAAGGAAATGTGTGGTTTCAGACATTCTGCTGAGTTTCTGAGACTCTCAGTGACAAACCATTATGAAAATCCAGTGAAAGAGACGGAGATGGAGTTATAAGTATAACTTAACTATTTTAATAAATCTTGTACAGTGCATGGTTATATCATTGTCTCCTTCGCTCAGTTACATCAATGTACAGTACTTTATAGCAGTGTCTGCAGGCAGTACAAACAGAACAGACGCACAGCTCAGTCGCATGGAAATTTGTAAAAGTGATCTCTGCAATAAGGTCTACTGAGATATTTGTTTTAGGAACTGCTCCTGTGGCTCCCGGCTTTACAGAGCTGTCATGTACACTCCTGTTAAAATCCCAGATAACTGTAATTCCCTGTGATTTGCTTTCCTCTACACCCCAGGACTAGAGGATGGTGTGTTTCCTAGCTCAACATTCGTTTTTATTTTCATTTTAGAAACTTTTTCACCTCCCGTGCTTGCCATCCTGCCTCCCATCTGCACCCTAATCCGGAGCCAGGGCTTCTCAGGAGGATTGTCCTCTTCATCCCTCCCTGACAAGGTGAGTGCCCTTCTCAGATCCTAGCAGGGCTGTGACTAAACCCAGGATCCTCCCCTGCCTGCACCCTAATTCTGCTGGTGAGAGCAGTGTCCTGTTTCAAACGAAGAAAACAGATTATCCATTGGAGACACTTAAGAATGAAGCCAAAACTAAGGTGCACTGGTGTTCTCAGTTTTAGACATGAGTTCCCCAGATGCTGTTTTAAAGCTTTTTCCATTAAATGTGCAATGACAGGCACAAATTTGGACAAAGACTCAGCATGTGCTGAGAGAGAAAACCCAGCTGTCCCTGGGCTGTGGGCAGCTCTGGAGCTCTGTGTGCTTCACTGCTTTGCAATCAGATTGGTCTGTCAGTCAAACAGAGCTAGAAATGCAGTGTGCCAAACTTGCTGTGGACAGGAACTACGCTGCTTGCTTGAGTTTTGAAATGGTGAGTAAATTTTGGAAGCATAATCACTTAATTCTGCTTCTAGGGAGAGGGATTTTCCTCACCCCTATTTACAGATTGTTATATACAAATGCACATAACTTTATGAAGGAAAACGGGAAGTAAGGAGCAACACCCTGTGCTAAATTAGAGGGGTTTTTTTCTTGTGGCCATTTAATTTGTGTTAAACCTGCCTTTCCCAGTGTGCTTTGGGGTTTCAGCTGTTTGGGAATCATTTCAGCTGACTTTTTGCAGTGAAAACGTGAAGATGGGGACAAGTGACCAACACCCTGGGAAGGGCTGTGGGTGTGCCTGGGTCGGGAGCAAATGGTCAGGGCTTATCTTCTCCTGGTTTGAGGCCCGGTTTGGCAACACCACCACAACATTCCATTGCAGGATCTGTGCCCCAGGGAAGGGCTGCACAGCTGCCCCGAGCCCCAGCCTCTGCATCAGCAGCGGTGGGCGGGTGGAACTCACCTATTTCCAGATTCAAATCCCTTTGTTTGTCACTCCTGCTCATTTCTAGGCACTGAAAGCTCATTTCAGCTGTTCAGAGATAGCACTAGCTGGTCCATGGATTTAAGGAAGCAGCCAGACTTCGGGAATGTGTGTTGCCATTCTAGCCTTGTCCACCGACGGGGCACAGGGGGACAGGACAAGGACAGGCAGTTGTCACCGGCCCTGTGCTCGTGGGCTGCAGGGGACACCTGCGCTGAGGAGGAAATGGAAATGGGAATGAAAATAGAAGGGTTAGGTTGCCCGGAGAGGTCATGACTCGCCATCCCTGGAAGTGTCCAAGGCCAGGTTGGACAGGATTTGGAACAACTTGGGCTTGTGACAGGCATTCCTGCCCATGGCAGGGGGGTGGAATGGGATGAGCTTTAATGTCCTTTCCTTAAACCCAAACCATTGCAGGGTTCTAAAGCCTTATTCCTCTGGTCCAGGCTCCAAGCCTTGAGGCTGGCCTCTCTTGTGCTGTGTGCCACGCCTGCTCTGCCAGGGGAGAGTGGGGAGCAGGGGACAGCCCTTGGAGAAAAGCTTTGGGGGTCTTTTTTTGCTTGAAGCCAGCCCTTGTACATCCAGCCCCGTGTGAATCCTGCTCTGATCGCATGCACGGAAAATTTCAGTATAAAATATATAGTTATAAAAAAAATACTTCATGCAAAATTAAAACACCTTTCCCAGTGGGACGTGGTCTTATTGTCAACCCTTCCCAACAGCGTTCAAGGAATTGTCACTCTGATGGCAGCTGGACCCCAAGGGGAGCTCTGCTGCATCCGGCCTGGGCCAGGAATCATTGCTTTCATTCCCTTTTTTTCTGCACTACTTAGGGCTAAGAGCTGAAATAAAGCAGAGAGACTTTAATTTGCAGAATCAATCCTTTCCTGGCGGCGCTTCGTGATTTCTTGGAGCTCCGACTCCCCTCTGCTTTTCTAGAATGGAAACAAAACAGGCAGTTTGGATTTGAACTTCAAGCTGCAGTTAAGTGACAGTATTTAATTAATGCTGTAGTAGAGCTAGTTTCAAAGAGATAGGTGATATCAGTAAAAAGCAGATTAATTAGTGGAAACAGGGGGATCTTACAGATTTGCTCAAAAGACACTTTGGAATTTTTACGTGTGTTTTATTGCTGGTGTAGGTTTGGTTGCATTTTTTTTCCCCACAATTGTATTTTTTAAAATGCCTGTTTAATGAGCTCTCTGACGCTGCTGGTACAGCCCCCATTCCAGCAGGAATTATCCAGAAAAATGCTTACCTCCAGCTGGTTTTTCTCCACTGTGATCTTGCTGCAGACTCTGTTTCCCTCATCACCGCACACCTTCTTCAGCTCCTCTCTGTTGAGGGAGAAGAGCTGAGCTCCGGTGAGGATGCCCAGGTGTTCCACGGTCCTGGGGAGACACAGAGTAGGGAGATGACGATTGTGCTGCACGTGGCCTCGTGCCAGAGGTGAGGAGTTGGAGATGGGAGGCCAGGAGCTGCAGTGGGACCATATCACGGGGCCCTGGGGCTGTTCCAAGGTGGCAGCTGCAATTCCAGTAGCATTTCAGGCCGTGGATGTAGTTAGTTAACTATTTATCCTCAAGAAAATATTTATACCAGAGAAAGGAAGTGACTTTGGGCTCTGAACATTCTGGTTATAGAGCCTGGATTGAACAGGGTTGAAATCTAATTTGCAACACAGGCTCTGTAAGTAAATCCAAGTGGCTTGTCCCAGGTGAGATGGTGCCGGTGGCCTCCCCCGCTCCTTCTCCAGGGAAGGACGAGCATTGCACGTGGCAATAGGGCAAATCTTACTCTTTGCTGAATGACTTGGCCTCCAGCGAGGCTTTGACTTCTTCAGTGCTGGATTCAAAGGTGAGGGGAACAAAAACTTGCTGAGGCTTTTCCACTTTGAAATTCCTGTGGGGAGGCTGAATTTTATTGTTTGTGATCTTCTTTAGCAGCTCGTCGTTCAGCTCATCCATTTGGTGAATAAGTTCTGTAGAAACAAGTAGGGAATGAAATCAAGTCTTCAGTCAAAAATGCCGTTAAATGTTTGTGGGGAAACTGTAAGGCAAATGGGGATGTGGCTCAACGTTCTTATTTAAATTCAGCCCAGAAAAGTGATTCCCATTTTCCTGTGCCCCTGTGTTGCCATTTATTTTGCTCCCATCACCCCTTGGCTGTTGCCTGATGTGGAAGCACAGATCTGTGAGAATCTACAATTGGAGGTTTGGAATTGAGACCTTTTCAGTCCTCTCTGCTACTTCTAGTCACTAATTTGCTGATCGCAGAGCTCCAGGTTTTGCTCCGCAACAGAACAGAAGCGGCAGGAAGCACAAACTGGGAATGAGCAACACACTCATGATGGGATGAGCTTGAAGGTCCCTTCCAGCCCAGGGCATCCTGTGATTCTGTGAAAACTCCAGTGACTCTTCATCCAGTGTCGCTTTCCCCATGAAACTCCTGAAGACTGTGGAGAATAACTCAGTGATATGAACAGATTTGTGTCCTTGTCTTATGGGGCTTCCTGTCGTCCCAGAAGGGCTCCTGCTTCCAGGAGTGGACAGGGTGGGATAAGGGGTGAGGTGAGCAGGGCCCCTGATCTCTCTCCTGTTCTGTGAGCCCCACAGCGTGTGCAGGGTGAGGGAGTGATGCGGATCTCCTGTTTGGCCGGGAATTCTGTGGAACCACATGAAGGAAGCGGCCAGGCGGGCACTGTGTGTGTGCCGGGAGATGAGCAAAAGGAAGTGAGAGAAAGGGATTGACCTGAGCTGTTCCTTAGACACACTTAAACATTTTGAAAGAGAAAGGAAACTCTCTCCTTGGGAGGAGGAGGAGGAAGTTAGAACTGGAGGAAGGAGGCATGGGGTGATCACTTATTGCCCTGCTCGGCCCGGGCCGCCTGAGAGCCCTGGAGGTGTCACAAGCCCCAGGGCTGCTCTCTTGGCTCTTGTCCTGCCTGGAATGGCCTCCAGACACAGTGCTGCTCCATTGCTGTGATCAGTAAAAGGTGCAGGGGAGCACCTTGGGCAGGTCTGGTCCCCCGAGCGCCCAAACCCAGGGGAGCCCAGAGTGGGACACACACGTACGTTCTTTGGCGTCCTGTGCGGAGTAGCGCGACAACATCTCACTGCCCCACTTATCCCCGGCGTAGCTGGCAGGCAGCTTGTGGGTTGGGCTGGATGGGCCATAGCCCCTGGGGCTCGGGTCTCCTTTGTACCTCTGGTTAGACTGGTTAGAAAGGGGAAAAAAAGTAAGAATTTTTTTTGGTCGTTTTAAATTTTCTTAAGCTTTCTGCCTCACACCCACGGAGGGACAAACTGCCGTGTTCTCCTTGTGCTGATGTGGGGCTGGGGAGACCTCAGGTGGAGCTGCATGGAAGAAGTTAATTTCTGGGAATGAAGAACCCAAAGCAAAGTCTGAAGTTTGCGCAAGGGAATTCCTAGATGTGCCAACCATGTTCGATCTCATTGGAAGGCAGAGCGTCACTGCTCCGTAGCTGGGATGTGAAGCGGGACCACTGCCAAGGGCCTGGAGCGGACTGGAAAGTTTTTTGACGTTTTGATTAAACTAGCAGGGATTTATCCAGAAGCCTGCTGGGCCCCCTTAGGCTTTGCCCAAACGCTGCAATACCAAAATGGGGAAGCAATTCCATGCTTCCCTTGGGTGTTTAGAACACTCCAGCTCCACCTTTCTGCAGTGCAAGTTGCAGTATTCAGTTAATTCTCACTTAGATGGTGTTTCCATCTGCCTCCACTCCAGTAACGTGTTCCTGGTGCTGAACTGAACTGGCTGAGGGAAGTGTCCGTCTTTAATTTAACCCCCAAGATAAATCTTGACATGGAAAAATATGGAAAGCAGGAGGCTGGTGCACAAATAGGAAGGATAGGCCTTATTTGGGAAGACGATCGTGGCAAAATGTGAATTTTATCATAGGAGACTCAGGAATCTCCTGGCTTTGTCTACTTCTGAGGGTCTGTCCTGATTTGTGCATAGTATCCTAAGAAATCCAGGGAGGTCTAATGACAACATTATTCCCAGAGGCAGATTGTGCCCTGCAGCTGCTACCAGTCAGGTACCACCTGACTACAGACCTGTTCGAGCTCTTCCAGTTTCACCACATCCAGGATATTGTACGGAACATAACCGGCCTGCCCACTCCGGTTGAGCAACTTCCACCACTGCTTATTATCTTCCAACACCTGAGAGAGGGACAAAAATAAATCTGCTAGTGGGAAAATGGGATTTCAGGCATAAATAACCAGGATATAGCAGGGTTGGACCATCCAAAAAGGTGAAGTTACTGGAAGGAAATCACTGAGGCCAGGAGCTCTAATCAGATCTGTTGCTCTCAGATGCAATCCAGGACTGAAACTTTTCCTGGAAAGCATCAGAATTTATCGTAAGGATGAACAGGAGAGCACCTCTGCGTGCTGAAGAACTCATAGTTCCTACGTAATGTCCCTGTTTCTCCAGACCTTTTTTTCCCAATGACTGAGTTTCTGATGTCTTTTTGCATTAAAATAAATAATTAAATAAATAAAAAGCTACATTTTGCAGAGAAACCTTTTCCTCAGGTCACAGATCAGTGTCAGCCCAAGTCACGTCCCACCTTGTCCAGCTGCCAACAGTGCTGCAGTAAGAGAAAGGTTATGAGAAAGGTGCTTTTCAGAGAAAACAAATCCTCGTGGAGGAGGAAGGGGTAATAAGGAGCCGAGCCAGCGGGGGATGAGCAGGGCTCTAGAGCGAGTTGTTGTCCTCCCTCCTCACTGTGGTTAAAATGGGACCGATGTGTTTGAGCTGAGGAAATGACACAACACAGCACAGGCAGCCTGCTCCAGCTTTGGATTTGAGCAAAGCTTTGTGTCACTGCTGAGATACCACCAGGGAAAATGGAGTTGGTGCTTGTTGCTATCCCGAGCTCTCTCCTGCCCCTGGGGGACACACCTTTTCCAGGAGCGGTCACGTACCTCCAGGATTTCATCCTTCAGCACCGAGAGCTCATTGGCATTTCGCGCGGTGAAATCGTAGCGGATTTTGGCAAATCTCTTGGGCACGGCCACCCCCTGGGCCTCGAAATTCCTGCAGAAGAGAAAAACTGGAGTTTTAGTGGAGGCCCATCCAACAACAAGGCCAAGAAAATCAGAATTGGAGAAGAGAAATGATCCTAATTCTTTCCCTGCTCCACATTGCATCTCTACCACCTGATGTTCCTACCAGAATCAGTGATGGGGTGAATGAGAAAAAGTTATTTTGCTGATATAATTTGATTTAAGGTACTTTCCTGTGGATTTG
>NW_024581074.1:0-14732 GCF_017639235.1 Corvus kubaryi
TAAGTTACCAATGAGACTGTCGCAGTTTCGGAGACAGACAAGCCACAAGACACACGAGGTTCATGCACAACAGCCAACTTTTATCGAGTGCTCCTTTACTTACACAGAGTTGAAGCTCCACACGGTCGATCCCTATGGGCTGAGCCAGTGGCCACCCAGCCAACCAGCCAAGAGCTGCCTGCGTCCCCAGCGGCCTGGGCCTGCTCTCCAACACTCCACACTGGTCAGATTACACAACCCACTGGTCAGGGCACTTCTATAATTTCAGTTCTCTCTTCATTATTTCAGTTACAAACCAGGGAGTTCTTAAGTGGGATGAATTCTTATTGTGAGGCCTTCAGGCCAGCTGCTGACCACCACAGTATGAGACGATTATGAGATGACCATGAGCATGCAATGACCATGACCATGACTATGACACAACCATGACCATGAGATGACCATTACAATGAGATGACCGTGAGCATGTGATGATTGTGACCAAGAGATGACCATGAGATGATCACAACACAAGCACAGCCACGTGTGAACACGTTCAGGACACGATTGTGAGATGACCATTACAGTGAGGTGACCGTGAGCATGAGAGGATGGTGATCAGGCAATGACTGTGAGCATGAGATGACCATGAGATGACCAAGACCGTGAGATGACCACAAGATAATCATGAGTTGATCATGACCCGACCATGATCATGAGATGACCATTACGGAGAGATGATGGTGATCAGGAGATGATCATAACCATGACATGACCATGATGGTGAGATGACCATGAGCATGAGATGGTTGTGACGAAGAGATGACCATGAGATGACCATGATCATAACCATGAGGTGACCACCAGATGATCATGAGATGACCATTACCAGGCAATGAACTTGACATAACTATGACCATGAGAAGACCATGATGCCTCTGCGTCCCTTTGGAGCAGTTCCCACTTAGCCCGGTCAGCTCTGGACGCAGCAGGCTGCGGGGGCCAGCCTCCGGAATCCGGGAGACCAGAGGTGTGGCTCGTGGGTCCTTCCACCGGACCGCGGCGATAGAGGCAGGCGGTAGAAGAAGGAGGCAGGCTCGGTTCTGGGTAAAATCTGCGAAGTTTATTGTGCCCTCGAACACGAGGCCTCACCGCCCAGAGGAGCCCAGCTCAGAGCGAGCCTGGAGGGCCTGTGCAGGAGGTTTTATGGGGGGTGGTGACAAGGGTGGGATCACAAATACAACCAATCAGAGGAGAGAAGGGTGTGGTGAACAGGGTGAAGGGCGCACAAAGGAACCAATCAGGGGAAAGGGAGGGAGGGACCCTTTCCCCATGGCCAATCACCCGACGCTCCGGCCAGAGCTTTCTAGAAGCTTGGGAGGGGCGCCAGTGCGATTGGCAGGGCCTGGGAGGAGACAAAGAAGGAGAGTAAGGCAATTAACATAAAACTGGGAGGGTACAAACTGGGTTGTTACAAAGGTACAAATCCAAGGGGACACCTGGACCAAACCAAACAGAAACACACTCCCGTACCATGAGATGCCCATTACAATGAGATGCCCACAAGCATGAGATGTTTGTGACCAAGAGACGACCATGAGATGATCACATCACGGCCATGGCCATATAGTGATCTAGAGCATGAGATGACCATGACATGACTGTTCCGGGTTCGAGAGGATTCCCGTGCACAGAAACTCAAGATGGCGTCGGAATGGCAAAGCAAGTTAATTGTATTGGCTCCATCAGCCATAAATGCCGACTCCTGGATGCCGGAGGAGCCACAGAGCAGGAGGAGGAGACAGAGCCCGGCTCCCGAGCAGGAGGGGCAGGAGGGCAGCGCAGCTTCAGGGCGTCCCCGGGATGAAAGCGGCGGGCATCCTGTCGCCCCTGCCCTCCAGCCCAGGACCACACCTTGTATCTCCTCCTCAGGAGCGGCTGGTTTCAACAGCATCTGATGTGAGCCAGCGCAGGAGGTGAGGTCACATGGGCCCATGATCACACCTCCGTGCCTTTAGCGGGGGGGGGTCCCGGGTGCAGGAGGGCCAGCCAGAGTCACGACACGAACACCGATACGATTTTAGCGTCGTGCTCTGATTTTATTGTTTACTTACACCAAGTTATACTTTGCAAAGTTCACGCCCCATTCCCATGAGAAAGCCTCTAAGCAGCGGGGGAGCTGACCAGTGTATACCTTTTCCCAAGGCTGTTCAAGGCTGCCAGCTGGCAGGTGTCTGGCAAGCCTATCTTCAGCCTGGGGCCCCGTCAGGGGTACTTGTGCAACAACCCTGGGATGCCCAAACTGCTCAGACTTTCCTGGGGTATCCAATGCCCCCGTTCCACAAGGAATTCCTCTATACATCCCCCGTTTTCTTTTTGGGCAACCCAGGTCTGGTCGATGATCTTTTGCAGCCCCGCTTTAAGGCAAGAAAAAATACACCCAAGTATTATTAAGCCTAATATAACTACAAATAGCAATTGGCACCCTTCTGCTACCAAGGTACGCAGCCATCCGGTGACACCCAGACCCTTAAGCCAATCTCCAATGGGGTCGTCTGTCTCCCGAAGGCTGTGTAGGCCCCTCTGATCAGAGAGGTGCTTGTGAATTGGGACAGTGGTCAGAAAGATTCATACAGCACATACCCTGGAACTCTTCACAGCCGTGGCTGTGAGCTAATAGTAGAAAATCATTGGCTGCCCGATTTTGTAATACTGCATGCCTAGCACTAGGAACATCTGCGCTTAGCTCGTCAAGCATCTGCGAAGTTACGTTTAGCTCATCCCTCGCCCAGCAAGCAAGTTTATGCAAAATAGCGTGAGCCCTGGCTGCTGAAGCACCAGGTAAAAACATAGATGCTAGCCAAATTAACTGCCTTCACTCAATCTAAATGGGCAGACAGCTGATTGAAAATGTCCGCCAATGCTCTTGTCTCAAGACAGTCAAAAACCAATTCCCCACTCTACCTCTGTGTCTGGTGCTACACCCAAGAATTTACACAACTTTCCTTCTTGGTTTTGCCTTTGGAGAGGGTTCCCCGACACCCACCACAAGGCACTAGCAACCACCCAGGGCAGCTGTTACATTCGCCCCAGAGTCTCGCTATTTCTCCTGCTACGGAGAGTGGTGGATCTGGCAAGTTCTCAGCCCCCTCACTCAGCCGCGGCTGCAGCCTCTCCCAAGGCTCCTCGGGACAGAGGTCTCAGAGTCCCAGCTGTTGTAGTAGTGGCGTCACTTTCCTCAGGAGCCGATGCTGACTGCGCCTTCTCGCTTCGGGGTCCTGCATGCGTAGCACGGCACCACTTGCTGGGCACCCACAGCGGTCCCTCTGGGGAGGAAACACACTCATATCCTCGGCCGTTAAATAACACTGGGCTGGGACCTCCCCACAACCCCGTTCGAGGGTTACAGTACAAAACGCTTATTCCCGGAAGGGCCTGCTCGATTCCCCTACCAACTGTCTGAGGATGGATTGCCACTGGAGGCTGCTCTCTATCCCCGGCCAGAGAGAGGAAGTTCAATGTAAACAGTACCTTGCTTATCCGCTCACTTGGTTCCATCTCTCCCCCTTTCTGTCAGCCCAGATATTCTTTTAGTGTATGATGGGCTCTCTCTACCACTGCCTGACCGGTGGGCGAGTGTGGGATCCCCGTGATATGTTCTACCCCCCACTGCTGCATGAATCCAGCTGGGCGACCGCTGGTGTGTGCTGGCCCATTGTCTGTTCTGATCTTTTTGGGTACCCCCCTTACTGCGAAGCAAGAGAGCAGATGCCGCTCCACATGCAATGCCTTCTCTCCTGTCTGAGCGGTAGCCCACAGGAAGTGTGAAAAGTGTCAATTGTTACACAGACATAGCGCTGTTGGCCAAACTCAGGGACGTGAGTGACGTCCATTTGCCAGAGTTCAACGGCTTTCAGACCCTTGGGGTTACTCCCACACCCAACCCCGGGCCGTGATGGCTACAGCGGGGACAAGCCCGCACTATGCCCTTCGCTTCTGTCAGCGGGATCTTAAACTGTCTCTGCAGGGATTTTGCGTTTTGGTGGAACAAATCATGGCTACATCTGGCTTGCTCAAAAGTGCTCGCAGGTGGGAGATGCACTGTGGGGGCACAGGTCACCGCCTCGTCTGCACGGGCATTGCCGTCTCCCAGCCCGATGTTCCACTGGTGGCTCCGAACGTGCAGGATACAGTAGGGGTGTGTCCGTTGTTGCAGGGTATGCCGCAATGTGATAAGCAGTCTGCCCAGATGTTCGTTGTTGGTACGCCGGATTTCTGCATCATGGATCCGTTGGGCTATTCCAACGACATATAGGGAATCGCTGACTACATTCACTGGTTCCTTCGACCACTGTTGTAAGGCCCATATCACAGCACGCAGTTCGAGTGTTTGCAGGCTGTCGGCTGGTTCTCCTGCTATGACATGAGTCTTCCAGTGGTCATTCTCTTTCCATGCACAGGCAGTCCACTTCGTCTTCCTCCCCGCATCCGTGTACACTGTGCGCCCTAGTACTGGCTGTTCTACATTCAGTGGCCGGTCCAGCCACTCATAGCGCCCCAGCAACTGCGCCAGTCTTCCCTGTGGGTGCTTGTTATGGACCACGCCGGTGAATCCGAGCAGAGCTTCTTGCAGTGCCTCCGCATGGCGTAGCATCCACTCCAAGTCCCCTGTTCGGACCAGTATACTGATGTCCTCTACCTCTCTGCCGTCCAACTCCACCACTCGATCACGACTCTTTTGGATTAAAAGCGCCACCATCTCTACCCTGGACTGCAGTCTGGAGCGTGGCTGAGTCGGCGGGAAGATCCATTTGAGAATCTGGATGTCCTCCCCCTTTTTCTTCTGCCATTGATGGATGATGGCACGTGAACCTGCTGCGCCGATCAGGGTGATGAGGATGGCAAGTGGGACTCCTTCTCTGCGTGACACCCATGCGTGCTGCAGCTTATCTGCGACCTTGGCGAGAGCCGCTGCTTGGTCCGTGGAGCATTCTCGAGGTTCGGCAGCGTTCGTCCAGTGCAGCCATGGCAGGAAGGGGGCGAGGTCGGTGTTTGTGATTCCCGTGACCCTGCAGACCCATTGCAGATCTCCTAACAGCCGTTGCGCATCATGGAGCGTGGAGATTTCTGTGTTTAGCTCGATCTTTTGGGGCCTAATTTGCGAGTCTGATATGAGCCAGCCCAGGAACTTCCATGGTGCAGTCTGCTGGATCTTCTGGGGGGCAATTTCTAATCCAATCTCATGCAGGTGTTCTCTGACCCATTGCATCTCTTGGTCTGAGAACTCTGTGGCAGTAGCAATCAGGATGTCATCCATGTAATGGTAGATGAGTGTTTCTGCGTAGCGTCGTCGAATCGGACGTAGCACCCAGTCAACATACAGCTGACACAGCGTGGGGGAGTTTTTCATTCCCTGGGGTAGGACAACCCACTCGTAGCACTTAGCAGGCTCACTGCGATTCTTAGTGGGCACCGTAAAGGCAAAACGTTCTGTGTCCTTTGGATGCAGTGGGATTGTGAAAAAACAGTCTTTTAAGTCAATTACAGTGATCTGCCATCTTTCTGGAATCATTGTAGGAGCTGGTAGCCCAGGTTGCAGTGCCCCCATAGCTTGCATGCGCGCATTCACTTGGCGAAGGTCATGAAGGAGGCGCCATTTTCCTGATTTCTTTGGGATCACAAAGATGGGGGTGTTCCATGGGTTGATGGATGGCTTGATGTGCTGTTGGGGTTTTAAGAGGTCTAGTTTTTTTTCTGTTCAAGGAGTTTTCCCCCATTCTGTTACTAAGATACAAATTGCTGGGTGCTTACGAGAAAACAAAAGACCTGGGTGCTCCTTTTGTTTCACCTGGGTGTGGGGTCAGTTCACTCTCAGCGTTTGGGGAGAGAAGCTGCTGGTTCTTTTTGGCCGCTTTTGTTTCTGCGGAGAAAGATCCCAGCATCCCCGGCCCACCTTCCCTGCCCCGCTGCAGGCTGGGCTGTGGCCGCCCGGCCCCGTCGCAGCTTCGAGCCTTCGCTGCGTTGTAGCCCTGCTCGCCCTGCCTGCCCAGACCTCCGGGGGGCTCCCTGCTTGGATACATCGTGTCTGCCACCCGGGATTTGTGCTCGTCCCTGCCGTTCCAGCCTGCTGCTCCAGCCTGCCGTTCCCGAAGGTCCAGCCGGACACCGGGGCCAGGTGTCCGGGGGTTTGTGAAGCCTTTGTCCCATCCCTTCCCGGGATCCCAGGCCGCCAGTGCCGCGTGCTCCCCGAGCTCGCTCCGGAGCGCCCCCTGCAGCCGCGGGGGAACCATCGCACCTGCCCTGCTCACCGGGAGCTGCCAGCGCCCCTGCCGGCTGCGAGCGGAACTGCACCCGAGGGGAAAGGGCCTGACAGCCGAGAAGGCTGGCACTGGGTTTGTGATTGTTTGCTGTTACTGCCATAGTGATTGCTGTGTGTTTGCCTTGTTATACACATATAGATATATAATAGTAAAGAACTGTTATTCCTATTTCCCACATCTTTGCCTAAAAGCTCTTGATTTCAAAATTATAATAACTCAGAGGGAAGGGAGTTACATCTGCCATTTCAAGGGAGGCTTCTGCCTTCCTTAGCAGACACCTGTCTTTCAAACCTAGACATGTGTTCTGCCGCTAGCTGTTCTGCAACAAGTTGTTCTACTACCTTTAGCTTTTCGTCTGTTACTGGCTACTGCTCGACCCAAACAGGGTCATCTGTTAACCAGGTGAGAGCCCGTGTGGGCGGCTGACCGGCAGCAGCCGTCAGCATAAATGCTGGTCTGTGGTGAGCACAAGGCCTAGCTGCGCGAGGATGTCACGTCCGATCAGGCCTTGCAGGGTCTGAGGCAGCTTCATAACACAGGGGCGACACACAATGGTTTGATTGTCCTCAAATTCTAGGGTGACTGGGGTTGCACTTACTTGGGGGATTTGTGTTCCCCCCACCCCTACCAGTGTGGCTGCTGGTTTTTCCAGTCCCCAGCGAGGTGGCCATACCGCCTGGTTAATTATGGTAACGTCAGCACCTGTGTCGAAAAGCGGCTGTATTCTGGTGACTTCTGCTCCCCTTCGCAGGATCACTTGCCGCTGAGGTGTCTGGGCCAGGTTCAATGTCCAAAACACGTCGAACCCAGAGGACCCAAAACCGTGGTCTCCGTGGACACTGTTGTTGCTGGTCCCCCCAATGGTCATTAGGGGAATGGGGACGATTTGGGCAATGCGACTGCCCTGCGGGATAGTCACGGGTGGCTGCAGCACGTAGGCCATGATCTTAATTTCACCGGTGTAGTCGGCGTCGATGACGCCAGGGAGCACCACTAGTCCCTGCTGGCTGGTTGATGACCGCCCCACGAGTAGGCCACCCAGACGAGGGCCATCTGATGACAGGGGGCCCTTGGCTGTGGTCGGGATCAGGGTGACCTGGCGGTCCATCAGCGTGACTTCTATTGAGGTTGCCACGTCCACTCCGAGGCTCCCTGGGGTGGCTGGCTGGTTCTGGTGAAGGAAACCACCAGGGCTGCACTCGACTCCTGGCTCTTTGGGGCGCTCATTTGTGTCCTGGCGTGAGACCCCACCGCGCTACACTGGCCATTTCCTGCACGACAGCATGCCATGGTGGCATGGTTGCTGGAATTGCAGTTGTGGCACCACACCGGTTTCTGGCAAGTGCGTCTCCATGTGCCCCTCTTCACCGCATCGGAAACAGGTCACTCTGCCCGTCCAGGGAGCAGGAGGTGGGCCAGCAGCCTTCGCCCCCTTTTTTCTTTGTGCCAGTCCGGTCAGTGCTGCGGCGATGACTTGTCCCTGTTGTTGCAGGACGTTCTGCAGCGTTGCAGTAAAAGCAGCTGTTTGAGATGACTGTTCTGAACGGGTAGCGCGCACGAGCATCTCGTCTACTCCTGCTCCCTGGGGCAGCGTGGCAAGAATTGTCTTAGTTTGCCTATTAGCATTTTCAAAGGCAAGGATCCAGAACATTTGCTCTTGGAGCTCTTCAGAGAGCTCAGTTGCATCCTTTAAGGCTGCTGACAGACCGTCAATGAACTGACCATATGGCTCTGACAGCCCCTGTCGGACTGCTGCATACGGGGGAGACTTCTTCTTTTCGGGTACTGACAACAAGGCTTTGTGAGCAAGAGTCTGTGACAACTGATGAATGACTGTGGGCGTGGTCAGCTGTGCCACTGTCGCTCCAAAAGCCCCGCTTCCAGTTAGCATGTCAGCTTGGATCGAATACAGCGGGTCTTGCATGTGACCTTGGTGCTTGCCAGCTTCTTCTTGTGCTAGCCGCTTCCACGTTCGCTCCCAGAGCAGGAACTGTGAAGGCGTTAACAACAACTGTGCGATGCTAATGCAATCATTAGGACACAGGACATCTGCTGTGAAGATAAACTGCAGAATGCTTTGTGCAGCTTCAGACCGCAAGCCATGCGTGGCGACTGTTTGCTTGGCTTGCTGCAAGAGCTTCCAGTCATGGGGTTCCCACTTTGCAGTGTCCCCTCGTATCAGTACAGGGCAGGAGAGGGCATCTACGGCGTGCCAGTCACCTTCAATGATAGTGTCACGGATAACTCCATTCCATCTCCTTCGCAATGGGTCAGTCCTCCCCGTTGGGGCTGATGGAGGTGATGGCTGCACCTCCCCTCGCGGGAAGGGAGGGGCCGTAGTCACTGTGCCAGCTTCTCCCGAAGGGAACGTAGGAGCTCTGGGTGCTAACTTGACCGGTGGGGCCACGGGACGCCACGGTGCTGATGGTGTAATATCACAAGCCTTGGACTCCAGCACATCCTGCGGTGTAGATAATTCAGCAAGCCTTTTGATTACTTCTTGCATCATTTCTTGGTGCTTCTCCCCCTCTTGGGGCTGACCCCCGGCAGCCCTTGCTGGCTGTGGCTCTGCAGGCAATGAAACCGCAGAGGCTGCTTTGCTGCCGGATGTTGCTCCGCTGTCCGGCAGAGCGGGGTTGCGCTCTGCCGCTTTTGGCCAGGCATTAGGACTGCTGGTTTGCGCCACTGCTTTCGGCCGGGCACCAGGACCGCCCGTTTCTCCTTGGTCCGCCTGTGCCCCGCCCCCTGAGTCGGGTGGCTCTGCTTCTGCTTTTGCAGCCATTGCTCCCTCAGACTTCGGAGGGGTAACTTCCTTCCCCGCCGAGTCCAGCAACTCCCGCAGCGAGGGGACGAGTGCTGCTGTGACTTTAATCGGTCTACCCGCGGCCAGCCCGAAGAACCGTGCAACCCTGGACTCCGCCCTGGTCCCCGGTCGCCACTTTGTAAGACCCCCGTCTGTTCCCTTCCTGGAGCTACCACGCCCCAAAGCCTCCATGGTGGCCACGGCCAGTGTCCTCTCTGCTTTCATCCCTGCGAGAGTGCCAGTTACTGCTCTCCGGGTTAAGCCGAGAGTTTTAGCTTCTTTAGCTTCCTTTCCTCCCTCATTGTGGACAACCACGATTCATTTCCAACTTCCCCCCATGCTTCGGTTGAGAACAAAAGCGGAGTGTATTTCACACACCCATGTTCCTGGGCCCACGCAACGAGGGCATTCAGATCTCGGTCTTTCACGATCTTGCCTCTCTTAGAGAGGATGCTAGCTAGGAGTCGAGTCCCTGCCTCGTAATCCATAGCTGCTTTGCTGCGGGCACGCGCTTAGCCACGCGAAATCGCAGTCTCCGGCCACTCAGCTTTGAAGCTTAGCCCCCGGCTTTACTCGGCTTTGGGGCTTATCCTCCGGCCTTCTATTCCGCTTCGAGACCGGGCCCCCGGCTTTACTCGGCTTTGGGGCTCATCCTCCGGCCTTCTATTCCGCTTTGAGACCGGGCCCCCCGCTTTACTCAGCTTTGGAGCCCCCGCTCTGGCTCCCCTGGCTCCACTGCCCCGATACAATGAAATTCGGAGCCTTACCGCATTTAAGTGAACCTGTATGTTGCAAAACTCACTCGGGTCCCTGCCCTTCGGGCGCCAGATTTAGCAGAGGGGGAGTCCCGGGTGCAGGAGAGCCAGCCAGAGTCACGACAGGAACACAGATACGATTTGAGTGTCATGCTCCGATTTTATTGTTTACTTACACCAAGTTATACTTTGCAAAGTTCACGCCCCTTTCCCATGAGTGTTGGGGAAGATGAAACAGGAAAGCCTTATAAATATGACTGCCTGACAAAAGATTTTGGGAATGTGAAAACTATAAGCGACATCGAAATGAAGGCCACCTTTGAGATACCAAGTCTTAGTTACTGAACAACTGGAAAACAATGGTATGGCTGACTGAAGGTAATCCCCTCTTGATTGAACAATACCCTCTGCTTGCAGGCAGGTCCAAGGGTCAGAGCAGACCCTACTAGCTCAGCAGAAGGGGTCCAAAGAGTAGTTTTTAGGAGTTAAAGTGTAACACTCTATGGTAATATAACAATTCTTACAGGCTGTATGTAAATGCTATAGGATTTGTATCTTGTATTAGATTGGTTAGTGACAATTAGAATATTCAGTACAGAAGATGATTTATTGTATTGTAACCAGGACTTCACAATCCACTCTACTTACTCCCCTACCCGCTTACTCTCTTACTTACCTCCTCTTCGCTCACTCTTACTCCACTCTTACCTACTTGCTCTTACTTTTACACTCTTGCTCTCTTGGGCCTGCTCCGAGCTGAGTCTGGCAGCTCTAAGCAGTGCCCCTGTACCCACGCCCTTTGCAATAAACCGCATGTTCCAAGATCTGACCGCAGAGATCTCTCGTCTCCGTCCGTCCCGACCGTCCGACCCACCCAAGCTCCTACACATGAGAAAGTCTCTAAGCAGCGGGGGAGCTGACCAGTGTATCTCTTTTCCCAAGGCTGTTCAAGGCTGCAGGCTGGCAGGTGCCTTGCAAGCCTGTCTTCAGCCTGGGGCCCCATCAGGGGTACTTCTGCAACAGCCCTGGGATGCCCAAACTCTCCTGGGGTATCCAATGCCCCCGTTCCACAAGGAATTCCTCTACACATGCCAACAAGGGCTCTGTGATGTACTGCTCCTCCTTTCCCAGGATGAGTCCCACCAGGTGACCGATACAGAGCTTCATTGCTACATTGGTCAGTTCTACTAACCAGCACCAAGGTCTTCTTCTGCATTATCTCGTCAACGTGCACAACCACGGACCAAATACATCAGGCCTCAGACCCATCTTTGGTTCCTGACACAATAACCACGACCATGAGCATGACCATGACAATGAGATGACTGTGAGCATGAGATGACGGTGATCAAGAAATGACCATGACCATGAGATGGCCATGATCACGAGATGACCATGACCATGACCATGACATGACTTTGACCATGAGATGACCAGAACACACCATGGCCATTTGGTGATCAAGACCATGAAATGATCAAGACCATCAGATGATCATGATATGACCACGGCTTTGAAAGGGCCACTATCGTCAGGTGACTGTGACATGACCATGAGATGGCCATTACAGTGAGATGACAGTGAACATGAGATAATGGTGACCAGGAAATGACCATGACCATGAGATGACCATGACTGAGACCATAACGTGATCATGACCATGAGATGACCATTACAGTGAAATGACCATGATCGTGAGATGGCCATAAGATGACCATGACCATGACATGATCGTGAGCATGAGATGACTGCGACCATGACATGACCCTGACACAACCATAGCCATTAGGTCATTAATACAATGAGCTGAGCAAGAGATGACCATGACCATGACGTGATTATGGCCATGAGATGACCATGACCATGAGATGACCATGACCAAGAGATGACCATGACCAAGGGATGACCACAACACACCATGGCCATGTGGTGATCAAGACCATGACATGACCATGACATGACCACAATTGTGAGGCGATCATGACATGAGATGAATGTGAGATGACCATGAGAGGACCAAGACCATGAGGTGACGATGATGAGACAATGGTGATCAGGAAATGACTGTGACCATGAGATGACCATGACACAACCACAGCCATGAGATGACCATGATATGATTGTGGCCATGAGTTGACCATGAGACAATCATGAGATGACCATGAGCATGCAATGGCCATGACTGTGACCATGACACAACCACGACCATGAGATGACCATTACGGTGAGATGACAATGAGCATGAGATGATGGTGAACAGGAAATGACCGTGACCATGAGATGTCCATGGCTGTGACCAGGACAGAACCATGACCATGTGATGACCATGAGCATGTGAGGATTGTGACTAAGAGATGACCATGAGGTGACCACAACACGACCATGAGATCATTGTGACCATGTGTCATAGGTTAGCAAGCATAGTCCCGGAAGGGACGTCCTTGCTAAGGGGTGCTTACAGTTTCCTCTGGGAACTGATAGAACCTATCAGCTGGCCAGTTTGAAGATGGACAATTCTCTAAGCCACTTAAAGTTGTGATCACCTCTGTGATCCACATTTAAGAATAGGCAAACTCCCCCTCCAAGCTCTCTCTCGTTTCCGGCGCTGGGACAGGTGGCTGCAGGCCCCGTGTGGGGGCCAGCGGGCCCGGCCAGGCCCTGCCTGGGCCAGGCCGGGCTGGGCCACGGCCATCCTGGAGCCATGGACCTGTTCCAGCCATGGAACCCCCCCCCACTGCCTTGCCGTGGGCAGCCGGAGCGGCTCGGCTCTCCCCCCTCTCCACTGCGATAAGAAAAATTCAACATTCCAGCTGCAAAGCTGCAAGGCCGAGGTGAGATTAACCCTTTTATTGCTGTGAAGAGCTGAAAACCTGAGGGAAGAGAGAGAGGAGATGCTTAAAGCTGAAATTCTGTTGTGAAGCTATGATATATCAGAGTATCCTGTTGTAATTTCATGAAGATCTGGGGGGTGGAGTGTTCAACTCATAAGCAAAAGCACCTGCGCTGAGATAGGCAGATGCTGACGCAGCTGTAATTTCATGAGAAGTTTGGACAGGGAGAGATGAACCAGATGAGGACTTTTGCTCCAAAGGGGAAAGGAGAAAACCTCAGTCCGTAGAGATGAACCAGATGAGGACTTTTGCTCCAAATGGGAAAGGAGAAAACCTCAGTTCCTAGAGATGCTCCCAGAGATAGTCCTAACGATGAAGATGATGAAGACCCTTTGCTCCCAGGGAAGGAGAAGGGCCTCTGTTTTTGTTTCTGAACGGCTCAACCTTAAAATTGTACCCCAAAAAACTTCAAGAGTGGACCCTCGGAAGCAGTTGCGGGAAAAGCTGCAAGTCGGGGGAAAGGACTCACACGCAGGCAGAGAGACTCCTCTTCCTAAATGGACTGAACAATATTTGGAAGTGGGCGGCTGTCTCGTTGTGATAATGTTTTCATAGCATGAGCAAGAAGAGACTTCTCTCTCTAAATGGACTGAACAAGGTTATTATGGAAGTGGTAACAGACTGAACATCTTAAGGGTTGTCTTTTCACATTGTCAGTGGGAGAAGGGAGGAAGGTGGGGGGAGGAGGAGAGTTCTGAAGGTGGTATAATTTTTTTTCTTCTTTTAGGTCTGTTAATAAACTTCTTTATATTCTTTCAAGTTTGGTGCCTGTTTTGCATTTCTCCTAATTCTTATCTCACAGCAGATAAACAGTAATGAGTATTTTGGACCAAACCACTACACCATGAGATGACCATAACAATGAGATGACTGTGAGCATGAGGCGAGGATGATCAGGAAATGACCATGGCCAGGAGATGGCCATGAAGTGACCATGCCCACGAGATTGCCATGACCATGACAAAATCACAGCCAAAAGATGACCCTGACATGATTGTGGCCATGAGTTGACCACAAGACAATCATGAGATGACCATGACTGTGACCATGACATTACCAGGAACATGAGATGACCATGATCGTAACCATGAGAAGACCACCAGATGATCATGAGATGACCATGACCAGTCAATGAACTCAACACAGCTATGACCACGAGAAGACCATGAGATGCCCATTACAATGAGATAACCGTGACTGTGAGATGACCGTGAGCATGTGATGATTGTGACCAAGAGACGACCATGAGATGATGACAATACAGGCAGGGCCACGTGTGAACACGATCATGAGATGACTGTGAGATGACCATGAGATGGCCATTACAGTGTGATGACAGTGAACATGAGATGATGGAGACCAGGAAATGACCATGACCATGAGATGTCCATGACTGTGACCAGGACAGAACTGTGACCATGAGATGACCATGAGCAGGAGATGATTGTGACTAAGAGATGACCATGAGGTGACCGCAACACAACCATGAGATCATTGTGACCATGAGAGGACCATAACAATGAGATGACTGTGAGCATGAGGTGATGACGATCAGGAAATGACCACGGCCATGAGATGACCGTGAAGTGATGGTGCTCATGAGATGACCGTGACCATGACACAATCACAGCCAAGAGATGACCGTGATATGATTGTGACCATGAGTTGACCATGAGACAATCATGAGATGACCATGACTGTTACCATGACATTACGATGACCATGATCATAACCATGAGGTGACCACCAGATGATCATGAGATGACCATGACCAGTCAATGAACTCAACACAACTATGACCATGAGAAGACCATGAGATGCCCATTACAGTGAGATGACCAAGAGCATGAGATGCTTGTGACCAAGAGATGACCATGAGATGACCATGACCATGACACAAGCACAGCTGTGAGATGACCAGGATATGATTGTGGCCATAAGTTACCAATGAGACTGTCGCAGTTTCGGAGACAGACAAGCCACA
>NW_024581075.1:0-415 GCF_017639235.1 Corvus kubaryi
TGGGGGCTGTGCCCGGCCGGGGCCCGGACATCCGGGGGACATCCCATAAAAACCCTCAAAATGTAATATTTAGTTTTGGGGGGGGGCACTGGGTGGGGTGGGGGTGTCCCCAACCTCCTGTCCTGGGTGTGCCGTGTCCTCACACCGCCATGTCCCCCCCAGGTGAAGGCCCCCGGGGTTTGGGGGGGTTGCGGGGCCGGGCCCTCCCCGCCGCAGCCGTGAGTGCGTGTCCCATCACTTATTCATGGAGCCGGGAGCCCGGGCGGCTGCCGGGATCTGCCGGCAGGAATCCGCTAAGTAGGTCAGGCGGGGGGGCCCGGGGGGGCCGCCCGAGCCCCGCCGTGCCCCCGCCGTGCCCCCCGCCAGCTCCGGGGGTCCGGGAGAGGGTCCCAGGGCAGCGCTGGGGGGGGGGGGG
>NW_024581075.1:515-15094 GCF_017639235.1 Corvus kubaryi
CATCCCGAGGGTCCCGGGAATTATTGGTGGGAAAGGCGCTGAGGAGCGGCCGTGCCCCCCCTCTGCCCCCCCGCAGCTCCCCGGCCCCCGCTGCTTCCCCTGAGCTTCCCGAGGGAATGGTGGGGTGGGAATGGGATTGAGGGAAGTACCGGGCGGGGGGGGGGGAGGTTGTGGCTAAACTGGGAGCCCCCCCCGACTGCTGGCAGGGCCGGGAATGGCAATATCCAGGCCCTGGTGGCATTGCGGGTCCCTCGGCCTGCCAGGCCACGGGGACGTCCTTGGGGACGTCCTTGGGGACATCCTTGGGGACAGCCGGGTGCGGGATGTGATGGGGCAGGACGGGGCCGTTCTCCCGCTCCCAGCCCGGAGCGGGGCCAGCGAGGGGCGAGGCCGGAGGGATCCAGGGTTGTGTCCATCCCTCCCGGGGACGTGTCCATCCCCCACAAAGGATGGGTCTATCCCTCCCAGGGTTGTGTCCATCCCTCCCGGGGACGTGTCCATCCCCCGCAAAGGATGGGTCCATCCCTCCCAGGGTTGCGTCCATCCCTCCCGGGGACCTGTCCATCCCTCCCAAGGGATCTGTCCATCTTTCCAGGGATATTCCCGTCCTTCCCGGGGCTGTTCCCGTCCTCCCCGGGGGTGTTCCCATCCTTCCCGATTCCTGGGGCCCCCCCGCCGCCCGGGCCGGGCTGAGGGAACGCTTAATTCGGGGCTTTATCCACAAACACTCCCGGGCTAAAAATATCCCGGCGGAGCGGGCGCGGCGTTCCCGGCCCGGAGCTTCCTTGCCTTTTTTGACGGGATCGCAGCTGGGGCAGCGCCCGGGGCTCCCGGTCACTGTCACTTCTGGGAGCTGGCTCCCGGGGACACAGCCCCTGGGGACCCAGATCAGGGGGTCTCCAGCTCCTGGGAATTCCAGCTCCTTGGGGACCCATGGGAATGGATGAGGGACCAGGGCTGGCACCTCAGTGGCCGTGAGGTGAGTGCTGTCCCCGCGTTGGGGATGTCCCTGTCACCCTGTGCTGTCCCCCCTGCACTGGAGGAGATGCCGGAGAGTGGCATCAGAGGTGCCACCCCAGCTTGGAGAACAACTCCCGGGGAAAACCCCTCCTTGTCACCCCCCAACCCTGCGGTGGCTTCACCGTCACCCCCTTGTCACCCCTCAAACCCGTGTGGCTTCACTGTCACCCCACGAAGCCACCGCAGGCAGAGTTTGTGTCCCCCCGTGGTGGCCCCCTGGACCAGCAGGCGACACCACACAGGTGCCACGTGCCCACCCAGAGAGACCCCCGGGACCCCCACTGGGATGTCCCAGCCAAACAGGGACAGGGACCCCTCGGGAAGGTCGGGGACCCCTTGGGAAGGTCGGGGACCCCTCGGGAGGTGGCAGGGGGGGTGCCCGGGCCATTCTCAGCCCCCGCTGGCAGCGCACGGAGCTTTTCCCGCGGCGGTGGCGGATGTGGGGCAACGTTTGAGGTTTGGGTTGTTGATTTTTTTTTAATTTCCTCTTCCCAGCTGATGAGTTTCCTCCCGCTCTGCTGACGACGGATGGGGGCCGGGCGCGGTGCCGGGGGGGCAGGAGGCCGCTGCCCGCGGGCCCTGGCTGGACGTAGGGAGCTGCCCACCTGCCCCCGGTGCCTGTCAGTGCGGAGGGATTTGGGATTTTGGGATGGGGAGCTGCGGGGATGGAGGGAGGAAGGGCGGGAGTGGAGGGGGTTGGGACCGTGGGGATGACGGGGACACCGGGACAGGCGATTCCAGTGCCCGGAGCCGATGGGAAACCGAACAGGATGGGGAGAGGAGCGAGGAGCAGGTGGGATGAGGTGGGATGAGGTGGGATGAGGTGGATGAGGTGGGATGAGGGGGATGAGGGGGATGAGGGGGATGGGGCTGGGGGTGCTCTGGGACACGAACCCTGCTGGGACCCCCACCCACATTCCCTGTGCCGGGCTCAGCCGGGGGGGCCGGGATGGGCACAGGGGGGGTCAGGGCATCTCCTGGATCCGGGCATCCTGAGGGGGTTCCCGGCCACGTGTCCCGGGAGATGGAGGTGGCCTCGATGAGGAGCTCCCCGAGGGCCCGCAGGGCCCCCAGGGTGGCACCAGAGGTGACGTCCCAGCCCTGGGCATCACGGGGGCCCGGGCTGGTCCTGTCGGGGGCTTCGCCCCATCCCGGAGCCTTCCCGGGGGGAGGGGGGCCGGGAACGGAGCCCAGGGGACCCCCCCCGTGACGGGGGTGCTGCGGGGTGGGCGAGGGGCGTCCCTTCCCCCCTGAGACGGCTGGACTGGGCCGGTCCCGTGTTCGGGTGATGCCTGGACTGGGACATTCCCGGAGGGAGACGGGCAGAGGGGAGGGCCGGGAGATCCGCATCCCCCGCCCCGCGTGGGGCAGCTCCACGCGGTTATCTCGGCCCCGCAGCTCTTCCGCCCCTCCGGCAGCGCCGGCAGCTCCGGCCCCGTCCCACTCCGCCCCTCGGCGCCCGTTCGCACCCGGGAAAACGCCTGGGAGGGGGCAGAGCAGCCCTGGGATGTCCCGACCCCACTCTGGAATGCCGGGAGCCCACCCTGCGCCTGCCCGTGGAGCCCCTGGTGGGTCCCACCACCCCCTGGGCCCCCCCGCCCCCCTCACGTCCCTCCCGCCCCCGCAGGGACCTCTCCGGCCCCCCCGGCCATGGAGGGACCCTCGGTGCTCGGCCCCTCCTCGTGGCAGAAGCGCCGCGCGTGGGCCCAGCAGAGCCGGGGCTGGCGCAGCCCCGCGCCCGAGGGCGAGCAGGAGGAGGAGGAGGAGGAGGAGGAGGAGGAGCAGGAGGCGGCCGCTGTCCGCTGGGACATCCCGGAGCCTCCACCACACCTGGACGACGTTGTCCTCGAAGGTCAGGGACACCCCGGGGCGCGGGAGGGACCCCCGGGCTGGGTCCCCTCACGGGCGTTCGTGTCCCCCCAGGAGGCGCCTGCAGCAAGATCCAGACGTGGCTGCAGGACTGCGGGTGAGGGGGGACAGGCGGGGGTCACCCGCGGGCCACAACCCCGTTCCCAGGGGATTTGGGGCGGGGGGCGAGGGTCTGGCTTGGCCCTTCCTGGAGTTGCACATGGCGGGGGGGGGGGGGGGGCAGTGACTTGTGACCCCCACGCGGCACAGCCGGGGTCCCAGGGATGTCCCCAGGGCTGGGCTGGAGTGGTGGCACCTTCCCCCTGCAGCGCCTCGGGGGTCTCCAGGGTCTCAGGGGCGTCTGGGGTCCCTGGGATCGGGGATCTGCCGAGGAGACCCCTGTCCCCAGCAGCCCAAAATCGAGCACAGCCACCGTGTCCCTGCCTGTGCCCCGCGTGTCCCTGTCCCCAGCGCCCACCCCCCTCCATGCTCTGCTCTCCTGTCCCACCTCTGCTCCCCCGGGATGGGCTCAGGGCTCGGGGTCAGGGGTCGTGACCGGGGCCGTGCTCTGGCGCAGGGCGACGGCGCTGGAGGAGCCGGGATTGCCGGGACCCTGCGGTACGTCAGCTTTGTCCCCTCGGTGTCCCCAAGGACCACCCAGCGGCGTGCGAGGTGCGGGGCGGTGGCCCGGGGGGTCCTCAGGGGTGTCCCAGAGTGTCCCCTCCCTCTGTCGCAGCGTGTGGCAGCAGCGGGACGAGCTTCGAGGACGACCTGACCCTGGGAGCTGAAGGTACCGGCCACCCCCGGGGGTCCCCGCGGTGTCACCGTCACCCCCCGAGGGGGCAGCGGGGCTGGGGACAGGCGGCAGCAGAGGCGGGGGACAGCCACCAACAGTTCCTCCAGGAGGGGCTCGGTGGGGCGGGGCTGTCCCCAAGCTCCCCGTCCCCCCGGGGCTGTGGCCGCGAAGAAAGAGGGGACAAGAGCGCGACGTGTCCCCAGACCGCTCCGGCTCACCCCCTGGTGTCCCCCCGCTCCCCTTTTCCAGCTCTTCTGCTCCCGGGGAGCCTCCAGGCCGCGGGCAGGTGAGGTTTGGGGTGCCGGGGGAGGCTGGCGGGGCAGGGGGGACGCTGTCCCCGTGCGTCCCCTCCAATGTCCCCTCCCCGCGCAGGGCTCGGCGGGACGGGCGCCTCAGCCCGGGGCACAGCATGGCTTCCAGTGTCCCCTCCAGTGTCCCCTCCAGTGTCCCCTCCAGCCTCGCCACCAGCTCCAGGTATGGGCTGGCGGGGGCTCGGGTGGCCGCGTCACCCCCGGCGTCACCCCGCGGGGCTGAGGCGGGGCTGTCCCCTCCCGCAGCCTGTCCGAGGTGCTGGCGTGGTGGCAGTCGGACGCCGAGGAGATCCTGCACAACCTGGGCTTCGTGGGGACCGACCCGGGGGTCGCGTCCCGCGTCCCCCCCCGCTTCTTCTCGGCCCCGTCCCGCGCCAGCGGCATCGACCTCGGGCTCTTCCTGCGGGCCCAAGTGCGGCGCCTGGAGATGGAGGACCCCTGCCTGCTGCTGGCCAGTGTGTGCCACCGCTGTCCCCGGGGTCCCCGGCCCGCCAGCGGCCCCCCTGAGGGGATGGGAAACTCTCGCCTGCCTCAGTTTCCCCGGGCGGGAATTGGGGCATCACCCCGAGCCCCCCGAGCTGTGGGGTGCGACCCACTAGCTGCTCCTACTGGGGGTGGGAAATCGTTTCCGTGCCTCAGTTTCCCCGTGCGGGAGCTGGGGGAACCCTCCCAGCCCCCCGAGCCCTCCGAGCCCCCTGACTCCTCCCCACCCTGTCGCCCCCAGGTCGCTTCCAGCAGGTCCAGGCCCTGGCCGCCACCGCCGACGCTTTCTTCTGCCTCTACTCCTACGTGTCGCGGACCCCCCTGCAGCGCATCGCCCCCCCCCGGCCCTCCCGGCCCTATCGCGACATCCCCGACAGCGCCGAGCTCCGCGGGGCCCGGCCCGGCCCGGCCCCGCCCGGGGAGCGCCTGAAGCGCGCGGTGTCCTCGCTGTGCCTCTACACGGGGAGGGACGGGGACATCCCGCGGGGGTCCCGGGGGGCGACCCTCGGCCCCCGCAGCGCCCTGGGGAAGGGGGGGCTTCGGAAGGAGCCGGGCGGTGCCCCCGAGGGCTGGCGGAGGGACGGCGACGCGGGGACGGTGCAGCGGGGGCCGTCCCCGAGGCCAAACCCCGTGGGGACACCGGCGGGGACAGCGCGGGGAGCCCCGGAGCGGTCCTGGACCCACGGCCGGGCGGTTTGGGGGCCCGGGGGGGCTCCGTGCCCGGCGGGAGCAGCACAGAGGGGCACAAGGGACCCCTGGCCGGACGCCGCTGCCCCGTGGGACAATGTCACGGTGTCCCCCACGCTGGGTCCCCTGTCCCCGCACGCCAGCAGGGTGGGGATCACCCCCGAGCCCCCGGCGGGGCTGGGACCGGAGGGCGACTCCGGCCTCGGCTCCTGGTGCCACCCGGGTGCCACCGCAAGGGCTGGAGGCCACCGGGCTGGGATGTGGGGGGGTCCCCCGGGGCTGCAGCCCCCCGGGAGGGTCCCCTCGCCCCTCGCCCCCCGAGGAGCGGCGGAGTCCTTCGAGCTGGAGGAGGTGAGGAGGAGGAGGAGGAGGAGGAAGGGCCCTCCTGGCTGGCGCGGGGAAGGCGCTGGAGCGGGAAATGTCCCCGGAGCTTCCCAGGCTTTTAAGGTTTAAATGATTCAGAGCCTCGGGCGGAGCCGAGCCCGGGGGGAGCCGGGTCACCTCCCTCCCCCGCGGGCACAGGCACGCACAGGCCGGGCCGGGGCACGCGTGGGGACACGAGGGACACGTGGAGGCGGTGACACAGCTTTGTCGCGATAGCGGGGACGCGCTCAGCCCCCCACCGACCCCCCCGCAGGTGCTGAGCGAGGAGGAGGATGGTGACGATGATGAGGAGGAGGATGATGATGATGATGATGCCGCCCCCGAGGAAGACGCCTGGTCCCCCCATCCGTCCGTCAGGACCCGAAGGAGTGAGTTGGGGGGTTCCCCACCCTCCTGGGGGACAGCTGGTGTCCGGTGCCAGCGCGTCCCTGCCGTGTCCCCGCCGTGTCCCCCCGCTGCAGGCTCCGTGTTCCACGGGCGGTCCGACAGCAGCGGCTTCGGGGAGGAGCCGGTCCCCGCCTCGGCACCCCCGGCCCGGCCCCGCGGCCCCGACTGGGTGACCTGAGGCCACCTCAGGGGGACGTGGGGCCTTGGCCGGCTGTCCCACGGACGTTTTGGACACGCGTGTGGCACGTGTGCGCGTGTGTGGGTGTGGGTGTGTGTGCACGTGTGGGTGTTTGGCACAGAAAAACCTCTGGACTCAGGATTTTGCTCCATATTTTGTCCCCCCCCTCGTCCCCCAGCCCTGTGGCTCGGGGCCTGCAGCGGGGACGTGTCCCCAGCCCTTGGGGACGTCACTTGCACTTTGGCCACGTTGGTAACACTATGGGGGGTGGGGACACAATAAAGTTCCCGAAGGGATGACGGCGGCTGTGTCCCTGCCTGGGGCTTCTGGGGGGGTGGGATCCGGCCCTGCCCAGGCCCCACCCTTGGGGGACGGGGAGGGGTCCCGCGTCACCCCAGGTGCGAGCTCCAGGATCCCGGGAAGGAGCCACCACGGTCCCTTTGTCCTCGGGCTGTCCCTGTCCCCGTCCCGGCCGCCTCCCGGGACTCTCCGGGTGCCAGAGTGGCACGGGCCGCAATTCCTGGGAAAGGGAAGTCCCGGTGGATCAACGGCCCCGGGGCTTCCCCATGGAGAGCAGCCAGGGTGGGATGATCCGGGATTATCCCCGCGGCCCCTCTGGCACCGGCACCGGGGCTGGATCCCCAAACGCGGGGGGGGATGGTCCCACCCCACCGGGGCTGCTCCAGGATGGATCCGGCTGCTCCAGGGTTCACCCCCATCCTGGGACCGTGTGGGACCCCAAACCCGGGTGTAGCCGGGACCCCCCAGTGCCATCCCCATCCCGGTCCCCCTCCCCATTCCTACCCCATCCCCTGGCTCTGCCCGGCCCTGGCTCATCGCAGAAATAAACCCAGGATTTGCTGGCAGAGCCTGGATGGGGCTCTGGAAGCCTCTGGAAAAGCCTCAGTGGAGCTGAGCTGAGCTCAGGGACCGGCCTTGGTGAATGTCACCCACCCCTGGGACACCCGGGGCCGGTCCCATCCCACCGGGAGCCAGGCTGGGACGGGGATGGGGTTGGGGACAAGCTGGGACATCTTCATGCATCCAGGGAAAGGAGAGCAACAGCTCCAGCACATTTCATGGACACCTTGGAGCCTGCGGTGCTTTCCGGGAGGGTTTTAGGGGGATTTTGGGGCCATTTAGGATGAATTAATCCAGTGGGATGAGGAACCTCGGGGTGGTGGAGCAGCACAAAGAGGTTCCTCTTGCCATGAGGTGTTTCTGCCTCCCCACGAGGGCGTTTGGGGATTAACTCCCTGATCCAGGATTCCAATTCCCTCCTGGGGGCTCTGGCTCTGCCTCCCGGATCTGGCTGCCCCAAATCCCTGCCCGGGGCACAGCTGGGCTCTCCTCACCCTCCTCTTCCCACCGGGAATGAACGGGACGTTCTGAGCCACCAGGAACAGGGAGGAAGGTGGCACAAATCCTCCCTCGGGCGCTGGGATGATGGAAAACACCCAGGATTCATCCCTCGGCTCGGCAGCCAAGAGGAAGGATGCGGCCAAACCGTGGGAGCTGCTTCCCACGGGGAGCAGGAGCTGCTGGGGGGGCAGGGAAGGAGAGGGGGGAGCTGCCGGCAGGGCCCCGTGTCCTACATTTGGGGCTGGGTTTGATGCAGGGTCTGCTCCATCCCCGCTGGCACCACATCCAGCCCCATCCATCGCCAGCCCCATCCATCGCCAGCCCCATCCACACCCGTCCCCTGGCCATCCCCCATTCCCATCCCCATTCCCATCCCATTCCTCAGCCCTATTCCCACCCCACATCCAGCCCCCACTCATCCCTGCAGGACCCGGAGCATCTCCTGGGGCACATCCCTGAATTCCCCACGCCAGCCCTTGGAGCTGCTGTCAATCAATCATTCCCTAAAATTCCACCTAAACCTTTTCCCAGCGCTCCCGGTGCGGGCGCAGCCGAGCACATCCCGGGATTGCTGTCAGGCCACGCTCGGCTGCCCCGTCCCTGGAGACGGACACGGATCCACCCTCGGACGGGAATTGTTTGCCAAGCAGCTCCCGGGGAATGATTCATCCTGATTTTCCGTGGGTCAAGGCTCCCGGCTCTCCGTGCCGTGTCCTGGCCATGTCCAGCCCGTGGTCACTCCTTGTCCTTGGCCTTGGAGCACCGGGCTGGGCTCAGCTCATCCCGCTCACCCCTGGAGAGGTTCCGAGCTCAACCCCATTCCAAAGGGGGAGCACGGGGATGCTCCTGCCCCATCCCAAAAGGGGATTTCCGCAATTCCCGAGCGCAGCTGGGCTCCCGACGTGTTCCAGTGGGACGATTCCCATCATCTCCCCCCCCAAATATTCCCACTCCCCACCAGGGCTGGGACTGGACCCTCCACCCCCCCTGTCCCTCCATCCCCCCCTGTCCCTCCATGTCCCCAAATGTCCCTTCCCGTCCGTTTTCCGTCAAGTGCTGGGAGATCCAGTGCTGGAGAGCGTGAGGGCCTGGGAGGGCGTGCGGGGTGACCAGGGGCGCACTGGGGGACTCTGGGGTGCACTGGGATGGTCCGGGGTGGGATCCAGGGAGCTCTGTTGGGGCTCTGGGGACTCAGGAATTGCTCCGGGGTGGGGCTGGGCTGTCCCGGGGGGGCTGCGGGGTTAATCCGGGCTAATCCTGCCCTGGCACGGGCACCTGCCCACACCTGGAAAATCCCACACGTGCCCGAGCCCTCCCCGAGTCCCTTCATAAGGGGCAGAGCCCGGTCCCGACTCATCCCTGCGTTCTCCTGGTCGTGATCCGTGTCCGAAATCCACCAGAATGATGAAGCTCTGGACCACGCTTCTGCTGGCCGGGCTCGTCGGCAGCCTGGCCACTGCCCGTGAGCCGGGGACACGGGGTGGCACCAGGGGTGGCACCGGGGTGGCACTGGGGGGGTCCCGGTGGGTGCAGGAGGGGGATCAGGGTGCCCGGGGTGTCCCCAGATGGGGTGCAGATTGTGGGTCCCGACCCACCTGGGGGTCCCGACCCCCGCCCAGGTGGGCGATGCCACCTCTCCTCTTCCTCCCACAGGGCCTGTGGAGGAGGCGAGTCCAGGGGCTCCCGCGGAGCTGTTGCACCCCATCAAGGGCCTCCTGGGGGGGCTCCTGGGACTGGAGGCTCTCGAAGAGAGCCCCGTAGAGTCCGAGGATCCTGAAGCGAACCCCGCAGAGTCCGAGAATCCTGAAGCGAGCCCCGCAGAGTCCGAGGATCCCGAAGCGAGCCCCGCAGAGTCCGAGGATCCCGAAGAGAGCCCCGTAGAGTCCGAGGATCCCGAAGAGAGCCCCGTAGAGTCCGAGGATCCCGAAGAGAGCCCCGCAGAGTCCGAGGATCCCGAAGCGAGTCCCGCAGAGTCCGAGGATCCCGAAGAGAGCCCCGTAGCGTCCGAGGATCCCGAAGCGAGTGAGTTGGAATCAGAGGATTCCGAGGAGAACCCTGAGGAGTCGGAGGAGCTCAGCATAGATCCGACCCTCCTCGTGGAACTGGCAACCAGACTGCAAGGTTTGGGAGCCCCCCCCAAACCCCCTGGACCCTTAATGGGAGGGCAGACCTTTGGGTTCTGTCTCTGTTCCGAGGTGGGGTTGGTGCTGCCATGTGAGGGCTCCTGAGGGTTGGGAATGATCCCATATCTCTGTCCCGGTTCTGAGATGTGGGGAACGGGAGGGTCGGACCCCCCCGAGGCACAGAGGGAGATGGGAGAGGGGACGGTGGCACCTCCGGGGCATCACACGGGGGTCAGGACGTGCGGGGCATCAGTGCCAGCCACTGCTTTGGGTGCGTGGGGGACCCCGAGGAGGGGGTGAGGAGCCCTCGGGGTGCTGAAGACCCCCGGTTTTGCCCTCACAGAGGCCAAGGCAACCCAGAAGAACGAGGGGGTCCTAGCTCTGCTCACGGATGTGCTGGACCGGCTGCTGAATGCGCTGAGCACAAACATCATCGGGTGCGCACGGGGGCTCGGGCAGCTGCCCCGAGGTCAGCGCCCCAAAACGGGTCCCGGCCCCTCCCGGCGGCTGAGGGGGGCTGGGGGCGGCTGGGGGCTCCCAGGGTGGGATGGGGAGGCTGGGCTGGGGCTGAGCTCCGCTGCGTTTTCTCTCTTCCAGGTGACCCGAGAGCACCGTGAGGGCTCCCCCAGGGCCGGGGGACGGATCCCGCTGCCCCCCCCGAGCTCCCGGCTCGTCCCGCGGCTCTCCCCGCTCCAGGCGCCTGCACCGCCCCGCCCCGCTGATCCCAAATAAAGCCGATCCCAAACGCCGCCCGTCGTGTCCTGCCGGCTCTTCCGGGGGGGAAAATGGGGCCGGGGGCTATCCTGGCGTCCAGCACAATGAACCGAGGTCCCTCGACTCCATCCTGGTGCCCGTGGGGGGTTTGGTGCCCGTTTTGGGGTCCCAGGGCCACTTCAGCCGTGCCTTCAATCCTCAAACACCCCGAAGACTCCTCCAGCTGTGCCCAGCTGTGTCTCCGGGTCCTGCAAACTCCAGACCCCCAGACCCCAACCCGCAGCACTTCCCTGTCCCCAAACTCTCGCGCCCAGTCGGGATTTGGCTCCTGTCCCTCGTTAGTGGGGGTCGCTGTCTCCCGAGGCTCTTCCAGGGTGGGCAGGGACAGCTCGGGGTCCCCACGGGGGTCCCCAGCTCAGTGGCCCGGCTCGGGGTGTCCCGGAGCTCTGGGTGGGACACGGGGGTCCCTGGGTGGCCGGGGGGTGCCCGGGGACAGCCTGGTCCCCTCTGCCACATCCAACATCTCCTGTCCTTGTCCCTTTCCCGTCTCTCCTCACTGCGGGGGTGACCGCCAGCCCTGGGGGGGGGTCCTTGGGGACCCAGACGGTCGCTGGGGACCACCCTGGCGATGTCCCTGGTGCCATCGCTGGTCCCATCCCCCCATCCACGGATGTCCTGTGGGGGCCGAGGTGTTGGATTGGCAGCTCTGATACCCCCCGGCTCTGCCAGAGCCCTGCCCGGGGGGGGGCGGGGGGCTGCGGTTTCCATGGCGACGGCGATGATGTGGCAGCTCCGTGGGAAGCGGGAGATCTTCGCGGGGCCGGGGGAGGAGGGGGGGAGCAGCTCCGCGTCTTCTCGGAGCCGTGGGACGCTCCCGAGGGACCCGGCCCCGTCCGGGATCAGCCCTGTCCCGGTTCCGTGAGGTCCTTGGGGTTGGTCCCTCCCAAACCCCACATGGGCCCAGGGCACGTGGCGGAACTGGTACCCACTGGTTTCCAGTTCGGGAGCCCAGTAAGGGAAGTCTCGCGGCTCTGTTTCCACTCCCTCGTCACCCCCAACTCACTCAGCTCTCCAGGGGCGGGGGGACACCCGAAATCAATGATTTTCCCCTCCCTAAATTCCCCCTAGGAACAAACCCAGCCCCTCCTGGTGCAGGGAAATGCCTCATCCCGGTGTGAAGAGCTGCCTCATCCTCCTCCTCCTCGCTGGCTGACATCTCGCCGCGCCTCCTCCCACCGCTGCCGGGCAGCTTTTTCCCCAAAAGCAGCGTTTTTTGGGCCGTTTTTCCCCAGGGGAAGGCGCGTGGTGCCAGCTCGAGGAGCTCTGGGATGCAGAGTCCCGCTGGGAGCCGGCCCAGGGATGCGGAGGGGGCGGAAAAATGAATTCGGTGCGAGCTCCCAGCGCAGGTGAGAGAATTCACAGCTTCACAAAAATCAGCTTTTCCGGCTGGCTTTTTTTTTTTTCCCCAGGAAAAGGCTCCCGGTGAGCAGAGCCGGGCTCGGCGCTGCCGCAGAGTGGGATGTCCCCGGGGAGGTGGCACAAGTCGTTCCCGACAGCTCCTCCCGCTGTCATTGTCCCTCGAGGGGGAATCGAGCGTGATCAGCGATGGATTTGGGGCTGCAGCGGGGCTGGCATCGCGCTCGGGCTGCCGGGGCCCTCCCGGGTGGGGCCACCCGGCGTGAAAATGTCACCCGCGGCCACCTGGGGTGCAGGGCCGGGCGTGACGCTGTCCCTAAATCGCGGAAATTGACCTCAAATAAAGGACGGAGCAGAAAAATGGAGCGGGGACGTTCAGGGACCCCACAGAGTTTTGGGATCAGCAGCTCCCGGGTGGCGACATCCAGGGGACATCCAGCTGGACATGCAGGTGACGCCACCAGCTCCCAGGTGGTGACATCCATCCAGGTGACCTCCTGCAGGCTCCCGGCTGGATGTCCCCGCCCGGGAGCTGTGGCCCCAAAAGGCAGTGACGCCCCCAGTAAGCGGAGTGGGGGGCACTGGGGACACTGGGGCTGGGGTCCAGCATCCACCCCACACCTCCGAGGCCAGGGAAGGCTTTTCCTGGCTCTGAAGGCCGGGGTGGGGATGGGGATGGATGGGGATGGGGATGGGGGCGGTCCTGGGGGCAGCTCGCAGGGGTCGCTCGGAAGGAGCAGGGACAAGGAGCACCCCGGAGTGTCCGCTCCTGCCCCGGACCCCTCGGGATGCGGATCCTGGAGCCGGCCCAGCCGGAGCCTCAGCCAGATCCAAGGAGCCAGCTCGGAGCAGCCGCCCTTGGAGGACCCGATCTTAATTAATTTTGGTTCATCGAGTAATTAGCAGATTCGCCCGTGAAGGCTCGGGAAATCCTCGTTCCCTGCACGGAGCTGCTCCTCCTGCGCGGGGAGCCGCGGCTCTCCCGGGGTGCTCTGCCCTGACCCTGCAAACGCCCCCCAACCCCCCCCTGCATCCCGGTGTCCGCGGAGGGGCCGGGGCCCCTCACCCCGAGGGGTTTTTCCCTGGAGCTGGCGCGGATCCCCGCTCCCTCCGGGAATGCCGGCGCGGCTCCACGCCTGGGTCGGGGCCAGGCTGGCCCAGGTGCCGCCGCGGGCCCCGGGGGACATCCGGGGCCGTTCCGGGGGGGCTCGGCAGCCCCGGCTGCGGAGCCGCGGGACAGGGGCGGCAGCTGGGCGAGGACGCTGCCAAACGGGCAAAGCCGTGCCCGCAGCTCAACATCTGGGGCCCGCGGTCGCCGTCCAGCCAGCAGTGCCCCCGCCTGTGCCAAGGCCGCCTCCTCCTCCTCCTCCTCCTGCGGCAAGGCCCGGCCGGGGGCGGCGCGGCTGGGGAGGAACCTTTTCCACGCTCTGGGAATGTCGGGACAGGCTCCGGGAGCCCCCAGGCCGGGAGGAACCGGTGCCAAAAGTGGGAGACCCCCCCTGCCGGGATCCCCCGGGGTCCCGCTGTGACCCCACGGGGGTGTGTGTGGGGGAGTGAGGGGTGGCCGTGGTCCCACACAGCAGCGGGGGTCCCTGGGGTGGCACCCAAGGGTGTGGGGTGTGCCTGTGGCAGAGTCCTGTGACCCCAGGGCTGTGCGGTGCCCCCTGTCCTGGGACCCCAAATCCCCCCAGCCCCCCCCGGGCTGTGCCGGACCCCAAATCCTGACTCTCCAAATCCCCCCAGCTCCCCCCGGGCAGTGCCGGACCCCAACCCCACACGGCGGAGGCCGCCCAGATCCTCTCGAGCCCTCCCGCCCGGGGATCCCACCCTGGACAAGTCTTGGCTCCCCCTAAATCCTCGCTGCCGCCGGGATGGGGGCCCTGGGGACGCCCCGAGCGCGGCCGGGGACAGCGACGGGGGGGGCTCGGCTGCTGAGGGCTCCCGCCAGCAGAGGTCAGCTCCGGCCCGGGCATGCGGGAGCCGCTGGCGGGCGGCGCCGGGCGCGATTCCATAGGCGATTCCGGTCAGATTCCATGGGATTCCATGGGGGATTCCATGGGTGATTCCATGTGATTCCATGTGCGATTCCCGGTCAGATTCCATGGGATTCCATGGGGGATTCCATGGGCGATTCCCGGTCAGATTCCATGGGATTCCATGGGGGATTCCATGTGATTCCATGTGCGATTCCTGCTCAGATTCCATGTGATTCTCTGTGATTCCATGTGATTCCATGTGATTCCATGGGTGATTCCAGGTCTGATTCCATGTGATTCCATGGGGGATTCCATGGATGATTCCCGGTCAGATTCCATGTGATTCCATGGGTGAATCCCGGTCACATTCCATGTGATTCCATGTGCAATTCCATGGGGGATTCCATGGGGGATTCCCGGTCAGATTCCATGTGATTCCATGTGATTCCATGTGCGATTCCATGGGTGATTCTCGGTCAGACTCCATGTGATTCCATGGGGGATTCCATGGGTGATTCCACATGCGATTCCCGGTCAGATTCCATGTGATTCCATGTGATTTCATGGGTGATTCCTGGTCAGATTCCATGTGGTTCCATGTACGATTTCATGGGTGCGATTCCATGGGTGATTCCGGGTCAGATTCCATGTGATCCATGTGATTCCATGTGCAATTCCATGTGCGATTCGAGGTCTGATTCCATGTGCGCTGCTGCCTCCCTTCGGGGGGGTGACACGAGGGACCCCAGCCCACCCAGGACCCCCACCACGAGCCGCGTTCCCGGCAGGAAAAATCCTTCTTGGGGGGAGGCTCGTGGGGATTTCCCAGCAGGAAAAGCCCCTCTCAGGGGGTTCCGGGGGGATCCCAGCAGGAAAAGCCGCTCTCGGGGGGTT
>NW_024581075.1:15104-47090 GCF_017639235.1 Corvus kubaryi
GGGGTTCCGGGGGGATCCCAGCAGGAAAAGCCGCTCTCGGGGGGTTCTGGGGGGATCCCAGCAGGAAAAGCCCCTCTCGGGGGGTTCCTGCCCCAGGAGGTTCTGGGGGGTGCGCGCCCCCCCCTCCTGCTCCTTCCCAGCTCTGGCACCTGGGAAACTGGGGCGGGAAAATGGGGAAGGGGAACCTGAGGAAGGGGGAATGGAGGAAGGGGAAACTGAGGCCGGAGCCGTGCGAGAGGCTCAGCCCCGCACATCTCAGGTGACCCCCACTCCGTGGCCCACACCCGGGGGTTTCTGGGGGGACGGGAGCGTCCCCAGTTCCTGTCATGTCCCTTCTCCAGCACCAGCGGCCGTCAGGGTGGGGAAATTCCCTCCGGAGCCTCCGGGACCCCGAGGTTGGAGCACCCGGGGGGTTTGGAGACCCCAGAACAGTCGAGGGGGACCCCGGGGACAGCGTCCCTTTGTCCCCGCCCCCGCGGCACCTCTGGCCGGTGCCACCATCGCTCAAAGTGACAAACACGGGTCAGGGAGCGCTGGCCGCAGCCCCCCGCCCCCTCCCCCCCAACCTCGGGGCCCCCCAGCCCCTCGTTTCTCCCTAATTGCATTCCCCAGTGTTATGCAAATGAGGCGGCCCGGGCGCAGCTGCCGGGATTAAATTAGACCCCGTTAATACGCGGTAATTGCGCTTCCGCACGGGCCCAGGAATTCCAGCCGGGCCGCAGGGGCGGGAAGCGCCTTTCCCAATATTTACTCTGGAAATTGCCCTCCCTTCCAGGCCGCGGCCCCGCCGGGGGGATGAGGGACACCGGGGCGGGGGGGCCGCGGGGGCAGGGCTGGGATGAGCTTCCCTTGTTCTCATCAGCCCCAAATTCGCCCCAATCTGCGGCTTTGGGAGCGCCTGGGGGGTGGCTTCATCCCCTTTTCCAGGTGGAGCATCCTTGAGGTGGAACATCCCGGGGTGGAGCTGCATCCGCGTGAGGCATCATCCAGGTGGAGCATCCCAAATTTGGCTCCTTTTGGCCAGTCCTGGAGCCTTCGGGAGGACTCCACGTCCTCCTAAATCCTGGTGGAACTGCCCTTGTCCCCCGCGGCTGAGGAGGAAGAGGAGGAGGAGGATGATGATGATTTCAGGGGGGGCTTGCTAAAAGGGTCACGTTGTGGGGATATTTCGGGAATGACCATCAGCTCAGGACCTGCCACACCTTCCCTGGGGGTCACTGCCCGCCCCTGGGGGTCTGCGCTGCCCAGAGCCCCCCGGCAGAGAGGGACACTGGGGCTGGGAGTGTCACCAGTGCCGGGGGATGGGGAGCGGGGAGGGATGCGGGGTGGCGAGAGGATGGGATGGGGGGTGTCCCGAGGGATGAGGGAAGGGAAGGGGACGAGGGAAGGGAACATCTTTGCCGAGCGTTCCCGGGGGGGGCCGCGGCCGCCGTAACCTCAACAGATGCGGGGCCCCCGCACAATGGGATCAGCGGCGGCACGTGGCCGGCGCAGACAATGCCCTGCACCCCCCGGGGGTCCCGCGGCCCCGGGGGAGCCCGGACCGTGTCCCCCCTTCCCCGGGGCGCCCACCGGCCCCTTTGTGCGGGTGCCGGGACCTGTTGGAGCCATCTGTCAGGGGGGGCCCGCAACAGGCAGATTTATCGGCCGCAATCTGTTCGTGCCGCCCGGCCCGCGCGCCGGGAAGGGAGCCACGGAGCCGCCTAATGAATTAATTAGTATTCCCCGTAATCCCGGGCTGCCGGGGCCGCGATTCCGAGCGCTCCGGGGCCATGGGGAAGGGTCCCGCGCGGGGACGCGGGGATTTGGGGAGCAGCGGATGGATGGGGGAAGTCAGGGAGGTGATTTTTGGGGTGTCACCGCTGTCCCCCCCCCCTTTCAGCCCGGCTGCTGCAGAGGGGCGCAACTCCTGCCCCAAGCTGGGGGACCCCCAGGTCCGAGGGCTTCCCCAGTCCTCAGACCAAGTTAAACGACCCAGGACCCCAGAAATTTCGGGGGGGTGTCTTTTTTCCGCCCCCCGCTCTCCCTTCTCGGGGGCTGCCGAGCCTCCAGGTCCATTCCCCCGCCTGTCCCCAGCTCGGCCGGGCCCCTTCTGGCTCTACCGAGCGATAATTACTCCCCTTCGCTCTCTCATTACAGCCGGGAGGGGGTCGCAGCCCCCGCGCCCACCCCCAGCACCCGGGTGGGAGCCGGTGTCACCCTCGGTGTCACCAGGGCAGTGCCCAGCAAGGGGGGGCGGCGGGTGGGGACACCCCCAGGCCTGTGGCACTGGTGGCACCGTCACATCGTGTCTTGGGGGATGCGGACCCCCGGGGGCTCCCCCGAGGAGGGGGCTGAGTGTCGGGGGCTGTCCTGGGGCTGGGCAAACTGGGGGGGCCCATGCGGGGGTGTCCGTCCGGGGGGATCCATCCATGGGGGTCCATCCAGGGATTCCCGAGGGTCCCCCCCGCCCCGCCAGTCCCCAATCCCGGGACGCTCGGGCGCTGCCGTCGGGGTCCCGGTGGGGCCGCGGGAGGAGCCGGGCCCGGTCACTCCCCCCGTGGGAGGAGCCACGCGGGACCCGCGGCCGGGCAGGAGCCGCGGGCAGCGCGGAGCTCTCAAAACCGCCCGAGCGCGGAGCCGCCGGTGCCCGCTGCGCTCCCGGTGCCGCTCGGCGGGAGCTGCCCGCGCCCCCGGGGCTGGCCCCGCCATGTCCCCGGGCAAGTGACACAAGTGACAGCGGGGGACTCGCTGCGGTGCCCAGGTAACGGCGGACCGGGACCCCCGGGGGTGCCCCCGACGGGGCTCCGCGGCCGCTCGGTGCTCCCGGTTCCCCCGGGATGGCGCGGGGGGCTCTGCCCCCGCGGAGGAGCGGCGGGACCCCGGCCCGGGGAGGGGTTGAGCCGCCGGGGGTGCGGGGAGAGGGGCGGGATGGGGCCACAGCCGCTCCCGCCGGTCCCCGTTGGGGACGGAGCCGCGGTCCCGGGGCCGGGCGGGGACACCGCGAGGGTGCGGAGACCCCCGGGCACGGCGGGGCCGGGGTCTCGCTGGGGATGGAGGTGGTGAAGGAGGCGACTTCCTCAGGCAATTCCCTCTTTGTGTAATTTCTTTCCGTTTTTTTTTTTTTTTGTTGTTGTTTTAAATCAATATTCTGCAGAAAGAAAGCAAAATCCCCTTAAAAATTCCAACGGGACTTCCAGAGAGAAAACTTTCCCTGGAAATGCCGGGCAGGGTAGGGGCGCGGGGCTCCCCTCGAGAAGGGAGCCCCAAACCCGGGGATTTCCTCCCGGGATGGATCCTGGTCCCCGGGAGCAGCGAGGGGAGGGAGGGCCCCCGAGGATGGGGGGGAAAAGGAACCCCCGGCTGCAATCTGGAGGGGTTTTGGGGCAGATCTGCAGCCTTTTGGGGCTGATCTCAGCGGGTCCATGCCTTCATCCCACCAGAGGGACTCGGGACCAGCCGGACCCATCCCCCCACCCCCAAAACGATCCTCCCTCCCACCCACCCGATTTCCCAGCCTCCGCCAGACCCCCGGTGCTCCGCCAGGAGTTAATTGGGGCTGCGTGGTCCTTTGGGGATACGACAGCAATTAACACCCTAATCCAGCCCGGGAGCCCCATCACGCATATTAAAAGTGGGATTTTCCGCGTGGGATGGTCGGGAAAGGGGAGCCGCGGCTCGGGCAGCACTTCCAGCAAAGCTGCTTAGGGGCTAAAGCTTTATGGAATGAGTCAGGGACGGTGATGGGATTTGAGGGGGCTGATTAATGGGGACCCGGGGCCTCTCCCGGTGCTGCCACCGAGGGGAACGGAGGCTCAGTGAAGGAAATTCTCAGACCGGGAATTCCCAGCCCCCTGTTGTCACCCCCAGTGTGACAGTCGGGGTGGAGGGCGCGACAGAAGGGATTCAGGAGTGGGAAAAACCCCGAGATGGGATGGTTGGAAGCCCTGGGGAAGGAGGTGCTGGAGCCCAGGGAGAGGCATCAGCGGTTCCCAGATGAAATCCAGTGGAAATTGAGGGGGAAATAGCGGAGAAAGGGAATCCGTGGGTGCCGGGAGCTGCTGCTGTGCCTGGAGGGAGATTTTCCCAACATTTTGAGGATTCTCCCTCTGGAACCCTTTCCCATGTCCCTGTCCCTCCCTTGCAGAGCTCGGGGATGCCCCAGAGCTGCGCCAAGCCCTCGGACATGGCCGAGCTCGTGAGCAGCCAGGGCTGGATGGACGAAATGCCGGGAGCCAAGGCCGAGCTGAAGGAGGGGGACACCAGGACAGGTCCCTTCGGGCTGGGGCCGGCCCTGACCGAGGAGCGCGACAGCGTGGAGGAGGAAGAGGAGGAGGAGGAGGAGGAAGACGGGGAGAAGCCGAAGAGGAGGGGCCCGAAGAAGAAGAAGATGACCAAGGCCAGGCTGGAGCGGTTCCGGGCACGGCGGGTCAAGGCCAACGCCCGGGAGCGCACGCGGATGCACGGCCTGAACGACGCCCTGGACAACCTGCGCAGGGTCATGCCCTGCTACTCCAAAACCCAGAAGCTCTCCAAGATCGAGACGCTGCGGCTGGCCAGGAACTACATCTGGGCCCTGTCCGAGGTGCTGGAGACGGGGCAGACGCCCGAGGGGAAGAGCTTCGTGGAGATGCTGTGCAAGGGGCTGTCCCAGCCCACCAGCAACCTGGTGGCCGGCTGCCTGCAGCTGGGCCCGCAGCCGCTCTTCCTGGAGAAGCACGAGGAGAAGGCCCCTGCCTGCGAGTCGTCCCTGGCTGGCCACTCCTTCGGCTACCAGGGGCTGCCCAGCCCCCCCTACGGCTCCATGGAGTCGCACCTGCTGCACCTGAAGCCGCCGGCCTTCAAGAGCCTGGTGGACGCTTCCTTCGGGAGCCACCCCTCTGACTGCTCCACGCCCCCCTACGAGGGGCCCCTGACGCCGCCCCTGAGCATCAGCGGGAACTTCTCCCTGAAGCAGGACGGGTCCCCGGACCTGGATAAATCCTACCCCTTCATGGCCCACTACCCCTCGGTCAGCCTGGCTGGAGCCCACGGACCCGGCTCCCACTTCCAGAGCTCCGTGCCCCGCTACGAGATCCCGCTGGATGTGAGCTACGAGTCGTTTCCACCTCATGTGGCCGGGCCCCAGCTCGGTGCCATCTTCAACGAGTAGTGGGGCCGGACAGGGGTTTGGGGCAGGGAGAAGTCGGGCGTGGAGCCGTTGCCAAGGCGGACACAGCCGGAGCGAGGGGAGGACACTCCGGAGCCGGAGTGAGGGACCCCGAGCATCTCTGCAGGACGCGGCCCTGGAGGTGGCCGGTGCCACCCTGCTGCTGTCCCCGCTGCTGTCCCCAGGAGCCACGTGAACCTTTCTGAGCTCTGAGTGGTCACTGCCGCGTCCCCCAGAGATGCTCCCGAAGGTGCTTCCCCTCCGGGATGTCCATCCTGACACTGGATCCAGCCCCATCCAGCCCTTGGAACATCCATGGCCGAGGCGGCTCCTCTCCCTCCCTGCTCGGGGCAGCGGGGTGGGGACACATCCCTGTCCCTGTCAGCTCCTGCTGCCCCTCGGGGTGACCGGTGTCCCTTCCCCGTGCTCCAGTGTGGTCATGGATTTCCCAGTCCAGCCGTGGCCGGGTGGGAATGAGCTGGACACTTGTGGGAAACCAAAATGGGAGATTTCCCACCCCAGGGAGAACCTTCTCCTGCTGCCATCATGGATGGAGGGACAGCACCCAGGGATGGAGGGACAGCACCCAGGGATGGAGGGACAATGTCCAGGGAGGGAGGGACAATGTCCAGGGATGGAGGGGCAGCGTCCAGGGACAGTGGTCCATCATCCAAGGTCAGTGGTCCATTGCCCAAGGATGGTGGCCCATCATCCATGGACATCCCAGTCCCTTATCCCAGGTCACCACAGTCCAGCCAGGCCCTGACCACCCCTGTGGCCATCCCTCCACTGCTCCCCTCCCGCTACCCGACCCCTTCAGAGCCCCCCCCGTGCCCCCCAACCCCACGGGATCGTCCACACACAGACCTGGAAACCCCGGATGGGATCCTGCTGATCCTTCCCAGAATCCCGACTGGAAAAGGAGCCACTGATCCCCTCTCCCGTTTGGGGCCTCTCCTCCTCTCGGTTCGTAGCATCCCCTGAGCGCCAACAAAAGCCTGTCTTAATTCCCTGCTTTATTTATTAATTACTGTGTGTGAGGGGTCCTAATTTATTTCCTCTCGTTTTCCACGGAAACCTGGGATGTGCCGAACGTTTTTCCCCCTCCGTCTTCCAGGCCCGTCGTGGGAATTCCCTTCGTGGAGACGTTGTGGTTTTTGCCGTGCTGGTGCTCCAGGGTTATTTATTAGCCATTATTTATTTAATTTATTTCCCTCCCCGCCCTCACCACCTGATTGTTTTTTCTGGTGATAAACCCCAGTATTTCCATATTTAATGCCAAACTCCGTATTTAACGGCCATTCCATGGATTTGGGAGGCGGATCCTGCCGGCAGCTCCCAACTCCTCCGCGAATTTTGAGACGAGCAATAACTTTTAAATACTATGCAACGATTTTTTTGGTTTTGTTTTTCAAAGAAAAGCCAGGCACCTATTTTTGATGTCCCCGTTGGCCAAATCTCCCTGGTTTTGTATAAAGTTGGGAATTTGGAGATGATTTGAGGTCCCTGCCCAGCCCCCGGGTCCTGGGGCTTCTTCCCTTTTGTACTGAAAATGTTTTATCCTTTTGTAAAGAGAGCAGATTTGGGGTTTTTAGCTCGAATAAAGTCGTGGTCTTGTTTCAAGCAGCTTTGCCCCGGGGCTGTTGTCTCCTTTTTTGGGGGGCTGGGGTGAGGGTGGGGGCTGCCAGAGGATCCCTGACCTTGGAGAAGGGCTCTGTGGGGTGCTGGGGGGATTCGGGGTACCAGGAATGGGGGCAGAGCAGAGCCCTGAGGGCACTGGGGGGAATTGGGGTAGAAGGAAATGGGGCACAGCACAGCCCTGGGGTCACAGGCAGATTTTTGGGGTGCGGGGCAGCCCTGGGGGTACCGGTGGGTGTGGGGAGCTGGGATGTGCCCCAACTGCTCCATGCAGGGACTCGGGGACACGTCCACGCAGGGGACACGGCCGTCCTGACTTCACCCCACCTCCTCCCCCGCAGCACCCCCGGGTCCCTCCGTCCCTCCGCAGCTGCGCCCCGACCCCTCGGCAGCGTCTGGCGGCCGTGGGGGCGCGTCCCCCCCGCGTCCCCTCGCGCGGGGACCCCGCTCCACGCGTCCCGCCCCGCTGTCCCCCGGCCCCGCGCCGGCTGTGCCGGAGCCCGGGGGAGCCGCCGCCGCTCGGCCCCGCAAGCTGCGCCCGGCTCGGGCTGAGGGCGGGGGGCTCTCCGGGGGCCCCCGCAGCTGCAGGCGGGCCGGGGGGGCCCCTGCGGGGCCGCTCCGAGCGAGAACGGGGCCGGGCACGGGGAGCACGGGGGGCACAGGGGGCACGGGCCAGGCAGGGGCTGGCGGGGAGCGGGGGGGACCTCCTGCGTCCCCCCCCAAAAAAGGGGAGCGGCGGATTTAGGGACAGGGCGGGAATAGGGATGCGCCGACCTGGGATGGAACTGCCTGGATTGGATTTGGGCGGGGTGGGTCTCACCCTGCCCCGCTCCGGGGGAGGAGTGGGACCCTTCCCGGCACGGACACAGGACACATAAAGGTGGCACCCACCCGCGTGTGCACAGAGGGACACGGACACCGGGCGGTGACACAGACACGGGGCTGTGACAGCGCTGCGAGGGCCCACACGCACCCTCAGCTCCGTGCCGGGCGCCCCCCACGCCCCCCCGCACCCCCGCGGTGGCAGCGGGGCCCCCCCAGCGACGCCCCGAGAGCCCTGGGCTGAGGACAGCGGCCACTGCCCGCCGGGGCCGAGGGTCCAGCTGTGCCCCCGGCCCCCCCGGCCCCTCTCCCGCTGGCCGGTGGCCAAGCCCCGCTCGGTGCCAGCTCCCCCGGGCGCGTGTGCGCCCGACAGCCGGGGCAGCGCCCTTCCAGCAGTCCCAGCCCGTGCCAGCAGGGCAGGAGCCGTGCCAGGCCGCCACTGCGAGGGCACAGCTGGCCCCCGGCTGGCGTGGGGAGGGGGGACGCAGCACCCGGGGGTGTGGGTGCCCCCCGTGTCCCCGCAGGACACCAGGACGGGGGGAGGGTTGGCACTGCTGAGGAGCTGAGAACGGGCGCACTCGCTGCACCCAGCCTGGGGGGCCTGGGGAGGGTCCCTCGTCCCCTCTGGGGGTCCCTGAACACCCCATAGCCCCCCAGCTCCTCCCAGGGGTCCCACAGGTGGGGCGGCACGGGGCAGGCGGGGTCGGGGGGCTGGGAAGGGCTCCCAGAGCGGCTTCCCCTCCCATCCCACCTGCGGAACTCCCGCGGGGGCCGTTGGGGTGTCCAGCCCTGGCCAAAGCCCGTGGAGGGGACTCCCTGTCCCACCCCCCCCGGGACAGCCCCGTTTGGGAGCCGCCCCCGGCCCCGGGGGTCACGGCTCGGGGTCGCCCTGGTTTCCCCGGCGGGGTGGGGGTGTCCAGGGCTGGATAATTGCTAAGTCCCCCGCAAGCCCGGCTTTCAGAGCTGTAATTCTGATATTTGTCTGTAATCTGATAACACCGCCGGCCATGAGCCCCTAATGTGCCCGGCTCGGGAAACCACGCGGATTTTCCCACTAAGCCGGGATATCGGGCTGCGGGGTCTTGACTTAATCGTCTTTTCCCCCGTGGGGACAGCAGATTTTGGCAACGAACTTTTCCTGCTGCTCAGAGTGGGGAGAGGAGCCACCGTGGTCCCGGGAGGATGGAGGCGGTGGCACCGCTGGTGACACCAGGGAACCGGGATGTGCCGGGAGGGGAACGGGGGTCAAACGGGGTCGTGCAAGGCCGTGACCCCCAGGTGCAAACCCCCATCACTGCCACCTCAGCGGCCCTCAGGAGCAGTTTCTTCTCTCCCTCAACCTGAGGAATTGATCCTGGATGTGGCTGTGAGGGTGGGGGGCTCCTGTGTGGGGTGTCCCATTCCTGCAGCATTTTCCATCCATCCGTCCATCCATCCATCCCTCCATCCATCCATCCCTCCATCCGTCCATCCATCCATCCCTCCATCCATCCATCCATCCCTCCATCCATCCATCCCTCCATCCATCCATCCCTCCATCCATCCATCCATCCCTCCATCCCTCCATCCATCCGTCCTCCATCCATCCATCCACCCATCCCTCCCTCCATCCATCCCTCCATCCCAGAGCCATCCCTCATCCACCCCCCACAGGCTGCGGTCCCCAGCCAGGGTGGGAATTGTGTCCTGCAATGTCACCGAGGGCTGGGAACACGAGCTGTCCCCAAATCCAGCAGGGCTAGGATGGGATCGGGGCTGTTCCCATCCCGGCGGCAGCACTGGGAGATCCCTGGAGCCCTCCCTGGCATCTGAGAGACACCAGGAATTCCATCCAGCCGCTTCCCTGGCTGGGACGTGGGAGATGGCAGCTGCCAATGCAAACCCTCTCAAAACCCCGGGGTCTGGTTATTTTTTTTCTGTTCTAATACAAGTTCAGGAAGCTCCCGGCTTAATCCGTACCAGATAAACCAACAGCGCAGAGATTTGGAGTTATTGACGAAGTCTCTGCTCAGGCGAGATTAGAGCTCGGCTTAACGATGTTGCAGGAGGGTTTGGGGACGCTTTAATCAGAATTTGTACAGGAATAATCCCATCTTTAAACTCGTCCCCGGGCCAATCCCTCCCAAGTTGTAATCAGGCGGGAGCCTCTCGGATGAAGAGGCCTCGGGGGTGTTTCCAGCCCAAATGAGTCGGGGGGAGCTCACGCTGGCAGAGAGGAGATTCAGATGGGATACTGGGGAGAAATTCCTCCCTGTGAGGGTGGGCAGGCCCTGGCACAGGGTGCCCAGAGGAGCTGAGGCTGATCCCTGGAAGTGTCCGAGGCCAGGCTGGACATTGGGGCTTGGAGCAGGCTGGGACAGTGGAGGTGACCCTGTGACCCTGCCCATGGCAGGGGTGGCACTGGATGCTCTTTAAGGTCCCTCCCAGCCCAAACCATTCCAGCATTCCCGGATTCGAGCATCCCAGGGCTCGATGATTCCCACGGAATCCCTGCACAAACCCCATAAATCAAAACTAATCCGTGAAGCGAAACCAGCACCGAGACCCGGCTCCGCGATTTCCCCCAACCCCTCCACGAGCTCCTCTCCCGTGCCTCAGTTTCCCCCCGGGATTCACCGGAGCCTCGCCCGGCTCCAGCGCCCGGCGGGGACGCGGCGGCTTTTGTGGCTCGGCGGCGCTTTCAGGGAGCACAAAGGGGCCCCGGCGGCACAGATGGAGCCTTTCAGAGGGGACCCGGGCTCCTTTCGCCGTCTGCCGCCGGGCGCTGCCTCCCGCCGCAATCCCCCTTAATTGAATCCACACTTTCATAGCTCATTACCCCCCTGATGGATTGGATTAGCGGGGGCTGCGCCCGCCGGCCCCGCCGGGGAACAGTTGGCTGCTCCTCGCTGCTCGGCGTCCCCGCGGGCGGCGGCACGAGGGTGCCAGGGGGCCCCGCGGGCTCCTGGCCATGAGCAGCAGCGCGGGGGCAACGGACGCGACCCCGGCTTGGGTCCCCAACGGCCCGGGCCAGCTGCGGGCCAGCGGCGCCGGCACCGCCTCGGCATCCCTGGATTCACCGGGACGAGTCCCAGGGACCTGGATGTGCCCCCACTGTGCCACGGCCGGGGTGGGCGCAGTGCCCTCCCCGCGCTCCTCCCCGTGTCCCCACCTGGGTGCATCAGAGGATGCGCTGTGGGGTGTCAGAGCCCTTGAGGGGCAAAGTTTGGGGTGCTGGATCCCCCGGAGCAAGAAATTTGGGGTGCTGGGACCCCCCAGGCGATGCACCGGGGGTCTGGGTTCGCGGCTGTTGGATCCTAGGAACAACCCCTGGAACGGGAGGGGCGCGGGAGCAGCTCCAGACCGGGGGATCAGCGCCCTCCCCCTGCCCTTCGGGGGGCTCGCGGCAGCGCAAGGAGGGGGCTCTGCCTCCCCCCGCCCCAAAACGCGGGCAGGACCCCGGCACGAGCCGCCCCCTCCCTGTCCCCGTGTCCATATGGGACCAACGGCCGCCGCTCCCTCATTAACCCCTGCTCCGGGGGGACCCCCGGCCCAGCTGCCAGCGATGCTCCGGGGGTCTCGGGGGGAGCTCTGCTCTGCTCTCCCCCTCCCCTTCCATCCCCGGGATAAATCCCTGTTAAAAAGGAAGATTTGCCATCCCAAAAACCTGGCTGGGTCCTACCCCGGCCGCGGCGGGGCCCGACCCCTCCCCGCTGCACCCCTGGGCTGGGGGGATGCTCCAGGGGCTCCCTCCCTGCTCACGAATCCCCCCGCGCACATCAGGGTTGGGTGTTTTGGGGTCGTTTCTCCGTTAATTTGGTGCTCAGGGCTGGGGTGGAGGGTCATGAGACCCCTCGAGGGCTCCCAAAGGCAGGGCAAGACCCTCGCTCCCCACCCAGGCTGTGCCTGGGGACGGGGCAGAGCGTGGGGCTCATGACTGGGGTCATTTCTGCCTCCCTGGCAGCCCTGAGCCCCCCGCCGGGGTTTTTTCGGGATCGACCCAGCGGTGCCGCTCCGGGGGCTGGATCCAGCGGAGATCCCGTCCCGCCGCGGCTGAGGAGCGCCGGGGGCATAAATGGTTTAGCAAATCCCCCTCCGCATCCTCATCCTCTTAGGTCGAGGTGGAGCCGGGCGCTCCCGGAGCAGATGTGGCCGGAGCCCCATCGGGGCAGTTACGGCCGGATCGGTTACGGGAGGGATTAGGGAGGCTCCGCGCCGCGTCCCGGTCCCCGGGGCCGCTCGGATTAGGGTCTAAAGCCGCGGGCTTTGCCTGGCGGGGGCTCAGCTGGAGCCCGAACCCTCCGCATCCTCACTGCGCGCAGCGCTAATGGAGCTGCCGGGGAAACGCTGCCCGGCCTGAGCCGGGAGAAATCCCGCAGGGATCTCTCAGGGAGCCGTTTCCAAGGGGGACAACGAGGCGGGACCCAGCGGAGCAGCTGCGGCAGGGACGGGAGGGTGACAGAGCGGTTCCTCCGCCCGGGACCCCGAGTATTCCGCACACCTCCTAAAAACAGGGAGAAGGGGTCCCTCCTGTTTCTCTGGGATCTCTCCGGGATCTCCCCTGGCCCCGGGCGGGGGGATGATCCCGGGATTCCACGGCCAGCCGCTCCTTCCTCCTTCTCTCCCAGCTCCCTGTGCTCAGCAGAGCGCGGGAAAAAGGGGGAAAGAAGGGGAAAAACCGGGGAAACACGGGGGGGCAAACCCAATAAAACACATGAAAAACGGGGAAAAACGGGAAAAATCCACTCCGTGTGCGCTTTGGGGGGAGCCCAGGGGATACCCCCATATTTCCCCACCTGGAAGCGGGGGTCAAAGCCCCCCGAGTGTCCCCGCGAGCTCAGCTGTGCCAGAGACACCTGGGCAGCCCCGGAGCCCCTCGCGGGGAGCGCCCGCTCCCCCTCCGCGCGTCCCCGGCTGCCTCAGGTGGGGGACGCGGCCGCGCAGGGTCTCCCCCCCGAGAGGCAGCGCTGTCCCCGCCAGGCGCGGAGCTGGGGGGCCCCGGAGTCCCCGAGCTGGCAACAGATGGCTGGAGGCAGCTTGCTGACACCTGCCCCTCCTCTCCTGCCCTGCCCTTTCCTCGCCGCTCGCTCTGTCTCATTTCCCCACACGGGGGGCGAGGCCCGGGGTCCCCCCGCGCTGCCCCCTCGGCCCGAACCGGGAGCGGGACCCCGGGGCAGGGAGCTGTGGAGGGATGTGCCGGCCCTGGGGGCTCCCAGGGGTCCTGGGGATGGGGGGAGGAGGTTGAGGTGCCTCTGCCGGCTCCACGCGGGGGTTTTGGGGGGGCATGGGACCCAGCCACGGGGAGTTCTGCTGTTCCACCTGACCTTGGATGCCTCACACTCGACCCGGTGCAGGCACGGGGGGGCCTCAGCCCGGCAGGGACCTGGAAAAATGCCCAGCGCGGCCGTCCCTGCTCTCCCCAGGGCCGGGGACAGCCAGAGGGGTCCCTTCTGAGTGCACACAAAGGCAGAGCAGCTCCCCAGTATCCCCTGAGCACCTCCAAGCCCCTGCTCCAGTGTCCAGCGCCGCACCCCCCCCGCGGCAGCCGCCCAGGACCCTTCCCTGCCAGGTTTTGCCTCCGTTCTCCCCAGGAATGGGTGTCGGAAGAGCAATTTCCCACCGCCCCTTCCCCGAGGACGCGGGGCCGGGGCTCTGTGTAAACCTGGGGGGGGGTACCGGGGATGTTTGGCATCAACGAGGGTGAGATTTGGCATCCAGGAGGCTGCCGGAGCTGCTGGCAGGGATGGCAGGGATGGCAGGGAGGAGGAGCCGGGTCCTGTACCAGAGGGGGCAGGAACCACCCGCTGCCGAGAGCTCCCGGACGGGCTGGAGGCTCCTGGAGCATCCCCGTCCCACAGCTCTGCCCTGCCCGGTGCCCTCCCCAGCTGGCCCGGGCCACCCTGGCCATGGCCCCAGCGCTGGATCCCTCAAATGACTCCACAATCACCCCCCGTGACACCCCTGCTCCGGGGGACACCACCCGCCCCCAGTCCGGGCCCCCCCCAAAGCCGCCCTCTCCCCGATTTCCCAGCGCATTTCTATAAATCAAGCTCTGGCATTCCCCCCCTCCCCCGCGGCGGGGTTTGGGGGTCACCTGTGACCCCTGGCAGATGGTGCGGGGACTCCCAGCCCTGCCCAGGAACTGCTGCAGCCGGACCATCTGTCAGGCAGCTCCGAGCTCCCGGCTCCCGCCCGGCCCCACCACCCTGGGACCCCCCGACCGCCGGCCCCGCCAGCCCGGGGGTGCAGCAGGAGGGGACGGGGGCAGCGGGGGGAGCTGGTGGCTGTCACTCCCCCCCCGGCACCCCCCAAATCCGGGGGTGAGTGGGGGGCTGTGGGATCCTGGTGCCTCGGGGCGGGTGGGGGTCTTGTCCCGAGCGTGGGGCGTCATCTCCACTGCCCGGCCCGGGGAAGGGGGTGGGGGTCCGGGGAGTGCCGGCCTGGGGGTCCCGCTGCTCCCCCGGGCTCTGCTTTGTCCCCCTGAGGGCGGTGCTGGAGCACCTGGAGCCCTGAGCCGCCCCAGCTGGGGGGGGTTTGGGGGTCTCTGGGGAGCCGCGGCCCCCGGGGAGAGCTCAGCTGGGCAGGGGTGGGGGAGGCACCCGGGGCAGAGCCGAATTCCCGGGAAGGGGCCCCGGGGAGAGGCTCCGGGGGACAGAGCTCCGGGGACCGGCGGTGTGCGGGGGGACAAAGCCTCGGGGGGCTCAGAGAGGGGGTGGGGGCACAAACAGAGGGAGAAATGGGGTGCGGGGTGGATAAAGGGGGAGCCGCAGCTCCTGCCCCCGGAACCCAACGCTCCCGCAGCCAGGACAGTGTTTATTCCGCTCAGAATCCTCCTTTCCGTGCCAAATCCTTCCCTTCCCGCCGCTCTTCCGCCGAGACCGGGCCCGCGGCTCGCGGTGGGGGCTGGGGGTGTCCCGGTGGTCCCGCCGCCCCTCCCAGGCCCCTCCGGGCCCCCGGCCCGGGCCCGCAGCGCGGCCGCTCCCGTCCCGCGGCCGGACCGGCCCCAGAGCGGGCGGTGCTCGCCCCACAGCCGTCCCCCCCTCAGGGTGACATCACGTAGGCGGTGGCGATGAACCTCCTGCCGCTGCCGTAGGTGGACTTGGTCCAGGGGTAGGTCTGGACGCTGAGGCCGTGCCCGCCCAGGCTCAGGTGACATCTGTGGGGACACTGACTGTCACCGCCCTGCTCCGTCCCCGAGCCCCAAACTCAGGGCAAGCCCCAGCTCTGATGGGGTTCAGGGAGGCCGTGCCAGCCCCAGGGCCGGGCTCAGGATGGACAGATGGACACAGGGGCAGTACTCACGCCCGGCCGGGCCGTGCGAGGAAGCAGAGGGAGTAGAGGCCGAACTCGAACTCGGGGCTGCAGCCGATGAAGGCCGACCCCACCTCTTTGTAGAAGCCATCCCAGCTGAACTGGAGCCCCAGCACGTCAGGGTACGTGTCCCACTGCAGAGGGAGGGGGGTTTGGGGTCACACCTCCGGCCCCACTCGGCTCTGGGGGCAGCCGGGCTGGGAATCCACACCCAGCCCATCCGGGAATCCTCACAGCCCCTCCATGGGGGATCCAGAGCAGCTCCCAGCCGGGCTGAGGGGTCCCGGCAGAGTCCCCTGGCCTCAAATCTCTCCCTCATGGCTTGGGAGCCCCTCTTGCCCCTGGCATTGTCTGTCCTGGCCCTTCCCACCCCACTCCACCGCAGGACACGCGGGGGAACAGCGGGGATGGGGCAGAGGGAGCACCCCTGATGCTGTGGGGTCATCCCACTGGGATGGGATTTGGGGTGCCCCGGACCTCTCCGGGAGCTCTCACCGGCCCGTTGAAGTTGTGGCTGAAGTAGTTGACAACCCCCTGCTTTTCCAGGAGGTAGAAGCGGATCCAGTTGTGAAATCCAGACACTTTTCCCTTTTTCACCTCCCCTAAACACAGACGGGATCCCGGGATGAGCCCCCGGCCCGGCGCCGCGCACGGCCCGGCCCCGGGGAGGGCTGTACCTGAGAACACGTGCTCGAAGCCGCTGGAATCCTGTTCTCCATCCCCTCGGGAGTAGAGGCCGAACCACATCTCCTTCAAATCCTGCACGAACTCCTGCTCGGAGCCGTAGCGATCTGCAGGGAAAGGTGGGAGCACCGGGAGAGGCAGAGCTGGGGTTCCCCATCCCTTCCCCGCTCCTGTCCCTCAGGAATTCTCAATTCCCTTTGGGATTCCCCCATTCCCCAGCCCTGCCCTGCTCCAGCCTCACTTTTTCCCCGCAGAAAGGTGAAGAGTTTCTTCATGAGCTCTGTTTTCATCACCTCCTCGAGGAAACGGTCCTGCTCCCGCAGCTCCTCGGCCGTCACCTCCTCCTCCCTGCCCGTGGCCCTCTGGTAATTATCCAGCAGCTTAATGAAGCTGGCGTAGGTGGGCTTGGAGAAGAGCTCCTCGTTCACGTATTTGTAGAGCCTGGGGGAGAGCGGGGCCGGGGAATTGCAGCTCCCTTCCCCAGCCAGCCCAGCTCTGGGTCACTGTCCCTCCCCCGGTGCCACTCACGGCTGCGGGGACCGGTCCTGTTTGTCCCCAGTCTCGTCGGGGCCTGCATGGTGCTGGGGGTTGAGGGTGATGTCGCCGGGCCGGGCTTTGTTGTGATCCACCCCATAAAGCTGCTCCGAGAGCTCCAGCAGCTCCTGGTCCGTGATGGAATCGCGGCTGCTGGAGAATCCGTCTGTGGGGACAGGCAGGGATTGAGGACAGCTCTGGGATCCATGGAAAAGTGTGGGGGATCCAGCAGGATCCATGGAGAAGTGAGGATGTCCCTGTTGGGACATGGGGGATCCCAGGATATGGAGGCTTAAGGGGTGCAAGGGGGGGTCCCGGCCCTCACTGACCCCAAGCCCTGGGGACAGGAGGTGGCCATGGGGACATGGGAAGCATCAGTCCCTGTCTCCCACATCCACTGGGATCATTCCCCTCCCCATTTCCCACGTTTTAGGTGGGAAGGTGATGCAAACCCAGCTGGCTCCTGCCCCCAACTCCGGGGAGGGGACAGCGCTGCTGGCAAGGGGGTGACACCCCGAGGAAGAGGGGGGGGACCCCCTGAGGCGCTTGAGGGAGGTTTCATCCCTCCTCACTCACTGCGGGTTCGAGCTTCATCCTCGGCCCCTTCCCCACCTGCAGAACCGACAGGAAAAGGAGCTCAGGGGGATGGGGACACCCTGGGGACTGCCCAGGAGCCTGCAGAGGCTTGGGACCAACCCCTGGCACCCTCAGCAGGGGGAAGGGACACCCCAAATCCCTGTCCCCGGGTGCTCACCGGGCCCACAGTGCCTCTCGTAGTCCTCGCAGCAGTTGTGGTGTCTCTCGCACTCGGGGTGACAGTGACACTCGTCCTCCTCGCTGAAGGGCTCCCCGCAGCGTCCCTCGCAGGAGTCGGGGGCCGTGTACAGGTCTTTGGGGACACAAACAGGGGGTGGCCCTCAGGAGGGGCTGAGTGCAGCCACCCCCTCACCTGGAGCATCCCCACCCTGCCCTCTGTCCCCTCCCGGGACAGCCCTGGGGTTCTCCTGCAGCCCCGGAGCCATCCGGGCTCTTTGTCACCAGGGTCACTCCTGGTGGGTGTCACCGCGCCGGGGTGACACCAGGGAGCACCTCGTGGGTGCCCCCCTGGAACTGCTCCCTGTGATTCACCGCGGGATGAGCCTGAGCGCCCCGGGCCCCGCTGGAGGAGCTGCCGCATTCCAGGCACCCTCGTTTGCGTCCTGGCCACCCTTCCTCCTGCTGGGAAAACTGGGAAAACTCCTTCCCGAGCTGTTTGTAACAAATGAGTTGTTGAGCACCTGCTGTGTGACGCAGGGCAGCAAAGCAAAGCTAAAAATAGCAGCAATGACGCTTTGAAGGGGACAAGGGACACTCTCAGAGAGACGAGGGACACTTGTCACGGAGCAAAGAGGAGCTGGAGGTCACCAAGGGGTTGGGATTGTCCCCAAGGAAGGAGCTCCCTGCTCCTCGTCAGCTCCTGATGGGAGGAAGGGGACAGAAGGAGCCAAAAAGCCACCTCAGCAGGAGGGTGGCCCTGTGCCAGCAGGGTGGCCCTGTCCCAGGCCGTGCCAGCAGCCGTGTCCCAGCCGGCAAAGGGATCCCTGGAGCAGAGGGCGTTGCTTTCCCTGGCGGAGCCGCAATCTCCCGGCATCTGAGGCACCGCGGGGTTGCCCAACTCGGGCGGGTGAAACGTGGCCCCGGGGCAAACCCCGATGCGACACAACCTGTCCCGGGACATCCAGGCGATGACAGTGACATCCAGGCCATGAGGGTGACATCAAGCTCCCCGGCACCGCCGCCTTCCCTCGGCACCCGCGTTGTTTGTTCCCTTCGTCACTTCACCCCAATTATTTGTGCCCGGTGACGTCACCTGGGCCCTGCAGGTGCTGAGGGACCCCTTGGCCCCCCCGGACCCCCCGGCCCCAGCTCCTGGGGGTGTCCTTGGCTTGGTTTTCCCTCTTGGCTTCCCATTCCCTGCAAATCCACTCCAAATAGGAGGGGTTTAGCAGAGGGGCTCTCCAGGTGCTCCCGGAGCCCACGAGAAGAACTGGGACAGCTCCCAGGGCAGGGACATCCCATGGATCGCGTGGTCAGCAACGCTGGCGGTGCCCAGACCCCCCAGTCTGCCCAGTCCCAGCCCAGCAGCCGAGCCTCCCCCCCCATTCCCAGACACATCCCAGATCGGCGCTGGGATAAATCACCCTGGATCACTCATCCAGGCTCCTTTTCCAGCAGCAATCCCGGCGGGATTGTGCAAGGCAGGAGCTGCCCACACACCCCCGTCACCGCCGAGCCGGTCCCGGTGCCGGTCCCGTGTGGCCCGGGGCTGTCACAGCAGCCCGAGCGTGTCCCAGCAGGGCCCCGACCCCGCGCTGCGGTGACTCAGCGGGGCCGGGAGCGCTGCGGAGCCCTCGGAGGGGCGGGCTCAGCATCATCCCAAATCCCGAATCCCAAATCCCGAATCCCACGGGGGGGCCGAGGGGTCTCAGGGCAGGGGAATGGCTCCTCCTCCTCCTCACTCAGACAGGACCCAAAATCCCTAAATCGACCCTAAATCGCTGCAGGGCCCTTGGCTGCCCCTGATGGGGTGATCGGAGAGGCTGTTGGGGCTTTTGGGAGATTTTTGGGGCTGCGGGGAGAGCTGGAAGTGCCACAAGGATGGTGGCCGGGACAGGAGGACGTGGCACATCCACACTCAACCACGCCGGGGATATTTGGCTGGTCCAGCCAGAGGAGTTTTTTTGGCTGGTCCTGCCCAAAGATTTTCTCTGGCTGCACAAAGCACACAAATATTTCTCATTCTCAGGGACCAGACCCCTCCTTCCCCTCCCAAACTCATTTTCACTTCTGCCAAAAAGGCCTTCTGGCCCAGGAGAGGGGGGGTTGTTCCCTGCCCAGCTCCATCCTCCCAGCAGTGGCGAGGTGACGGAGCTCTCCCAGTGCTCCCAGTTTGGCTTCGGGCAAGGGGATGAGTCACAGCTCAGCCAGAGCTGCGTCCCCAAGCCCCTGGCCTGACTCAGGACCTCGTTCCTCCAGGAAAACACGGATCAAAACCCAAGCCGGCCTCCAAAAGGGACCATTTGAAGGACAAATAAACCTGGAACAGAGCTGTGGACAGCCTGAGCTTCCCAAATCCTCCGTTCCTGGTCTCCAGACCCACACGTGACCCCTGTCTGTGGGATAATCAGGGAAAATCTCCCGCCGCCCACACAAGTAGAAGTGAAGTGGTTCCAGGTCCACCAGACTGGTCCATCAGGTGACCACGAGCCAGCCGAGCTTCCCAGCCACCTTCACCCCGGGTTTTCCTTCTGGAACAACTCAGGACTCACACGGAGCCCTTGGGAAACTCCTGCTCCCAGCCTGACTCAGACTTGGAGCTTCTCCTGTGCGCTGGCCTTGCAAAATTCCTCATCTTTCATCCCAAGGGGACTCGGCCGCTCCTGGGACATCAGATACGGGCTCCTGGCAGCGTCGGGGGTGATGAAATCCCATCCTCATCAGTGGATCACAGTTCATGATTTGTGCAAGAACTCGGCAGTGCCAGCACCACCTCATCCCCATGGGATCCCAGGAGCCAAATCCTGGCGGCTGCGAGCTCCTCCTTAAAGCCAGAGCTCCTCTCCCTCGGCCCCCTCGAGCCTCTCCCGGGCACCACGGGGTGGGGAAGGGTGAGCAGCCCGGTCCGTGCTGCGCTTCCACCTGAGCAGCCCCAGTGGCTGCGGGAGGAAGGTGGATGTGGGATTGGAATTGGAAAATACCCAGCGGTATTTTTCCGTGGGTAAATGGAAAGGAGGAGCCAGAGGAGGGTTCCTTGTGCTTTGCGGGACCAAAGCAGGGCCAGACACACCAGGAACCAACTGGTGGGCCAGGCTGAGGACCAGGGAAGTTGGATAATCCACCCAGCATGGAAAATCGCGCTCCCCTTCCCCCGTGGAGCCCGGCTGGACCCGTTCCCAGCAGGACCCAGTTGTCCCAGTAGGGCTCAGTCCCTGGTTTAGGGCAGCGCTCCCAGCCCATCCCCTGGGAAGCCGCAGCCCTGGAGCCCCCGCGGCCCGGCCCCGCTGGTTACTCACGGCCGGACACGCAGCCCAGGGCAATTCCTGCCCCGAACAGGAGGATCCAGGTCTCCATCGTCCCTCGGGAGGCGGGATGGGCGTCCCGGGAGCGGGTTGGGAATGCCGGAGCTCCCCGGCGCTCCCTGCTATTTGTGGGTCCCGCGGGAGAGGAGGGAGGGGCGTGATGGCAGCGAGGGCTCCACGGGCGGGCTGCACCCAAACTTCCCCAAAACTCATTAAGCGCGTGGTTAATTACAGGCTGCCCGCAGTGGGAGGAGGGCTGGTAAATCCAGAATCCCGGGGTTGCTCCACAGCTCCCGTGCCTGACCCCCGGGGGTGGCCGAGGCTGAGGGGGAGCGTCCCGGGGGGGCTTTGCCCACCCACGGGGGGCTGAACTGGGGACCAGGGGCACCCCCGGGTCCCTCACTGGGCCTCACGCTCCGGGCAACTGGTGTGAACTGGGAGCAGCATGAACTGGGGGTAATGAGCTCTCCTAACTCAGCTCTGGAGGCTGTGACCCGCCCCCGGCACGGATCAGCCTCGTTGGAGCCTCAGGGCAGCACCAGGAAAGCCCAAAACACCACCCCAGTCCCGGTGTGAGGTTTTGGGGTTATCCCAGCATGGTTCCACTCCTGGGATGAGCCCAGAGCTGCCCCAGGGGCCCTCCACGGCCCTGGGGGGCTCAGCCCAGGCCTGGGGGGGGGGGGTCACAGCCCCATTCCTGGCCAGGCTCAGCCCAATCAATCCTGATGGAAGATGTTCCCAGTCCTGGAGCCTGTCCCGCTGCCGACCAGTCCCCACAAAGGCCTGGAGTGACCAGACTGGCGTGGGTCCAGTGCCTGGCCTGCTCTGCTGCTGGAGGGTGCTGGGAAAGTCCAGCTCTGCCACACAAATGCCCCCGGCTCTTCCCAGCCTGGTCTCCGGCACGGGCTGATCCCAACTCACCCATTGGGAGCAGGGCTGCCCACAGGCATCGCCCTTTTTCTCATTCCAGGGAAATAACGGAGCACCAGCAGCGCTGAGGGTCTCCCACGGGCACCCCCAGGCCTCTGCCTCCCCCTCCTCACTCCCTGGCGTGTTTTCCCGGGAAGCTGCATCCCAAACCTTGCCCAAAGCCCACAGGATTTGCTCCAGATACTTCTCCCCACCCTCACCGGCCCGGGGATGGCCAATACCGGCTGGTCCTGGTGGTCCAGGTCCCTCTGGCTTGGCCTGGTGCAATTCCAGGCAGGGTCAGCATCTGGAGGCTCCCAGAACCAGCCCCGGGCTCTCCCGGACACGGCCTCAATGCTTCGGGAGCAGCTGCAGGACCAGGACAGGGCGTCCACCCTGAGGAGAGGATCATCCCCTGTGCCTCCCGCCTGGGCAGCTGAGAACTGACCCCAAACAGCTCCTGAGGAGCTGGGGTGATGCCCAGGATCCCTCCTGGAGCAGGGAGCGGTCCCTGCTGTGCCCCAGGCGGTGTCAGCTGGCACGGGAGCGGCGTTTGGTGTAATAAGGGCCGGGTTTGGCTTCTCCCTCACCCCTCAGTCATTTCCTGAGCTGTCCCCTCCTGGTGCGTCACCTCCACTGGGGCGGCTCTGGGGCTGTACCCTGGGTCACATCGGGGGCACCACAGCCCCTTTTCCTCCCAGGTGGGTGCAGGGGGTGACCCCGGGCTCAGAGAAGAACAGGGAGCACAGCCATGCGTACAAAAATACCTCTATTGCTCTGCCCGGAGCTCTCCGGGGCCCCGGCTGCCCCACACGGCCGGACCCGCTGCACAGCCGAGCTCGGGGCCAGCTCCAGCACAGCCCGGGGCCACCGGGAGCAGAGCCAGGGGCTGCCCCGCCGCCGGCAGCCGGGCCCCCATCACCACTCCGGGCCCCCATACCCACTCCAGCCCCAAATCACCGCTCCGGGCCCCCATCCTCACTCTGGGCCCCCATCCCCACTCTGGGCCCCCATCCCTGCTCCGGCCCCGTGACCCTCAGGGCTCCAGGTCCCGGGAGAGCCGCAGCAGCTCCTTCTGGCTGTCGATGGCCCTCAGGTGCTGCAGGTAGGCCCAGGTGGAGACGGGGTTCCGCACGCTCAGGGACTGCTCCGAGCCTGCGGGGAGAGACGAGGTCAAGTCCCCTCCATCCCCACGGCACAGCCTGGTGACCTTCTCCATCCCTGCAGGATCACCCCACGGATCCCCCTGCGCTGCCCTCCGTCACCTCCAAACCTCCACACCACCCCTGGCCTGGTTCACGGATCCCCCTCCACTGATCCCTCCATCTCCATCCCCTCTCCCGCAGCTCAGGGACCCCCGCACAGGGTTGGGGGTTGCCCAGGGCCGGGGTAGGGATCAGACTGATGAACTCCAGACATACACGTGGAGATCCTGACGGCCTTGGTGTCCTCGGGCCGGTGCGGGGAGCGGTTCCGCAGCGGGGACAGCGGAGCTGGGTGGGGACAGAGAGAAGGGGGCTCAGCCCTGTCCCCAGGGGACGCTCCCGGCCCCCTCCCCGGCTCCCGGGAACACTCACCGTGCGCGTGGCCCCGGCAGCGCTGCAGGACTCCCACGGTCTTGGCCATCATGTGCTGTGGGCGAGGCACAGGGGTCACCTGCTGCCACCTGGCCCCATTTGGATCCCCAAAAACTCTGTCCCTGCCATGGCTGTGGCCACACTGGGACCCCCCGGCTGCTGGGGGGCTGCCCCAGGGGAGGGGTCCCCGGGGAGCCACCCCCCCCACTCACCATCTTCTCGAAGTTGATGAGGTTCTCAGCCAGGGTGCGATTGCCCTCGTGGATGAAGGTCATGTCTGGGGGGGTTTAGGGGTCAGAGCAGGCTCCCTGGTCCCTGGGAGCACTGGACAGGCCCAGAGGGTCCCCACCAGCCCAGCCCAACGCCGGACACCCACCTTTGAGCAGGAGGGGCACGAAGGGGATGATGGGGGGGCTCATCTTGGCCACGGCCAGGCGATAGACGCGGTGGTTCCACGACGGGTCCTGGGGACGGAGCAGGGCGGGCAGGGACAGGGGGGAGACGGGGGGGACAGGAGGGACAGTGGCATCCCCTCCCCATTGCTCCAGGGGCAAATCTGGCCAGGAAGGGGGACACGGGATGGGAAGGGGGACACGGGATGGGAAGGGGGACACGGGGCAGGAAGGGGGACACGGGGTGGAGAGGGGGACACGGGGCAGGAAGGGGGGACACGGGGCGGGGAGAGGGACAAGGGGCGGGAAGGGGGGACACGGGGCGGGGAGGGGGACATGGAGCGGGGAGGGGGACACGGGGCGGGAGGGGCTCCGCTCACCAGCATCCGCTCCAGGGCCGAGTGCAGCTTCCGGATCTTGTGGGGCAATCTCTGCGCAGGGACAGCATCACGGGGCTGGCACTCGCCTGTCCCACCCCAGAGACCCCCGGCTGTCCCACCCCTGGCACCTCCCGCTGTCCCCCCACCCCCCCGCAGTCACCTCCCAGGTCTTGGCCAGGCGAGTCACGGCCGTGTTGCTCACACCAAACATCACCGCGAAGAAGGAATTCAGGTTCTTCTGCTCCTTGAGGCTGCAGGCGGGGACGGGGACGGGTCAGGGATGGGGACGGGGACGGGGACAGTGGCAGGGACCGGGACAGGGACTCACTGTGCCGCCAGTTTGATGAACTTGCGGAGGAGCTGCGTGCGCCGCCCGAGCTCGGGGCACAGGCACAGCTCGGTGGCCACCCAGAACTGCAGCTCGTTGAAGCGCCGCATCACCCGCGCCAGGTTGGCCGTGGTGACCTCGTGGAACTTGTGCGGCCCCACGATGTAGTGAATCATTTCCACCTGGGAACGCCGGCAGGTGAGGGGTGTCCCGACCCTCCCCGTCCTTCCCCGGCTGCTCCCGCCACAGTCCCAGACCTGGTGGATGCTCTTGAAGAGGTTCCAGTCGTAGTCGGTGAGGTGGCTGGCCAGGTCCTTCGAGCTGATCAGGTCCAGGGTGTCCGAGGAGCCGGCGTGGGGGCCCAGCTGCTCGGGGTGGGGGGTCTGTGCACGGCAAAGGACCCCTGACCCCTCCTGCCCTCAGCAGACCCCGGGAGGGACGGACACCCCAAAGCGAGGCACCACAACCCCCAACCCCTCTGGTGCTGCCCACCCCGCACCCCCACCCCGCACTCACCAGGCTGCCCAGCTCGTCCCTGCTGACCACAAAGAGCCTCTCGTTGAGCCCCAGCGCTGTGAACACCCCCACGGCGTCCGGCGGCAGCACCGCTCTGTCTGCGGGGAGGGAACGGGGGGCCGGGATGGAGGAGGGGACAGATCCCGGCTGGGCATGGGGACAAGGCCACCCCGGGGGAGCCCCCTCACCTCCGGCCGAGTTCACCTTGACCAGGACGTGCTCCCGGTCCTGGCCCAGCCGCGGTGCCAGGGCCCGCAGGACGTCCCGCACCGAGGCGTTCACGGGCAGCACCGACACCAGGCACGAGTGGTCGGCCCTGAAGATCTCGTAGGGCACTGGCGGGGACAAAAGGGGCCTCAGTGTCCCCACGCCGGGGGCCACGGTCCCCCCCGCAGGGGCAGTACCTTTGTCCTGGGCTCTCAGGGTGCACGTGCTGTCCAGGATCGCCTCCTCGGGGCTCCCGGGCCACATTCCCGAGCTCCGAGCCTGGGAAAGGCAGGTCAGAGGGGAGGATGCGGCCCCAGCCACCACCCCTCCCGCGGGGTGTTCCCAAAGGGCAGGGGGGACCCAGATCCTGCCCTGTCCCCCCTCAGGGGGTCCCTACCTTAGGCTGGGGGGACACGCTGCCGTCACCGTTCTCCAGCCTGCGGGAGAGGGAGGATGGAGCCGCCGTTCCCACTGGGGACAGAACCGGGACCGGCCACCCCCGGGATTCCGGCCAGCTCCGAGCCCCACCCGGCTGTGTGTGACACCCTCCCCACGGCCGGGAACCCCCCGACCGGGGATAAGGTGGCCCCAGAGACGCCCCAAAAGCTCCTCCCCAGGGAAGCGCAGCCCCTCGGGGAAGGGACACGGGCACCCGCGGTGGCATCGGGGGACACCGGGTGACCCCGGGGGACACTGGGGGACACTGGGGGACTCACGCTCGGGGCCGCCGCCGCTCCTGGCCCTGCTCCTGGCCCAGCCCGCCCAGCCGGGGGTCCCGGCTCGCCAGGTCCGCCAGGTTCTGGAGGGACAGGGGGCCCGGGGGTGAGCGCGGGGCGGTCCCCGCCGGTCCCCGCGGTGTTCCCGTGTCGCCCTGCCCGTACCTGCAGCAGCGCCGTGGTGCTGCGGTCGCCCTGCAGCAGCCGCCCGTAGAGCAGCACCCACTGGCTCACAAGCCGCAGGATTTTCCGCCGCTTCCGCAGGGAATAGGTGGCCTTGTCCTGCTCCGAGCCCTCCAGCGGCTCCGCGCGGAAACTGGGACCAGTCAAGGGCACCAGTAAAACGTGGAGAGGGACAGCGATCCCCAGGGATGTCACCCCGGGAGATGCGGATGTGCCCAAGAGCCCTAAAAGGGGATCCCCCTGAGGTGACAGGGACCGGGCTGAGCGTGTCCCCAGCGTGGGATGGAGCCCAGTCCCCCCCAGTTCCCGCAGCAGAAGGATACTGGTGCAGCAGGGCCCGGCAGAGCTGCGAGGTCGGCATGAACACGGTGTAGGTGAGCAGGAAATCCCCCAGCAGCGTGTCTGCGAGGGAGCGGGGCAGCGTCACTCCTGTCCCCAGCGCGGTGGGGACACGGTGACGGCAGCGAAGGATCCCCCGTGTGCCTGGGGCTGACTTGGGGTGTCCCCACCACGGGACCCCACTCGCGGCCGGGCGGATTTTGTTCCCAAACCCCGCGGGAGGGGCTGGATCGTTCGGGTGGGAAGGCGGATCCCGGGGAATGGCAGGAGCCGTCTCCAAGGCAGCGCCGGTGACAGGCTCGGATCTGTGACCCGCTGGGGACATCTCCTGGCTCCCGGCGCGCCCGGGGTTCTCCTCTCCGAAGGCAGAGGGAGACCGAGAGGCGCGGGAGAGGCGCCGCTCCCCGCCCCGGAGTTGCCGCCCTCTCCCGGCCCCAGCTTTAGGGATTTTTAGCGATGCCAGGGTGGGAGGAGCAGGATTTGGGGTTGGACACCGGGAATGAGGAGCCCCGCTCCCCCCGCCTGTCCCCAGCCCCATCTCCGGGTGGCTCTCGCAGGGGGACACCCCCACCTACCCACGGGGTCGTAGAGGGTGGCATCGAGCCTCATGAACTCCAGCAGGTGCTCCAGGATCTTCTCGGGCGTCCCGGCCATCACCAGGTACCTGGTGGGGACAGGAGGGGCAGATGTGGCACCACGGGCAGGGCCACCACGCCACGCACCGGTGACAGCACGGGCTGGTGTCCCTGCTCCTCGTCCCTTTGTTCCTCCCAAAAACTGCCCCGAGGGAGGCTGGAGAGGGCAGAGGAGCCGCGGGGGCTGTTCAGGGGACAGGGACGGGGGTGTCACCTGCTGCTCCGCGCCGAGGCCGCCTGGCCGCTGCCACCCTGCAGGTCCTTCTGCAGCACCAGCACCACCTTCCCGTGCTCCTTCAGCCGCACCGTGTTGGCCTCCACATCCTAGGGGACAACCCAGCCGTCAGCCCGGCCGGGATCCCCAAAAATTCCCCCCCAATCCCATCTCTGCCCCCCTCTCCAGCCCCACCTTGAGGATGCGGTTGAAGTCCTGCTTGTCCACGCGCAGGAAGTGACAATTGTCCTCGCGCAGGAGGATGGTGGCCGCCCGCGGGGCATCGTTCACCAGCGCCAGCTGCCCGAAGTCGTCCCCCTCGTGCAGGGTGGCCACCAAGCCCTGCGGACAGCACAGGGGGTCAGGGGTGGTGACACTGAGGTGTCCCCGAGGTGTCCCCCCACCCCGCGCGGCGGCAAACCCACCTTGCCGTGGGTGACCACGTTGACCGAGCCCTTCCAGATGATGTACCAGGAGGTGCCTTTGTCACCTTGGCTGAACACTGTGACGGAGCCCGGGAAAGAGGGGGGGTAAAGCCGCAGTTTTGGGAACGGCTCTGGTGTCCCCAGGCTGGGGACCCCGAGTGCCCCCGGTGACTCACGGACAGTGCCCGCGCGCTGGTGCCCCTCGAACATCAGCACGGCCGCCAGCTCCCGCTTCACCTGCGCCAGGGGACAGCCCTGTCACCCCCAGCTGGGCCAGGAGGGGACACAGGGGATCGGGGAATGGGGGGGGCGGGGGCACAGAGAGGATGGGGAGAGGATGCTCAGATGGGAAGGGAAGGGGTGCAGGAGGATTTGGGGACCAGGGGAGGATGCCTGGACAGCAGTTGATGGGATTCAGGAGGATCTGGGGCCCAGCAGCAGCCCAGGGGACACCCCCACCCCGCAAGATTTGGGGACACGGCCTCACTCACCGAGTTGGAGAGATGAGCCACAGCTTTGATGTGCAGCAGCTCCTCGAAGATCAGCTCCAGCTCGTCCTGCGTGCGCTGGGCAGGCCTGGGGGGGGTGGGGGTCAGCGGCTCCCTGTGCCCCCCTCCCCCCCCCCCAGGGCACAGCCCCCCCTCTCCAGCCCCCTTCCATCCCCGGGTGATGTTCTCGGGTCAGCAGCCCCTTGGGTGCTCCAGACGCCCCCAAGCAGGGTCCAAAAGGTCCAAAGGAGCCCCCCCGGGGCACTCACGGCTTGCGCAGGGCCATGGAGAGCAGCGCGTCGGGGCCCAGCTGCGCCAGGAACCCCAAAGCCTCCAGCAGCTCCTCGGGGTCCCGCGGCCCCGCGCCGGGCTCGGGGCTCAGCTCCAGCTCGGCAAAGCGGTAAAACTGCGTGTCCTTGTCCTGGAAGTGCCACTCCTGCCTCACTGCGGGGGCACAGCGGCCGTCAGCTCCGCTCTGCACCCCGCCCGAGCCCCCCGGAGCCCCCCGGAGCCCTCACCGTGCGTCAGGACCCCTCCGTCCACCAGCACCTGCCCGATGCCCACGGCCTGGCTGCGCGTCTGGACGGCGACGCCGGCGCTCAGCAGCCAATCCACCAAGTCCTTCCCCGAGCAGCACTGCCTGGGGGGGACAGGGCATGAGAACCCCCCGGGACAGCACCCCCAGAGCCCCCTGTGAGCCCCCTGAGCCCCCGTCCCACCGGTGGTGACGCAGGTGGTGTTTGTGGTCGCGGATGAGGCCGGGCCGGGAGCTGCTGAGGTGGGCGAAGAGGAGCTTCCCGGCCCTCCAGATCTTCTCCGTGGATGCCTGAGGGTGGGAGGGGGACAAGGGAGGCGGTGGGTGGGGGGCTGTGCTGTCACCGGTCCCCCCAGTGCCCTGGGATCGCCATCGCCCACCTCGGGAATGGTCAAGCCCAAGGACTGACCACCCCAGAGCCGATGGCCCCGGATGTGGGGGTGCTCCGGACCCCCACCCCCCCAGCCTCCCCAAATTCACGTCCCCAGGGGCTTCCCCGGCCCCCCCACCTGGGTGATGCTGTGTCCATAGTCCAGGCTGGATTCCGAGTCCAGGAGTGGGGTCTGGAAAACCAAAGGGGGGTTGGTGGCTGTGGGGGCTCTGCTGTGCCCCCCTCACCCCACACAGCCTGGGGAGGGGCTGGACACCCCCAGAGCAGCCCCAGCTCTTCACCAGGTGAGGAGGCAGCTCCCCAGCACCCAGATCCTGAATCCAGAACCCAGATCCTGCACTCAGCGCCGATTTCCTGAACCCAGCACCCAGTTCCTGACCCAGCACCCAGAACCTGAATCCAGAACCCATTTCCTGCACCCAGATCCTGACCCCAGTCCCCCTCTCGAGCTCATTTTTCTCCCAGCTGTCCCCTCGGGGATGCTCCAGGTAAAAACAAACCCGCGGAGGGACGAGCCCCGTCCTCCCCAGCCCCGCCCGGATCCCGGGGCAAAGGTGGCCGAGCTCCGGTGCAGGCGCTGCCCGCGGGGACCGAGGCACCCGGGCTCCGTCCTGGCCACGGCCCTGGATAAACAACCTCGGCCTCACCCGTCAGACCAGTTCCCGGCACCGGGAACGCGCCGGGAGCGTTCACCCGGCACGGGGGCACGGCCACCCCTCCGAGAGACATCCACCCACAGCGGGGGCACCCCCAGGGGGATTTGGGGGTCCCCTCCGGGTATTCCCGGCTGTAGGGGCTCCGCAGCTCCCCGGACGGGCACTCAAAAAGCGGCGTCTCCAGGGATCCTGCCAGGATCTGCGGGCTCCGGGCAGGGAAGGTTGGAGCAATCCCAGCCCAGGGGGACGGTCCGGATGGAAGGCACAATTAAGGGAGCCGATGGCAGGAGTTAATTAGTGCAGGATCCTCCAGGCTGAGCCTCCACCTGCTCCCAGCACTTTGCAACGGCTCAGGAGGAATTCGAGCGGCTCTTGGAACGCTGCAGGTGCCGGGGGACCTGTGCCACCTGTGCCACCTGTGCCACGGTGCCACCGAGGCTGCGACGCTGCTCCTGACCCTGTGGTGCTGTCACCAAGGCTGGGACACAGTTCCTGGCACAGCCACAGTGTCACCAGTGCTGGGACACCGCTCCTGACCTGGCCACACTGTCCCCAAGGCAGGGACACGGTGACTCAGGCACTCCGCAAACTCTGCCGAGCCCCGTGACGGCCGCGGGGAGCAGGAACCGCTCCGAGCAAATGTTTGCGAATGGGAGCCGGGAGGCGGCTGCTCCGGGGGGACACGGAGGTGTCACCCCATGGGAGCCAGAGGTCCCTGTCACCCGTGGAAGCGGGAGATCTGTGTCACCCCATGGGAGCCAGAGGTCCCTGTCACCCGTGGAAGCGGGAGATCTGTGTCACCCCATGGGTGCAGCAGGTCCCTGTCACTCGTGGGTGCAGCAGGTCCGTGTCACCCCATGGGTGCAGCAGGTGCGTGTCACCCCATGCGTCCAGGCGAGCGCTGCCCCGGTCCCCAAACGGCCTCTGCTGTCCCCCGGCAGTGAGCTCTGTCCTTGGGGCACAGAGCCAGGCTGTGCCCCGGGCCAGCTCCGGCCACGCTCCAAGGACACCGAAAGAAACACAAAAATCCCGCTCAAGGATCAGATTCCTCCTTTCCCGGGGGTTCCTCACTGCCAGGGCGGCTCTGGAACCACCCAAATCCTCCCGCTGTCCCCAAACCTCCTCCCTGGAGCATCCAGCCGCGGGTCGGGACCTGCAGGACGCTCCCCAACCCCCCCTCATTGTCACGGCGTCGCTCCAAGCGGCTTCCTAAGGAGTTGCCTTTTCCATCTTCCTGCCCACGGGACACGCCGGGATCCTGCCTTTCTCCAGGATTCCGGCAGCGCCAGGCGCCCGGCCAAGGCCGCCAGCGGCCGTTCCGCGCTCGCGGCCGCTTTTGTTTGGGATCCCGAGGAAAACAGCCGGGGCTATTTCGGGCTTTACGGCTCCGGAGAAAGTCCTCGCCCATCCGCAGCCTCCGCAGGCGCGGCCGGCGGCCGGGGCTCGGCATCTCCCGGGACACGGCTTGGCATCCCCCGGGACGGGGCTCCGGGACCCGCTCCGGCCCCGCTGTCCTCGCCAGGGACGCGGTGGGGGCTGGCAAGGTGGCACTTGTCGCTGGCACGGTGGCACTCGTCCCCTGGGAAGGACGGAGGACGGAGCCGCTTGGGGACACCGATGTCCTTTGGAGCCGGGAGGGATTTGCTGGCGCTGGGATCAGGTCCCAGGAGGGATGAGACGGAGCCAGGACGCTGGGAGGAGTTTCCAGGAGCTTCCAGTGACGGGGACAAGGGACAATAGTGGTGCTCCAAGGCACAGCCAGGCGCTTCCCGGCCGCTCACCTGCCCCAGGAATGGCTGTGCTGGGACAAAAATCCCCCTTTCCCTGCTCAGATCGGCTCCGCTCCCCTCGATCCCTGGGTGTCCCCCGGGGAGGGGACGCTCCTGCCGCGCCGCAGGTGCCACCGCTGCCAGGTCTGGTGGGATTTATCCCAGGAACGCTCCAGGCCCGCTGCTGGCCCGGCTTCCCAGGCTGAGTGCCCCTCAAAAGCCCTCCCCAAAGTCCGTTCCTAAAAGTTCCGGAGGGAAAAAAATCGGGAAGGAAGGGGAAGGAGAGGAAAACTCCCATCTGGGAGGGAGCTGCCGTGCTGCGTGGAAATGCCCAAAGGGGGGTTGTTCCCCTAAAATAATCCCACTTTTCCCCTTGAAAAGTCTCCCAGGTCAAGCAGTGAGGCAAGGGGAAGGACGCAAAGCCCCGGAAGCTCTGCCAGGGCTCCAGGGTCACCTCCCCGCCAGAGGGGACAACGAGGGGCCGAGAGCAGGGCCCGGGACCCCCAGGAGCCCCCCAGCTCCCGGGGCCAGGCGGGGAGGACGCGATGCCAAGGAACAAATCCCCGCTGCGGGAACGGGCGGGGGAGCGTTGGGAATGTCCTTCCCGCTGGCGGCCGGGCCGGGATGCGCTGCCGGGCACCTGGCACCGGGCTCGCTTCACGCCTGGCCGCGCGTTCCGCTCCGCTCCGCCCGGAGACGGGCCCGGGGCAGGCGGCTGGGGAAGCGTGCAGCCTGCACAGCTCACCTGCAGCCTCACCTGGCTCCTCGTGCCCTCACCTGGCTCCCTGCAGCCTCACCTGGCTCCCTGCACGCCTGGCTTCACTCCCTGTACCCTCACCTGGCTCCTCGTGCCCTCACCTGCACGCCTGGCTTCACTCCCCGCTCCTTCACCTGGCTCCCTGCACGCCTGGCTTCACTCCCTGTGCCCTCACCTGGCTCCTTCCATCCTCGCCTGGCTCCCTGCGCTCCTGGACTCCCTCCCCTCCTCTCATCCTGGGTTCCCGGTGCTGGGGAGACCCCCGGCCCCAATCCCCCAGCGGATTCCCTGGATTCGGGACGCGCGCCCCACGGCCCCACTCACCCAGCGGATTCCCTGGATGCGGGGCAGGCTCCCCCCGGCCCCCTCCAGCCGCACCTCGTAGCTGGAGCTCCGGAACAAGTGCATCCTCCTG
>NW_024581075.1:52090-54988 GCF_017639235.1 Corvus kubaryi
CGCCGGGCCCGCCCCGGGCACGGGAGCTCCGCCCGCGGCCCCTCCCCGGCTCCCACGGCCCCGCACCGGGACCCCGCGGCTGGAGGGGGCCCCTCGGGGATGGAGGGGACCCCGAGGCTGGATGGGACCCCTCGGGGCTGGAGGGGACCCCCGCGCCCCTCGTTCAGCCATGGCGGGGGAGGCACAGCCCCGACCCCACCCGCGGCAGCTCCCAGCCCCCCGGGACCCCCTGGGACCCCCGGGCCTGGATTTTGGGGGGGTCTCCAGGAGTCCCGGAGCACCTCAACGAGACCCTGGGGTTTGGGGGATCGCGGGGGACCCCCCTGCCCTGCCCAGCCCGGTGGGGGGAAAACAGGACCCAGAGGGGCTGAGAGGAGGGAGGGGGTTTGTACTGGGAATGGTTTATACTGGGGGATGGTTTGTACTGGGAAGCTGGTGTGTACTGGGGAGGTGGCCCCCAGCCCCCGGCCGGAGCAGCAAAGCTGGAGCAAGGCCCAGCGGTCCTGGGAGAGCTTTTGCTGGGGCTTTTGGCAAAAAAGGAAAGGGGGTTCTGCCAAAAGGAGCCTTTCCTCTTGAAATAAATCCCAATTTTAAAATTCAAATCTGCCTTTAAATCGGCCCCCACCCCAGCTAGAGCAGGGATGGGAAACATCAGCTGGATTCAAGGAATTTGGGGAAAGAGCCTCGAGCCTCCCCTGCTCCCCCTCCTGCCCAGGCACCCGAGGGGCTCTGGGGGTCACATCGGTGTCCCCAAATCTGTCCCTCCGAGACGGGGCCTCCCAGCGTGGCCTTGGGCACATCCTTAAGCAGCGGGACACGATCCTGATCCTTCCTGCCCCCGATCCCTCCTCCCCCCCGCTGCCTCTGCAAGCGCCTGGAGGCCGAGGACGCTTTTCCCGGGATTCCTGGAGGCTCCCGGCGCTGCCGCAGCCGCTCCGGGATCACAACAACCTCCCCCGTGCTGGAGTCCCCCCACCCAGGAGCTGCCCCCAGGATTCCCTGGGACGGGCCCCGGGTCCCCGGCACGGGCGGGGGATGCCGGCCGTGCACAGACACGTCCCCCCATGCAAATCAGAGCTCGTTAGGAGAAGGAGGAAGAGGCCTGAGGAAGGCAGCAGCTCTTGGAGCCCGGGCAGCCCCACCCCGGCAGCCGAGGGAGAGACACCTGCCCTGGGCCCCGCCGGGGACCGCGGGCGGTTCCTCTTTTGGCTGAGGCTTCCACCGCCTCATCCCATCCCATCCCATCCCAATCCCACCGCAGTCCAGACCCAGGAATGAGGGTCCCCCCAGCCCTTTCCCGAAGCTCCCTCCCTGCCCCTTTGTCTCCTCGCTTCCTCCCACCCCGCGTTCCTGGGAACGGCTCCCAGTCCCGCTGGAGCTGAGAGCCCTCCCCGAGCCTGTGGGGGATGGCCTGGAGCAGCTCCGGGACGCGGGATGGGGTGTGCGAGGGCCGGGGATCACAGACCCCGCTGCCCCTGGGGGCTGTGGGAGCTGTGGGGATCCCAATCCCTCGGGAAATCAGGCGGAGCATCCCAGTGCGGACCAGTGGCTCTGTCCAGCCCAGTGTCCCGGTGTTACTGGACCAGTGAGGTGCTTTCGGGGGGGTTTGAGGCCATCACACAGCAGTGACGGTGGCCCTGAGGTGTCCCTGGGGGTGTCCCTGAGCCCGGGGTGGTCCCTCATCCCATCCCTGAGCGATCCCAACACCCCCAGTGCCCCCCGCACTTCCCCGCTGGTCTTCCCAGGCTCGGGAACGCTAGGGAATCGTGGCCGTGCCCCAGCCGGGTGCGGGGTCACCCATCCCGGCCGCTTCCAGAGGCTGCTCCGACCGCCCGGCTCTGGATCGCTGGGAGCAGCAGCTCCTGCCCCGCCACGGGCGGCAGCTCTGCCTTATCAAACTCTTATCGCCCGTTTAACTCCGCACTTGAGCAATCATTAATCTCCCGGCCCCTGCCGAGCTCCGGGTGGCTTTGGGGGAGTTCTGGCCTCACCACCCTCCCGGGGATGGATCTCTTCCCAATATCCCGAGTCCTAAACAGGACCCGTGGATCCACAGGGCAGCAAATGCTGTCCCTGCTCCCCGTCCTTTGCACCCCAAAGGCAGAATGGAGTGAAATCGGAGTTAAATCCCAATATTTCTATTCCATCCCTTATTTTGGCTCCATTTCCTGGAAACGAGTGGTTGGGTCTCATCCCCTGGCATGGGGGAAATTCCAGGAGAAACCTGGGACCTCTCAGTGCCCCCCAAGAGGCTTTGGCTGGCAGGTGGGGGGGGGGGAGGAAATCTTCCATATTTATCATCTCCCCGGTTCGCCGGGACGTGGCCACAAATCAGCCCCGAAAATCCAATCCTGGGGAAAACGGCTGGGAATTTACTGCGCTCCAAACGCCGTGGGTTTATCCTTTAATGCTGCTGCTTTATGTATTTCTCTCCCTCCAACCCTATTTATTTCCTGTTTATTGGCCCAGCCTCCCCTAATTTATGTTTTCATTACTTTGATTAACGCTCCTGCTCCCCTGACATCGTTATTCCGGCGCAGTTTTCCGAGTGTCTTCCCGAAACCCTCGGTGTTAAATAATCCTCGGATTTAGCCGGGATGATTTGTAATTTAATAAGCGGCTCCACCGCTGTGTTTTATCTCCTAATTGGCCCGGAATTAGCAGCAATTCCGGAATTAACACAAATTATGTGATACCCCTTGTTATTACCCAGGGCTTTATTGGGTTGGAACAAGAGCTTTAGGAATTGTCTGAGCCGCGTTCCCCAGTTCTGGGTGTGATCCATTTCTGGATCATCCACGGGTGATCGCTCAGGCAGGAATTGCTGCCGTGGAGGGGATGCAGCTCTTGGGGAAGGAAGGAAGGAAGGAAGGAAGGAAGGAAGGAAGGAAGGAAGGA
>NW_024581075.1:54998-58715 GCF_017639235.1 Corvus kubaryi
GGAAGGAAGGAAGGAAGGAAGGAAGGAAGGAAGGAAGGAAGGAAGGAAGGAAGGAAGGAAGGAAGGAAGGAAGGAAGGAAAGAGGGTTTTGGTCTCGCAGGCAGTTTCATTTCATTCCCTCATTATCATCTGGGGAACGTGATGTGTCTTGTTCTCCCGGTCTTTCCGTGCCCACTCGGCTTCTTCCTGAAACAATTCCCAGATTTGCGTCTCCGAGGAGCTGCAAGCACCTCAGATCTGAGTCCAGCAAGAGCTGATCATCCAGAAAACCGTGGAAAAGTGGAATTGTTCAGGTTGGAAAGGCCCTCTAAGGTCATCAAGTCCCACCAGTAACCCAGAGAGAGGAGAAGGAAAACCAATGTTTTTCCCAAAGGTGGGATTTGCAGCCATTCCTTGCACCAGGAAGAGCTGGGACCTCCCCATTTCCTCAACCTGTTCTTCTTTTCGCATTTGGGTCTTTAACATTCCTGGGTTCTAAATCCCAGTTATTCCCATCGGTGAAATGTTTCTTTAAAAGAGGGAAAACAAAAAGGCCTCAAGGACAAACTCTCAGGATAAAACTCCAGGCTGTTCCCAGCTCTCGGGAAACAAACAGGGCTGCTCCATCCCGGATGATTTTCCTCCTTTTGTTCCCAGATCCAGCCCCCACGGAGCTGTCCTCGCTCCGGGGCGGAGGGAGGAGGAGGAAGGATCCCTCATCCGGTAAATCCGGCTGTTTCCCAGCTGTTCCCGGGGCTCTCCGGGCAGGAGCAATAACCAGGAAAACGACTCCACTCTGGGCAACCTGGGCACCAGGTGCTGGGGAACAGGGCCAAGGTCCACAGCTCTGGAAAATCCAGGTGTTACCCTGAGCTGCTCCCTGGGGTGGGCAGCTCTGAGGGGCTGGGAAGCCAATTTTGGGTCAAAAGGTGAAAATCCCTCAGCAGGGCGGGAGCTGCGGGTGGGCCGGGCTGGGGTGGGGGAACGGGAACGTTGCTGTTCCCACCTGGAGCGGTTCCTCCTCTCCCCATCCTCATTTCCATCCCATCCACCTTCGCCTGCTGGGGGTTCCCTCAGAGCAGGGCCACCCACGGCCGATCAGGCTGAGGGTTTGGGATGGAATTCCACCCCCGTGAGGGTGGTGAGGGCCTGGAATGGAATTCCCAGGGAAGCTGTGGCTGCCCCATCCCTGGAAGGGTCTCAGGCCAGGCTGGACGGGCCTTGGAGCACCCTGGGATCGCAGAAGGTGTCCCTGGGGTGGCACGGGATGGGCTTTAAGGTCCCTCCAGCCCAAACCAGTCTGGGGTTCTGGGATGTCCCGGGGTGGGATATCCCACACTGGCACTGCCTTTCCTGCTGGGAATCCCCATTTGCAGCACAAACCGATCAAAAAGCCGATTCCTGCCCCAGAGCCGGCTCCAGGCGCCGGTGCCTCCCCTGCCCTCCCGGGGCTGGTGGAATTCCAGCTGCAGTCACCTCTTGGGTGAGATTCTCCTGAGCTGGCAGAGTTCTTCCCCTGGGGTGAGGTGACCCAGGCCCTGAAGTGCCACCGGCCGGGACACGCCAGGCGATGTCACCTCAGCCGCCGGACGATGCCACCTCAGCCGCCAGGCGATGTCACCTCAGCCGGTGACATCGGCATCACCCTCCTGTCCCTCACTTTGGGCTCAGGGTAGGAACAGCTCCCGGTGTGGGTTCTGTCCCCAGGACCCATCCGAGCCCCCAGACAGAGCCAACCCCAGCCCTCTCCCCTTATTTTATCTCCCCAAAATCCTGCTGGATGAATTTCTGCTGATCTTCCCTAAATTTGAACTTTGATCTAACAAAAAACCAAAACAAAACAAAAAAAAAGAACCCCAAAACCCCAACCCCCAGACTTTGCTTCTCCTCAGCTCGGAGCCGTTTTCCACCCGTAAGAAAATCATCCCACAGCATCTCTGTGGCCCTGGCAGAGTCAGCAGAGCCGCGATGACACAAATCGGCTCCAAATCCCCGCGGGGGAATTGGGCGTGAGGGGAATCGGGGCGAGGAGGAGCCGATTTCACCTGTCTGGGCTCCGCGGAGCTGCCGGGCGCCTGCTGACGCCGCTTGTTCCGCTCCAGGGACGTGCCCAGGGAGCCGAATTCCTGCAGGAACAACAGGAAATGAGATTTTGTTTTGCTGCTCTCGAGGTTTTTACGCTTAAAAACCCACGGCGGTCACGCCCCTCCCCGGGCAGGCAGGACCTGCAGGTCCTTGCAGGGCCCTTCCAAGGACACGCGGAGTTTTAGGGATGTCGCCGGGGTTTTAGGGATGTCGCTGGGGTTTTGGGGATGTCGCCGGGGTTTTAGGGATGTCACCGAGGCTCTGGGGACCGGGATGAGCTCCGGGATGAGTCAGGCTGCGATCCAGCGTCGCTGACCCCGAAGGAGCCACAGGATAGAGGCAGAGCTCAGCGTGAGGTGTGAGGGGCAGAACAGCTCCAGGGAAGCTCCCCCGGGAATTTTTTGCGGTCTCCAGCCAGGAATGTGAGGAGGCTCCAGGGTCGGCGGTGCTGCACGAACCTTTCCCCGTGAGCTGCTCCCGACCCGGCGGAGCCGAGGCCTCGTCCCTCAATCCCAGCGGCTCAGTCCCGGCGTGTCCGCCAAAACCAGGGATCCTCCGCGTCCTCCCAGGGTTTGTCGCTCGTCCCCACCCCACAGCCGGGATCTGTGCCGGGTTTGGGGACACCAGGGAGGGCGAGACTTGGGATCAAGGAATAGTTTGGGTTGGAGGGGACCTTAAAGCCCGCCCCGTGCCAAGGGCAGGGACATTTCCACCATCCCAGGGTGCTCCAAGCCCCGTCCAGCTCCTCCAAAGGCCTGAATTCCATGGGGGGACAGCAAGGAGGGGTGGAGGGATGGATGAAGAGCAGGGAAAGGGAGATGGATGATGAGGAGGAGGGATTGGGAGGTGGATGAAGAGTAGGGAATGTGGTGTCAGGGAAAGGGAAGGAGGCTGCTGCCATCTAGAGCAGGCGTCCGACAGCCCAGCGGAGCTTCCCCACTCCGGGGAAGATCTTCTGGGAAGAGACGGAACCCGGGAAATTCAGGAAAAGCCATTGTGGGCTGGGATAGAGCAGGGAGCGCGTTCCCTGAGGCTCTGGGAGTGCCTCTGTCCCCACGTCACTCGCAGGACAATTAATTAATTAACGATGAGAAATAAGGTGGGAAACCCCCATTCTCATCCCAATCCCGACTGGAAGCTTCTGTCCCCGTGGATGAAGCAGAGCCAGATCCAGCCAAGGACTTGGAAAGGGAAAAAGTGTTAAAAAAAGATTAAATAAAAAAGGGGAAGGGAAAAAAGGGAACAGCAAAGCCCCAAAAAGTCTTCGAGGGCTTTGATGAGGTGTCCCCAGACCGCAATCCCACAGGATGGGCCGGGGGGAAGGAAAACTCCCCCGGGAGGAAGCGAAAGCCACTCGGAGATGTCCCCAACGCCACGCGCTCCCCACGTCCCGGTGTCCCCGGGTGCCGCCCCTGTCCCCCACCTGAGCCCTGTGTCCCGCGGGATCCCGTGCTCTCCGTGTCCCCTCCGTGTCCGCTCCGTGTCCCCCCCGCGGTGTCCCGGTCCCTCCGTGTCCCCTCCTCAGTCCGCCCGTCCGCCAGGGGGCGCGCTGGGGCGGGGCGGGGCCGGGGGCGAGCCGGTGTCTGTGGGCGTGTCCCGGTATCGATGGGCGTGTCCCGGTGTCGGTGGGCGTGTCCCGGTGTCGGTGGGCGT
>NW_024581075.1:58725-60087 GCF_017639235.1 Corvus kubaryi
CCCGGTGTCGGTGGGCGTGTCCCGGTGTCGGTGGGCGTGTCCCGGTGCCGTCTCCCGGTTCCGTGTCGCGGTCCCGGTGTGCGTGTCCCGGTATCAATGGGCGTGTCCCGGTGTCTGTGGGCGTGTCCCGGTGCTGTGTCGCGGTCCCGGTGTGCGTGTCCCGGTGGCCGGGAGCGTGCCCGGGGGCGTGTCCCGGTGGCTGAGGGGGAGTGTCCCGGTCCCGGGGCGTGTTCCGCTGCCGTGGGCGTATCCCTGTCCCGGGGCGCGTCCTGTTCCTGTGGGCGTGTCCCTGTCCCGTTCCCGGGGCGTGTCCCTGTGCCGTGGGCGTGTCCCGGTGCCAGTCCCGGGGCGTGTCCCGTTCCCGTGGGCGGGTCCCTGTCCCGTTCCCGGGGCGTGTCCCGTTCCCGGGGCGCGTCCCGGTGCCGTGGGCGTGTCCCTGTCCCGGTCCCGGAGGCGTGTCCCGGTGCCGAGGGCGGGTCCCTTTCCCGGTGCCGTTCCCGGGGGGTGTCCCGGTGCCGTGGGCGTGTCCCTCTCCCGTTCCCGGGGCGTGTCCCGGTGCCGTGGGCGTGTCCCTCTCCCGTTCCCGGGGCGTGTCCCTGTCCCGGGGCGTGTCCCGGTGCCGTGGGCGGGTCCCTGTCCCGTTCCCGGGGCGTGTCCCGGTGCCGTGGGCGGGTCCCTGTCCCGTTCCCGGGGCGTGTCCCGGTGCCGTGGGCGGGTCCCTGTCCCGTTCCCGGGGCGTGTCCCGGTGCCGTGGGCGGGTCCCTGTCCCGTTCCCGGGGCGTGTCCCTGTCCCGTGGGCGGGTCCCTGTCCCGTTCCCGGGGCGTGTCCCGGTGCCGGGGGCGGGTTCCTGTCCCGTTCCCGGGGCGTGTCCCGGTGCCGGGGGCGGGCCGCGCCGAGGCCGCCATGGCGCTGCGCGGGGCTCTGGCGCTCCGTGTCGCCTACGCGTCCTTCGGCGCCCTGAGCGGCCTCTCGGCCTTCTGCGCCTGGAGCGCCGTGCCCGCGCTGCGCCAGCCCGGCACGGCCGCGGCCGGGGGGCTCTCGGGTACGGGGCCGGGGGGCGAGGGGGCGCCGGGCCGGGGCTGTGAGGGCTGAGGGGGCTCCGGGTGAGGGAGGGCATCGGGGCCGGCGGCGTGAGGGGGCTGAGCCTGAGGGAGCGGGTGGGGGCAGCGATGGGGCCGAGGAGCCCCTTCCTGAGCCCTGAGGGAGCTGGGGGGGCGTGAGGGCTGAGGGGGGAGTGAGGAGCCCCTTCCCCGGAGCTGAGGGGGCTGTGAGGGGTGTGAGCGGGTCCAGGGCGATGGTGGGGCCGAGGAGCCCCTTCCCCAGGGCTGAGGGGAAGTTTGAGGGGGGGTTGAGAGGGGTGT
>NW_024581075.1:60187-80522 GCF_017639235.1 Corvus kubaryi
GGGCTGAGGGGAAGTTTGAGGGGGGGTTGAGAGGGGTGTCAGAGCTATGGGGGTGTCAGGGCAGCAGTGGGGCCGAGGAGCCCCTTCCCCAGGGCTGAGGGGAGGTTTGAGGGGGGTGTCAGGGTTATGGGGGTGTCAGGACAGAAATGGGGCCGAGGAGCCCCTTCCCCAGGGGGGTGTCAGGGCTGTGGGGGTGTCAGGACAGAAATGGGGCCGAGGAGCCCCTTTCCTGGGACTGAGGTTTTTAGGGAAGCAAAGAAATCCTCCTGATTTCCCCAAATGCTGGAAGCAGCTGTGCCAGACCGCTCTGGAAGAGGGATTTGGATCACAGGGGTAAAACTGTACCATAATATGCCCAGAAATCTGGGAGATTCGGGTGTCTGTGGCTCTGGGTTAATGATTGGGTCGGAGCAGGACAGAGTCCTGCAGCTCCAGGGCTTCCCTGGTTGAACTCCTGGAGGAAGAGTAGAAAGAAAAGTTAAAATTTAGAAAGCATCCAGGGATGAGGTGCGGGACTGGGCTCATCTCTGCTTCCTCTCCCTCCAAAAAAAAGCTTTTAATTCCAGCTGGAACTGGGATTCAGCAGCGAATTCCCACACTTTGCTTTGCTGGGTGGCACAAAGCCGGGGGGTCAGAAACGCAGGAGAAAGAGCACATGAAGGGTTTTTCTGCTGTGTTTTGTGTTCAGGGAGGAATTCTGACAGTGGAATTTTGACAGCGAAATTTGCAGATCCTCGTTAAGGTGCCCTGATTAAGCCAAGCTCTGCCTGTTGGTCCATGTTTATCTCATTTTTAATGCCTCCGCTGTGCCTTTGGATCTGTGTTTGGGGATGTTTATCCACACACTTCCTGGCTGGAAGAATTCCTCCTGATCCCGAGGAATCTCCAGCTTTGTCTCTGCAATCAGTTTGTTGATCCTTCCCTTATCTCCCAGAGAACCTTTCCTGCTTGGGAATCAGCCCTCCAGTGCTGCCTGCACTAAATTTCACTCATTCTCTGTTATTTACAGTCAAAACTTTATTAAACCCAAGTCTAATGTTAAAGTTCCACGGAGGGAAACCGAGGCTGGGACTGGAGCCCTCAGTTCCCTGTAATTATGGAATTCCAGGTGCTGAGCAGCCTTTCCAGTCCTTCCAGTTGGCTTTGGGAGTGAGAATCCCCCACTGCTGCCTGGAAAGAGCAGCTCCCCAATCCCCAGGATCTCTGTGGTGCAGACCTGGGACTTTTGGGATCATCCCAAATCCCAGCCCGGCCCCGTGGCCCTGTTGGAGGCAGAAACTCCCGGCGGGGGCTGTAGCTCCATCCCAGACCCCAGAAAGTCCTTCCCTGGCTCTCCCCAGGGGTTTTGTTCCATTTCCACCCAGTCGTGGGGGCTTTGGAGACTCTTGGAGTTTTAAGAACACCTGAGAAATGGAAGGAGTGGAAGCTGAACTCGGGGTCAGCTGCAACACCAGAATATTCCAAAGGTTCCTCTCGTTCCGGAGCTGTTTCCCTAAAATATTTCAGTGTGGATCCCCAGCAGTTTTGGCAGGAAAACCCCCCCGTTTCTGACCTATTCCAAACCCAGCTGAGGCTCCTGGGATCCCCCAGGAGACGCAAAGTTTGGAAAACATGGAAATGGCAACATTTCAGTTGGCAAAGCTCCGGCTCCTGTTGGAGTGGGGATTTCAGCTCATTCCAGCTGATGCTGCAGCTGGAGTGGATAAAAGGGACTTGTTTAGCTGGAAAAGGACTGAAGGCTTTGTAAACACACGGGGAAAAAAAATGTCTTGGAATTGATCACCATTTTCTGGGACTTTGCGGGGAGTTTTTAATGTCATTTTTCATTTTTACCCTCATTTCCTTTGCCATCACCACCCGTTTGGAGCTGGAATCGGGATGCTCCTTGCAGGAGTGCTGGAATCAGGGGGCTCCTTGCGGAATAACTCCGTGGTTTTTTGTGTTTGTTTGGGGATTTTTTTTTTTGGCCTCTGCTGCAGATTTGTTGTTTTTCCCCGGGATCTCCGTGTGGGACACAGGGCCCTGCCGTGAGCACGTGGAGCTGAGCTCGTTCCCAACAAACATCCCTGCTTTCCCTGGGATTGAAGGATCTCCTCGGGGAGGAGCAGGCGACTGACAAAACCTGGTGTTTGTCCCAGTTTTTGTTTGGATGTTTGCAGAGAGGGAAAGTTTGTTTCCCTTGAGCTCAAACAACCCAGATATTATCCAAATATTTGGGTCTGCTGGTTGGGGGGCGGGGGGGAGGGGGAATTGTGCCCCGGCTTCCAGGCCTGCTTTGAACTTCTGGGATTTATTCCAGCTCCTCCCAGGGGCGCTGGGAGGGTTTTGTGTTTTAACCAGGAATTGATCTAGTCCCGATACCTGTGAGCTCCTCTCTCCTTGCCTCAGGTGGGGCTCTTTGGGGTCGTTTCCTGTTCCTGGGGCTTTGTGTCCCTGGGATAATTGGGGTTGGATTCAGAGGGAGCTTCCCTGTGGGAAATCCTTGTGGATTGTGTCTGATGGAGGAGCTCCTCCTCCAGGGCCACTGCAGCCCTCGGGTGTGGGGTGAATCCACAGGGATTTTTTTGTGTTTTTATGGAGGCGTTTGGGTGTTGTTTTAACCCAGGGTGGGACTGGAGCTGTCCAGGCTCTGCTGCTGCTCCGGGGTTTTGTCCCGTGGCTCAGGGTTTAGGGACAAAGTGCTTTAGGGAAGGAGGAGGGGATCTGGGGGGAATCCCTGAGGTGCAAACCTGCAGCTCCTGCAGTCAGTCACCCCAAGCTTTCAATAAGTTACAACTTTTATTTCATTTCCCTGGAAAAGTCGTTTGAAGCCCTCAGTTTTTGAGGTGGTGTTTTGGCCCAGAGCTGCCCCTGGGGAGCTGGGCCGGGGCTTGGATCGGGGTCAGGGGAACTCGAGGGGCTCAGGTGCTGCCCTCTCCACCCAGAGCTCGGGGCGGCAGCGGCGATTTTGGGGTGGGAACACCAAACCTTGACTCAGCATTTGGGTCCATTCTGCTGAGTCATCGGGGCCGGCTCAGCAGGGAGCAGCTTTTTGCTGACTCAAAACCCCAAGTTCCCTATTTCAGTCGGAAATGTGGGTTGGAAGCGCTGGAGCCCGGGGCATGAGGAAGTGGGGGAGGTGGATTTTGGGGAAGCTGAGGGCTCAGCTCTGTCACCAGACCCTGGGGCAGCGTTTGGGGAGCGATGACTCTGCAGTTGTGGCCGTGGCATCTGCCCTGCTCCCAAATCCCTCCTGCCAGCACGGGGGATTGGTCATGGAGCGTCTGGTGGGGGTCCCAGGGTGGGAATCCAGCCTGTCCTGAGCAGGGAATGTGGCCACAGGGGGCTGAGGGGCAGCAGGTCGTGGCAGCCACAGGGATGGGTTGGGCAGGAGGGGCTGAGGGGCCGTTCTGATGTCCCTGCTGTCACCTGGACGGGTGTCCTGCTGTTGCCAGGTGTTCCCTGGAGCTCCCAGGTGCTCTGGGGGGGTTGGGCTGTGTTTTACCTGTCCATGGGTGCCGTTCTGATGTCCCTGCTGTCACCTGGACAGGTGTGCTGGCGCTCTGGGCCCTAATCACGCATGTGATGTACCTGCAGGATTACTGGAGGACCTGGTTAAAAGGGCTGAGGTTCTTCCTCTGCGTCGGGATCCTCTTCTCCGCCCTCTCCGGGCTGGGCTTCTGTGCCTTCCTGGCCCTGGCCATCACCCAGCACCAGTGTGAGTACTGGGAGGGACTGGGAATACTGGGAGGGGATTCAGGGGACAGAGCAGGGCTGGGGGTGCTCCTGCCACCTCCTCGTGTGGGGCCGGGCTGCAGGGATGTCACCAAATTTCCCTGCCCTGCTGGGATATTGCTGCCACAGGAGCCATCCCGAGGCCACCCCGCCATCCAAAAAACCTGGAATTGCCTCATTTCCATGACAAAGTCCCCAAAAAACCTGGGAATTTCCTCCTTTCCATGACTTAAGGTCGAGTCCATCCCTCCTGGAGCAGCTCCAAGCCCGAGGCCTCGGCGCTGACTCAGCATTCCCTGCTCCAAACCCCTGAACGTTCCCTAAGGAGCGGCTCCAAATCCCTCCCGCGATCTCCTTGGCCCCAGACCAAAGGGAGAACGTTTGGGGGTTGTTTTCTTGGAGGTTTTCTGTGTTTGTTGTTTGTTGAGAAGCCCCACGGGGTTGTCCGGGGGGGGGGGGGATGGAGAAGCTGTGTGGGGTCACAACCCCAAAAACACCCCTTGGCTCAGCCTAAAGAAACTCCCCGTGGAGTTTTCCTGGTGCAAAGGGATGAAAATCCATGTGTGAAATCCTTAAAAATACAGATATGAAAGGAAAACCAAATATTTGCCTTCCCCTCCTTTCTTGGAGACGGGAGGAAAAACTGTTTGGGGAGAAAATTGGGTTTTTTTAGGGAAAGTCCTAATCTGGGGCAAGGTAGAACCCCTGCACAAGGGAATGATTTTAGGGCTGGGACACGGAATGACTGGAATTTACCAGGAAAATGCTGCTTTATGCGTTCCTCAAACCAATCCTCTCCATTTTTGGTGACCTTCCCCCAGGCAGCTCAAGCTGGGATTGTTTTCCCCACCTGGTTCTGGAAGCGTCCCTCAAATTTGGTGACAAAACAACCCCAAACGTTGACAGGGGGGATGTGGCACCGCTGAGGTGCCCTCAAAAAGCAGAGCCAGCCCCCCCTGGCTTCAAAGGAAGAGGCAGCTTTAGGATAAACAAAGAGGAAATGGGCAGATTTCTCCCAAAAGAGGCTGTTCCTGGCGTTCCCCGAGCGGGGCTGGTCCCACCTGCACAAGGGATCAGTGAATATTTATGGAAGTTAAATATTGATCCCACCAAGCAAGAAAAGCATCTCTAGAAGGAGGAATTGGTTTTTTCCCTCTTTTTTCCCTGCGATGTGAAGTTTTGGAAGAGGAGGGAGAGAGGGGTGCGAACCGAGCTGCAGCTCGGGGTGGTTTCCTTGAGCCAAATCCAAGAATTCCCGCAAATCCCATCCCTGAACCGAGTTTAGGGGGGGTGGCAGAGCTGAGGAAATCATCCCATGCCAGTGGAATTCCAGGGAATACAGCGCCGTGCTGCCCACGGGGGCTGTGCAGAGCTCCCAGGGGCTGGAATTTTCACCGAATCCCTGTTTTTTTGGGTTTTTTTTTTTGCCAGCCCTGACTGACCCCAAGAGCTACTACCTGTCGTGCGTGTGGAGCTTCATGGCTCTCAAGTGGGCGCTGCTGCTGAGCCTCTACTCGCACCGGTACCGCGCCGAGTTCGCCGACATCAGCATCCTCAGCGACTTCTGAGCTCCTGGGAGAGGCGCGGAGCAGGGAGGAGAGGCAGACACGGAGCAGGAGCCCCGGTCCCGGCGCCGCGGGGGTGTCCGTCCGTCTGTCTGTCTTGTCTGTCTGTCCGCACAGGGGCTTTTTCCTGCTGGCTTTTCCTCACCCATCGCTGCTCGTTCCGGGGGGGGAGGGAAGGGAAGGACTCGGTGCCCGGAGCTCAGAGCTCTCCGTGCCGCCCCAGGGCAGCTCCCGGGGGTGGCAGTCCCCGCCTGTGTCACCGCCCTGCTCCTTTGTCACCTCTGTGCTCCTGCCGGGAGCTCCCAGCCGGGCCCTGCCTCTCCGTGGTTTTGGGGTTTGGGCTCCCCCGAGGTCTGGGGGAGGAGCGCAGCTCATCCCAAAGCTCGCAGGGCTGGGAATGCTGCTCCCGGCTGCTCTCCGGGGTCGTTTGAAAAAGGAATGGGATCCCATGTTTAACCATAAATGCCGTATTTAACGCTTGAAGTTGCAGCAGCGGGTGTGTGGGGAGAGGGGTGCTTGGGGGAAAGGGGTGCAGGGCCAAGGCCTGGCCTGCCCAAGCCTCAGGGAGAGGGTTCCTGGGGAAAAATAGGGAAAAGTTTTTGTGGAAGCAGGAGGAGAGGGGAGGGGACAGGGGCTCCTCAGGTGACCCCATGGATCGAGGAGCACCTTTGGGCTGAGGCTGTGACCTGCTGGAGTCCCTAAACCCAGCCCCTGGGCCGTGTTCTAGTCCTGGAGTTTCCACTCCACATCCCGGCTTTTTAAAGGATCCTGTGTGTAAATATTCCCTCTATTTTTACATGGATTCCTCCTGGTTCGCTCCTCGGGGGTGCCGGGGTCGGTGCCACCCTCGCTGTCACCCTGTGCCACCACAAATACAGCGCTCCCTCACCAGCCTGGCTGCACTGGAATTCCCTGGGATCCTGGGACGCGGCGGGAGCTGGGAAGGACGGGTGGGAATGGCACCTTTGGCTTTTTGGGGTGATGGGGAGCGTTCAGCTGCTCACTTCCTCATCCACAGGCGGTTCTGAGGTGGCTTTCCCCCTCGCAAATCCCTTGGGATTCGGGGATTTCGGCCCAAAAGAATTTTTGGGGAAGCGGTGGTGTTTCCATCCCTTTTCCCTGGAAACGGGCGAGGGGCAGGGGGGCTTCAGGGGGGCTTTGGGGTCAGCCCTGAGTCAGTTCCCATTCCCAGCCCCATCCCAATCCCATCACTGACCGTGAGATGGGATCCAGGGGAGGGGACGCAGCGGGGACCCCGGGACCCCTCGGGTGCAGGACCCGCAGGAGCCGCCAGAGGGCGGCAGTGGCACAGCCCGGGCCGGGGCCGGGGCGCGAGCGAGACCCCAAAACCACCTGGGACACCCCAAAAACGGGGACGTCTCCAAAACAGGGACATCCCTGTGCCCGGGGGCCACCGAGGAGCTCAGCGTGGCCCTGCAGGGGGGACCCGAGTCCCCACAGTGACCCAGCCCTGGGGTGAGGTCTCGCTCCGAGGGAAGGAATTCCCGGCTGGAATTCCCTGCCCGTTCCCTGGCACTGGGACAGGACGGGACAGAAGTTCTAGTGGCTCCAAAGACTTCCCAGGAGTCTCAAATCTGTCCCCTCGCCCTGACCCCTTCTCTCCCCACAGGCCCCACAAAGTCCCAGCCACCCTGCCCCGTTCTCCAGCTGCACCAGCCTTTCCCAGCCCCATTTTTCATGGAATTGCCCAGTTTTCCCTTTGCAGCGTTCCTTACTCCCTGGCGCTGGACAGTGTGAGGAATCTTCAGGAACTGAGGAGCCTCTGCTGGATTTTAGGGGGTATTTGGGCTCGTGGAGAGCCCTCGTGGCTCCCACTGTCACCAGCACCTCACTGGGACTCACTGGGGGGGGTCTCGTCACCTCCCGAGGGTCCGGCGGTGGCCCCGATCCCCCTTTTCCTGCCCGGGGAGGGATTCAAAGGCACCCGAAGGAAAACAACAGATTTTTTGCATTTTCCCAATCTGCTCTCAAGATGTGGCGAGGGCGGAAGCGGCGCCTCAAAGGCTCCGGATGAGCCTCGTGGGGCTGGGGGGACCCTCCAGGAGGCTCTGGGGGAGGGAGGTGCTGGGGACACCGTCCTCGTGTGCAGGGACACAAATCCCGGCTGGGTGTCCCCAGCGTGGCTCTGGGGGTGTCCCTCAGCTCCGGGAGCTGCAGCGGAGGGGTCCTGGGGGGCTTCCAGAGGGACCCAGGGGTGCTGCTGGCCTTGGGGACAGGCTGAGCTTGGGGACGGGCCTGGAGGGACCTGCAGGAGGGTCATGGGTCCCTGTTCCCAGGGGAATCCTGATGGAGCCACAGCGGGTCCCATCCTTCCTCTGGAAGTCTGCGCCGTTCCCTGGGAACGGGGGCTGGAAGCGGGAATGTGCCAGGCACAGCCAGGGACAGGGAGTGTGCCCCAAGCCTTCCAGGACACGGCGATGCCACCATGGTGTCCCTGCTCCCTCGATCCGCCTGGACACAGCACTGGCTCAGCCTGGATTTGCCCTTTGTTCCCTGGCTGGGAAAAAGCAGAAAATCCCCCAAATTCCACCTCACTCATGGCATCCCGAGGGTCTGGAAGGGAGAGAGAGGATGGGACAAGGGAGATGGTGAGGAAGAGTCCCTGAGGAAGAGCTTGGGGCTGGAGTCAGGAATCCCAGAGGAGTCTCCTGACTCCCAGGGGCTGTGGCCAGCTGGGAGGGCGCCGGACACCCGGACACGAGCCCAGTCCTGCCGCCGTTCCCGAGGGAATCCGTGCTCCAGCCAGGGGGTTGGGTAGGAAGTGGCAGCGGGATTAAAGGTCCCTAACAGAGCAGTTTTGGTGTCGGGATGAACTCACCGGAGCTGGGGGAGCTGGGACGGAGCCAGGGCTGGGAGAGGGGGGCGAACATCACACACAGAACTGGGAATGGTTATTTTTAGGACAATTCTCAGCTTGGAGAGCAACCAAGGGAATAAAACGGTTCAATATGGGCCCGGTGCTTAACGAGGAGGCTGAAAATCCCTGGGCTAGGATATCTGGGAAGAGCCTTCGGGATGGGGTTTGTGGAGAGCCTGAGGGGGCCAAGGCACAGCTCGGCTGAGGGGTCATCGGGGGGTCCCTCTGCTCCTTCGCAGTCTGGAGCTGGGCTGGAGCCACTTCCCATGGAAGGGTCAATGCTCCTCTTCCTCCTCAACTGGGAACAGGAGAGAAGGATGGGGGAAAAGAGCTGGAAAGCCGGGAATGGGCTGGAATAACGACCAGAGGGAAATAGCAGCCCCCTCCTCCCGCCTTTCCCTTGTGGTGGCTCTGCCTCACTTTTAAGTGGCTTTTACCCCTTTTTTAGGCCAATAAACCCCAACCAAATCCATCCCCTCCAGCCCTCAGGAAACCCCAAATCCCATGAGACCCCCGGGATCCCCCTGAGGACCCCAAACTCCCACGACACCAGGACGTTTCCCTTCTCCAGCCTGGAAAAAACCCTTTTATTCCTAACAATGGAGAAGATGTGGAGCTGGAGGGTTCCCCTTCCCTGATGGAGAGGGATCAACCTTTTGGAAAACCGGGAGAGGGGGGACCCCGGGGTGTTCGTGGCTCCGTCCCTTCCTCCTCCACCTTTTCATAAACCCCAAAATTCAACTCCACATTTTGCAGCCCCAAAATCCTGGGAGCTTTGAGCTGATCCATGAGCCCCATAAAGCCCAACAATCGGAGAGAAACCCAACCCCACCCCGCCCCCCCCCCCCCCCGCCTGCTCCGTGGAGATCAAACGCCTTTTAATCGGAATAGAATTTCCTGGGATGAAATGAGGAAAATCTGTCGCTCGCATCCGCCCGGCAGCCGCTCCCCAGCCCCGGGCTCGTCCTCAAGGAGTTTTCCCTCCCCGTCCCTTTGCCCCTCATCCCCCACAACCCACGGAGCATCGCGGGAGCCCCGTGGGGAGCCCGGAGCCCACTCGGGCCACGGCCACCCCGGGAATCTGCCCCGGAATCCCTCTGGAAAGGCAGCGCAGGGAATGGGCCCCGGCAGCCCCGCTCCGAAGCACCGGGAACTCGTTCCAGCCGCCGAGGGAGAGTTTTCCTTTCATCTCCGGCCAGGAGTTGAGCCGGGCCTTTCGTCTCTCCCCAGACACGGCTTTGAAGGCTCCGGGGGTGTCCCAGATGTGCTGCGGGGCTGGGAGGGGGTGGGGCAGCTCCGGGATCGGGGGAGCTCTGGGAGAGCGGGGTCCTTCCCTCCGGGGCAGCTGAGGGGCTCCTGCCAGACACCCCCACCCTGGATGGTCTGAGGGGCTGGGGACACCCAGGCCTTGGGGACATCCGCGGGTGGTGGCTCTGGGTGTGGTTTGCAGCTCCAGGGGCTTTTCTGAGTTTGGCCCAGGAGAGAGGCAGGAACCTGAGTCAGCTCCGAGGGATCCCAGAGCTGCTCCCAAAAAATAACTCAGCATTCCCTGGGATGTGGTTCCAGCCATCCGTCCGTCCATCCATCCGTCTGTCCATCCCTCCATCCATCCATCCATCCATCCATCCATCCATCCATCCATCCATCCATCTGTCCATCCATCCATCCATCCCAGAGCTGCTCCCAAAAAATAACTCAGCGTTCCCTGGGATGTGGTTCCAGCCATCCATCCGTCCATCCATCCGTCTGTCCATCCCTCCATCTGTCCATCCATCCCTCCATCCATCCGTCCATCCGGGGCTGATCCCGACATTCCCAACATTCCCAGCTCCGTGCTGGGAGAACTCAGGACAGCTCCTGGCAGTGAGACCCCGCTCCTGGTGCTTCACCCCTTTGATGGCCAGATGGGAGCAGATGGGGAAGAAAAAGGGGAATTTTCCGTGTTGGAATTAAGTGGAACAGGATGGGCCTGGCCTGGGGGGGGCAGCATCCATGGGCTCCCTCCCTCGCCTCATCCCGCAGCTCATCCCGACCCCATCCTTGGGGAAAACACTGGGATCGCTCCCAGTCCCCCAGGGACCCCCTGCACCCTCTCAACCCCCCCTGACCCCGCAGGGGCAGCGCGGAGCGGCCGCGTTTCGCCGACATCTCTGAGTTCTGACGGATCCCGGCGCGTTCCGGGAGCGTGAGGTCACTGGGCTGGGAAAAAGGATCCTGGGGCCATCCATCAGCCCAGGATCAAAGCACCCCGCAGGTTCCCGTTCCCAGCTCGATCCCCGCGCCCCAAATTCCCCGCGGTTGCCACGGCAACCACACGCGGCGCGGATGCTCCGCGTTTTTGGCCGCCCCGCAGCTGTTTCCACTCGAGGCCGCCGTAACTGGAAAAACCTGCGGGTCCCAAGGCGCTTCCCGGCCTCCAGGGGCAGCGGCTATTCCTGGCTCCCTTTCATGTTCCCCATTTATCAGCGTTATCCTCATTTTTTTTTGGTTTTATTTTCACGCGGGATGAAACGGGGATTATTTTTGTCCTCTGGAACAAAGAAAAGGAGCTTGGAGAAAAAAAAAAACCCAAACAAAGCAAAACAAAACCAAACCCGCTGAAGGCATCAAACGCTTCCCTGGCACTGCCAAGGCCACCCCGAGCATGTCCCCAAGTGCCACCTCCACTTTTAAATCCCCCCAGGGATGGGGACTCCTCCCCTGCCCTGGGCTGGACAGCCTTTCCCAGGAGGAATTTTCCCCATATCCAACCTAAACCTTTGGTGGCACCACTCGAGGCTGTTTCCTGCTGTCCTGTCCCTTGTCCCCTGGGAGGAGATTCCCCTGAAGACCCCCCCAAAGCTTCCTGAGGGGTGATGGATGTGAGGGGCTGGGGGAAAACCAGGAGGGGACGTGTCCAGAGGGGCCGGGAATTGGTGGGAATTGGGAATTCAAATCTCCCATCTGGTGACTTCTCCCTGAGTCAAGTGAGCTGGCCTTGGCTGAGTTGGTTTTTTTCCTTTAAGGCCTGAAATTTTCCCTGATGTGTCAAAAGCAGCACCAGAAAAACCCCCAGCGAGCTGGAGGAGTTATTGAAACCACTTTGGTGCCTCGTGACCTTTCCATGAGAAGTTTGGATGAACATCCTCCCGAAAAAACACTCACTGAAAGAACAAATTGAAATGTTTGAGGGAGAAGCTGCAAACCCTCCAAATGTGGGGACAAAAGCCCCTTGGGGTGTGGGGCTGCTCCTTCCTGCACTTCAAAGCTCATTGTGTTCCTCCCTTTGCTCCGGGATCCCAGCCCCGATCCCAAACCTCCCCTCCCCCGACCAGAACCGCTCTCTCGGCGAAATTCAATACAATTTTATTTTCTTTTAAAAGGAAAACAATAAAAAAAGAATTAATTAAGGAATAAAGGCCAGGCACAGCCTGAGCCTCAGCTGGAGCTGGTGGCAGCTCCCCAGCCCTCGGCAGCACTGCTGGAGCCCCAGATCCGGCCCCAATCCCACCCTCCCAGGGGATTCTCAGCCCCAGAGAGCAGAGAGGTCCTGCCCTTCCCCTTCTCCTTCCCCTTCCCCTTCCCCTTCCCTTTCCCCTTCCATCCAGGAGCTGCTGGATTTACTTGACAGGGATTTGGTGATGGGTGAGGGTGATGAGGGTGATGTGGGATGTTGGGAATGGAGGCAGGGGAGGGAGGGAGGGAGGGATGGATGGATAGATGGATGAAGGGATGGACAGATGGATGGATGGATGGATGGATGGATGGATGGATGGATGAAGGGATGGCCTGGTGGATGGACAAATGGACACAAACTCAAGCTCATTTTGGCTGAAGCCGCTCCTCAAGAGCCCTACGGATGCCGATCTCCCTTTGGTTGCTTCTTCCTTTGGATTTTGGGAGTTCCTGAATCGCTCATTGCAGCCCCTGTGGCTCCACATCCCTCACAGGTGAAAGTCTCCTCCTCCACCCCAGACAAGGGGATATTTCTTTGTGGGGTCAACTGGGTTGAAAAATAATCTAAAAAAAGGCCCAACCCCCCCCAAAAGGCACCGCTGAGCTCCATGGCTGGGGCTCCCTTGGCACCGGGAACGTCCCCCGACATCCGGGCTGCAGCCGGAGCATCTGTGCCTGAGGGCTCGGGGTGGCGGTGGGGAGGGAGAGAGGAAATCTGGAACCCATAAGCTCCAGAGCCGCTGGCGCTCCCCTGCATTGGTCTGCGCCTGGTCCGCCCCCGCCCCGCTCGCCCTATCAGCAGGAGCCGTTCCCGAAGTCATCCCAGCGCCCTCCTCTCCTGGCCCAAAGGAAAAGCCAAGGAGCTCCTTGGAAGGGCTCTGCGGGGCTTGGGGCGCCCGGGGAGCCCCGAGGGCGAATGCTCCGGGCCGTGCCTCGGGAGCCACCGCCGGCTCCTCCGCAGCCCAGGGAGCCGAGGAGATGAAGGAGGAAAACCTTTCCCCGGAGTCCCCCGAGGGCAGCGCGGCCACCAGCGAGGACGAGGCCGAGCGGCTGCCCAAGAAGAGCGGCCGCAAGCGCGGGCAGGGCCCCGGCGGAGCCCCCTCGCCGCAGGGCAAGCGCAGCCGGCGCAGCCCGGCCCCGCAGCCCCCCGAGGACGCCCACGCCCAGCGCGTCATCGCCAACGTGCGCGAGCGCCAGCGCACCCAGTCCCTCAACGACGCCTTCGCGGAGCTGCGCAAGATCATCCCCACGCTGCCCTCGGACAAGCTCAGCAAGATCCAGACGCTCAAGTTGGCCGCCCGCTACATCGACTTCCTGTGCCAGGTGCTGCAGAGCGACGAGCTGGACCACAAGGTCGCCACCAGCTGCAACTTCCTGGCCCACGAGCGGCTCAGCTACGCCTTCTCCGTGTGGAGGATGGAGGGCGCCTGGTCTATGTCGGCGTCCCACTGAGCCGGGTACGTATGGCCGGGACACCGCCGTGTCCCCGCGGCTCGATCCCCGCTCGGCGCTCCAGGGACGAGGGATTTGTCCTACCGGACCCCGGAGCGGGAGGAGGTGGTGGTTTCCGAGCTGATCCCACTCAGCAGGGTCTGCTCCAGAGCAGCGGCAGGAAGGGTTTAAAAGGGGGTTTTAAAAATCTGATTTATTCCCAAACTCCGTCCTGGCCGTGCTGGGGCTGCTGAGGAGTCAAACCCACCCTGCCCTGGGGTGGCCTCATGTCCTCCAGCCTGCCCGGCTGCCCCCTGTTCCTCTCCTGGAGCGCTGCAGACAGGATGGGATCCGTGATCGCGTTGGATCCGCGGGAATTCTGCACTGCATGGGGAAGTCTGATGGACTCAGCTCCATCCAGCCACCCCCCGAGTGTCCTTCAGGACGCTGAGAGGGGAATAATCCAATTTTCAGGGGTTTAGGGCCGGGAGGAGTCAGGAACAGGAGGAGAGGAGTCGGCGACGCACTGGCACTTCCCGCAGAGCAGGAGCAGAAAATTCCAGAGGACATTCCCAAGCTGGGAGCTCCAGGGACGCCTCATGGGAGCCCAGCTCCCGAGAGGCCCCGCTGTCCCCCAGACAGCACCAGGGCTCCTCCTGGCTCTCCTCGAGCACTGAACTGCCCCGAATTCGAGGCCGTGGAGGTGCCAGAGGTGGCTCAGGGGTTGAGCATCTCCCAGGGGATTTCGTTTGAGGATGGGCCACCTTGAAACTCCTTTTCCCAGCCCGATCCCTCCTAACCAGCAGGAAATCTGGCACTTTGCTAAATTCGTGTATAGATCTCAATATTTGGGGGCTGTTTCAGACATTAAATCCTGTCCTTGCCGGGAGCTGCCCTTCGCTGGGTGACACCAGGGTCACCTCCCCTTGGGGCCGGCCAGAGGAGGAGCGTGTGGCCCCTTGTCCTCACTTTGGGATGCCCAAAATCCTCCAGGACCAGTGGAGATGCTGAGCTCCCCGTGACTCCCTGGACCCCTCACCCTCTTCTGGGCACCCCCTTTTGGGTTTGGCAGTTTGGGGCTGGATTCTCCAGTTTTGGGGGTGTTCTGGAGGTGCTCCCAAAGGGGAGGGAAGCTGCTTGGCATGGCTTCATCCCGAATTTTGCAAAGCCTGACTGAAATCCCTTTGCCCTGGGGAGGTGGGGGAGGCTGAGCCCCCTCCCCGGCACCCCCAGACCCGTTTTTGCTCCCTCTGCGTGCAGAACCCGACGCGGCTCCGCGGCCGTCACTGACTCCCAGAGCTGTTTATTTAAGCCGAGTTCTTGGCAGGAGCTGTGCTCCCGAGATAAACAGAGGGATTAAAGACCCTTCAGTCACTCTGGAGAGCTCCCGTGAGCGCAGCGGGATCATCATTCCCGTTAAAATTGATCCCGAGTGGCTCCGTGCTTCCATCCTCCAGCTGGGGAGGGAATCCCCCTCCCTGGGCCAACCTGCAGCGTTTTCGGGTCCCGGTGAACAATCGCAGCTGGGCCGGGAGGGGAAGGGACGGGGATTCTCCCAGCAAAGCCCCAAAACCAGGGAAGGGCCGTGGGGGAAGCGGTGCCGGGCTGGGAAGGCTCCCGGGAGGGAACGAACCCGGCGCTCGCAACGGGGCTGGGATTTCCTAATGGAAAGCAGCCCCTGGATAGTGGAACTCGGGCTATTAAATATCAAAGGGGGCTGGAATAGCTGGATGTGGATGTGCCCTCGTTAACCGGGAGACATCAGCCGGGGAAAGAGGGATGGAGCCCTCAGGCAACAGAAATCACGTTTGAAGTCCCCCCCCAGCTCAGCTTTTCTCGGCAGAGTCTTGAGCACATTAAAATGGTTTCTTTCCCCGCTGGAGGAGAAAATGAGGCTGGAAGCTGGAACTGCCGGGGGGAGCGGCTGGCGGAGCCGCGAGGGCTGATGTTCCTTGCCCTTCATTTGTCTCCCTGGATTTATCGCCTCTCTCGAGTTGCCCTCACTTAATTGTCTCTCCTGAAAGACCTTGGATAAATCTTCCCTTTGGGGACTGTTGCTCTCGCCTGGAATCGGCTTTGTCTGGCGGCTGCTTCATTTGCTTTTATTTATAAACACCCCTCGCTGCTCCGGGGCACTGGGGGAGCTCGGGAACAGCTCCCATCCCTGTTCCCTGTTCCCTACTCCCTGTTCCCTATTTCCCAGCTCAGGAAATCCATCTCGAGCTGCTTTAAAAGCTGCTCCCAGATCCCTCTGCAGCCGGCAGGAAAGCAGGGATCCCTTCCCGCCCCGAATCAGTCCCTTAGAACTGGATCCAGCCCCTGGTTAAACTGGCCAGGGTGGTCCGGGACCCCCACTTTGGGGCTGAGTTCCCAGGAGAGGTGAGGAGCTGCCCAAATCCCAGTAAATCTGTTCCCGGGTGAGTCGGTGCTCCTGGGATTGGCTCCTGGCACGGAGCAGGTTTGGAAGCCAGAGGGTTCCCCCAAAGCTGCTCTTCCCAGAGCTGCCGTTTCCACTCGGGATGGACGGGGAGATGTTGGAGGGGCAGGAGGAGCCGCCCTGGATGAGGGATGTGGGACATTCCCAAAATCCCGGGCTGCTCGCAGGGAATTGTCAAAGGCACAACCGGAGCTGCTGGATTCATTTTTCCAGCAAAAACCTCCATGTTTTCATTAAAAAGAGGAAAAAACCACCCACGGAGAGCGAGGTGCTCTCCACGGCAGGGTCCCTGCACTGCTCAGGATTAGTTAAAATTAATCCAGACATAAAATCACGGATCTGGCCCTCGGGAACGTGGAAATGTCTCCGGGTTTATGGCCCCTGCAAGGAGCCGGAGCTCGCTGGAGCTGCCTCGGCCCCGGGAATGCCTCTGGAACGAGCCCGTTTTTCATCCCGGCTGTCAGGGAAGGCACCCGGGAGCTGAGGGGGAGCGGGAGCTGCGGGAACGCTCGGGAGCGCCCGTGCCCGGCATCAATTCCCGTTCCTGGGGACAGAGGTGGGGATGCTGCAGGGAGGATGGGCTCGGGGAGCTCCGTGGGCTTCTCCATCCCAAATCCTGCAGGGCTGGGCTCCTCCGGAGGCTCTCGCAGCCCTCGGGCAGCCCTGAAATCCCCCTCTGAGGGTTTTTTGGTGTTAAACCTTGTCCAACCCTCCGGAGGCTCCCGCAGCGCTCGGCAGCCGCTGAAATCCCGCCGGGAGTGCGTTTTTTGGGATCAGACCTCGCTGGGCTCAGGGAGCGAGGGGAGCTGATCCATTTTTCCATGGGCTGGGCTGAGATGGTGCTGCCTGGCCATTTTGGCTGCCCCTGGATGTGCCCATCGTCGATCCCACGGGCTCAGCCTTGGGACACATCAGCCTTTGGGGCATTTTCCCCTCCGTCCCGCATCCCCGGCATTGCCTCAGCCCTTCCCGGGGGTGAATTCCTGGAGAGTTCGATTTATCCCTCTCCAGAGGGAAAGGTCTCGGCGACTGCGCGAGGAAATGGCCGGGGACAAAGCGGGAGGGGATGGGATGAGCCCGGAGCGCCGGGGGCGCCGGGAGCACCAAGGCTGGGAAGGCGAAGCCGTTGCCCCGCAGGGATCGATCCCCTCGTGCCCCCTGAGCTGCTGGAGCCGTTCCTGAGCTCTCCCAGGAGCCGATTCCCTGCTCCATCCTCCAGCCTGGCTCCCGATCCGCCATCCCTGCACGGCCCCGACTCCGGGAGGGCTCCCAAGGGGCTCCCAGAGATCAGATCGGCAGGAAAATCTGGGATTTTGGGTTTTTTAATTCCTGGGCTCAGGTGTGGGGGTGTTTCCAGGCACATCCCTTGCGGCTTCAGGGAAATCCGGGAAGGCGAAGCTCTGGAGGCAGCGGCCGAGGGCGGCTCTTCCCCGCTGGCTCCACAGGGGATGGGTTTGCAGGATTTTGGGAAGCTGGGCTGAGCCCAACCTGACCCTGCTGTCTCCCCCCAGGTCTCCGCCTCGGTGGAAGCGGCTCCAGCACCCGAAAAACCCCAGGAGCCTCCCCGGAAAGAGGAGGGAACGACCCCCAAAGCCCCTGACAGCCCTTGAACGTTGGGAATGGGCCCGAGGGAGCCGCAGCAGGAGCTGGTTTGGGTTGGGAGGAGCCGGTTCGGAGCTGCCGGAGGAACTCTGGGGGCTGTAATTTATTGTGGGCTCACAGGTAAGGAATGATCCCGGTTTCCTCCTCCGGGACTGCCGGGAAGCCGAGTCCTTCCCGGAGCCTCCTGGAGCTGCCTCTGGCCGGGACCGGGCAGGACAATTCCTCCGGGACGAGGGAAGGGCTGGAGCCCCCCGCGCTGGCTCCAAGGACCTCGGGGGTCCCTGTGCTTTTATCCCGCTCCGAAGGGTCTGCGCCGGGACGTTCCCATGGATTGTGTTCCCATGGAGGAGCATGGCAAGGATTTGGGGGCATCTGGGGGCTCATGAACCCCCTGAGGCACCCCCCAGCCACTCCTGCCCCACGGATGGGCCTCGAAAACGCCCTGGTGGAACCACGCAATTCCTCTGAATTTATCAGAAGTGGAGGCTGGACACGGACCCGGCGGGAATGGGGGATTTTGGGGCCGTCTTGGGAACTCTGAGGGGGTTTGGGCTGTTTTGGGGGCGCGGAGAGGGCAGGGAGGGGACGATGGAGGTGTTGGGGGTGCCCAAAACAACCCCAATAAAGCTCGGGGGACTTTTCCAGGGTTCAATCCTTGTGTTTCCTACGGAAATGGCGCTGCCGGGTCCCCCCTGCACCTCCCTCGGCTGCGCCGCTTTTATTGGAATCAGGCAAAAGAAAATCAGGGTTTGGGGGTTTTTTTGCCTGTTATGGCAGAAAAAGGGGGAAAAATCCCTCTCAGGGAAGCTGCAATGGGCCTGAGCCCCCAAATACTCCATGGGAGAGGAGTTCAGTTGTGATCAGAGAATCCACGGAGCCACAGGAAGGCCCAGAGTGACTCTTTCCAGCCAATTCCCAATTTTTACATGCAGTGGGAGTGGATTCCCTGCTCCGGGCAGTTGACTGCAGCCTTCCAGAAAATCTGGAGGTGCTTAAAAAAATCAGAAACTCCGTTAAAAACGGGGCTGTGGCGGCTTCGTTCAGCGCCGCACGGGAGGGATTTTACAGCTGAGAAATGAAATCACCTTCGGAACTTAAAATCATCTTTCAAAAAATAATAATTAAAGGGCAAAGACCCATCTGTGGAGTGAGACTCCGGTTTCAAACCAAAAAAAATTTTTTTAAAAGGTAAAATATATTAAAAAAAATATTTTCAAATATTTTGCTGCATCTTGGTTTTTTTTTTTTAAATCCCTGTATTGACTTAAAATGGGCAAAAACCCCTTAAAATGAGCGAAACATCCTAACAACCCTTCTGACCCCCTTTTTTGGGGGGGAAAAAGCCCCCAAAAAGTCCGTGCGTGGTGGATTCTTCCGGCTAAAATCCAGGAGGTGGGAGTTCGGGGGGTCCCTCCATCCCCTGCCCCATCCCTTGCCACGACCCCCACCCCGGGACCCCCCATGGGACCCCCGGCCCGGGACACACGAAGGCTTTGATTCCTCCGAAGGCTTTTTTTCTTTTTCAATTTCTCCTTTGTTTTTGTTTTTGTTTTGTTTTGTTTTTTTTACAAAATCTCCTCCCGCTGCCGCAGCCGGAGCTGTCCCCACCCCCAGCTCAGCCAGGCCCGTGTCCCCTCCGTCCCCAGAGCCCAGCCCAGCCCCGGGACACCCCGGCAGGGCCCGCTCCTTGTGGGAACACCCTCGGGATGCAGGGAAGGCTCTCGGGGCGGGGCCCTGGGGCTGCGGGAAACGGGGAAAGGCGAACGGGGATGGAGCCCTCGGTTCGGAGGCTCTGGCTCTGCCCCTGTCACCCCAGGACAGGGACGGGGACGGGACCGAGGGGCTTCGGGCATCCCTGGGGGAGCCAGCAGAGCCCAGCGGGGACTGTGGAACCTCGGCTGGGGAGGGGGCTCAGGGGGCGACAGGAACGCGGAGGGGCTGGGACTGCAGGGACCGACACCCAGGCAGCGCCTCAGGGCGCTGGAAAGGGCTCAAGGCAAGGGGGGATTGTTCCCGGAATTCCCCCGGGAAGAGGAGTCGCGTTCACATTAGCGCTGCCAGGGTCCATAGTGCAAATGAGAGCCCCGGGCCCGGGGGCCGCGCTGGGGGCAGTGGGCAGTGGGCAGGGAGGGGCCCCCCCGGGCACTGCCCGCGCTCCGGCCGCGCTCTTCCTTCGCCGGGGATGCTCCCAACTTTCCTCGGGATGCTCCGAGCTTTCCTCGGGATGCTCCGAACCCTCCCGTGCCCAACGAGCCCCCGGCCCCTGTGGCTGCCGCTCCGTCCCTGGGCCCCAGCAGGGCAAGGGGAGCCAGGGGCACGGAGATCCCAAACCCCCGAGCAAACCCCGGGATGCTCCTCCCAGGCACGGGGGGGGGGGCTCTGGGAGCCGTCCCATGAGTGGTCCGAGCGTCCATCCCAATGTCCGTCCCTTCCCGGGAGCAAGGGGTCTGTGCCGCAGGGCTGGGGGGTTTCACCCCCTCCCCCGAGGGGTTCCGGGTCCCAAAATTGGGTGGGGGGCTGTGGGCACGGTCCGGGCTCGGGGCTCTCCATGGTGCCGCACCGCTGGATGCGGGAATGTCCCTTCCAGGAGTCCAGGCCCGTCCAGGGCCGCGCCTCGGGAGCGAGGGGGACAAACGGGAACCGGGATCCTCGCGGGGCTCCGGCCACGCCCGGGGACCGTCCCTGTCACTGGTTCATGGGCTCCTCCTGCTCCATCGGCTCCTCCTGTGCCCTGCGACGGGAACAGGACCCGTGAGAGGCCCGTGGGACACATCCCGCTCCTGACGGGACCGAGGGACAGTGACAAAAGGGAGGGGACAGGAGGGGACCCTGCTGGCAGGAGCTGACACCCCCCAGCCCCCCGGCAGGAGGATTTGGTCTGGTTTTCATTTGGGAAGAGCCCAGCACGGGTTTCCCAGGAGCCCATCCAGGACCTGAGCTCCAGAACCTCACCCAGGGCAGGGGGACACTGCCCTGCCCTGCTGCCACCCCCCAACAGCGACCCCCGGCACGGGAGAACCCCGGGAATGTCACCTCTTCTCCACCATCACGGCCACCGAGAGGGACGCCAGGGCCGTGACCGTCTCCACCTCGTCGGCCTCATGGTGCTGAGCCTCGAGGAAGGAGCAGCCCAGCTTGGAGGCGAAGCGCTGCACGGCCACCCAGTATTTACCTGCGGGAGGGACATCGGGGGCTGCGGGACACCAGGATGGGGGTGGCCCAGGAGAGGGATGGCCCAGGACAGGGGTGGCCCAGGACAGGGGTGGCCCAGGA
>NW_024581075.1:80532-88705 GCF_017639235.1 Corvus kubaryi
AGCCCAGGACAGGAGTGTCCTAGTACAGGGATGGCCCAGGACAGGGATGGCCCAGGACAGGAAGGGCCCAGGACAGGGATGGCCCAGGACAGGGGTGTCCCAGGACAGGGGTGTCCCAGGACAGGGATAGCCCAGGACAGGGGTGTCCCAGGACAGGAATGGCCCAGGACAGGGGTGTCCCAGGTTTCTGGGCTCCCCTTGCAGTGAATGCACACCTGGGCCCCCCTTGCTGTGAGGAGGAGGATGATGGGGACCCGTCCCCCCCAGGACCTTTGATGCCCAGTGAGGACGTTTAAGGTCCCTTCCAATGCGCCCCCAGCCCCCGTTCCCAGGACACTCACTCTGGACCTGGATCACGGCTTCCAGGGAGCGCACGGCGTTGGCGTTGGGCTTCTGCCTCATGCTCTCCTCTGGGAGCGGCTCCGGCTGTGGGGGACAGGGGGGTCACGGGGGGCTGTGCCCGGGCTGCGGCGGTGGCACCGGGTCAGTGCCAGTCCAGCCCCGGCTCTCACCTCGTGGCCCAGCAGGGCGGACACGCAGGCCTCGGACGCATCACAAATGGCCGTGAGGTCGTGGCCCCCCTCCAGCGCCAGCACCACGGCCCCCCCCGCCAGGCTCATCAGCTGCTTGGTCATGTAGCCAAAACCTGCGGGACAACCCCAGCAACGTCACCTCCCCCTGCCCAAATCCAGCCCCCAAAATCTCCTGTGGTTCCCCCTGGAGTGGCCACCCCCGAGGGTCGTCCCCAGCGGGGGACATCCCGCCCCGAGCCACCTCCTTACACTTGGCAGAGACTTTGTAGCCACCCAGGGGGGGCGGGTGGCCCTCGGCCGCGTCGAACCCGGCCGACACCAGCACCACGTCGGGGCAGAACTCGTGGGCGATCGGCATCACCACGGTCCTGAGGGGGAAAAGGGGGATAAGGAGTGGGGTCAGCCCCACCTGGAGCATGGGACACGGGCAGGGGGGATGTGGGGACAATACCTGAAGGCAGCCAGGTACTCGGGGTCCCCCATGGGGGGGTCGAGCCCTCCAGCCCAGGCCACGTTGACATTGAAGCCCTCGCCGGGGCCAGCGCCCACCTGTGAGGGAGCAAGGACAGGGGTGAGGCCGGGATGTGTCCGCAGGGATGGAGGGAAGGGCCTGGCTCTGGCATTGCCAGGCCTGGGGGAGGCAGGTGGGGGTCCCAGCCCCTGTCCCGTGCCACGGGAAGCAGGCTGGGGGTCCTGGCCCCCTGCCCAGTGCCCAGCAATGCCAGAACCAGTGGAATTTCCCTGCCATTTCCATCAGTCTCCATCCCTGTGCTGGGATCCGCAGCCGGAGCCGGGTGGCCCAGGCAGGGTGAGGGATGAGAAGCGAGCCCCCAGGGCACTGCCCCTGCTCAGCCCCCCGTGTCCTGCTGTCCCCTTGATCCCCAGAGCCCCCTCTCACCTCATCGGCGGCTCCGCTGCCCGGGAAGAAATTCCCGTCGTCGTGGCGGTGCAGGGAGATGTAGAGAACCTCGGGGTCCCTGTAGAAAATCTGCTGCGTCCCGTTGCCGTGGTGGACGTCCTGCAGGGAGGGCGTTGGGACAGGATTTTGGCAGCTGCAGGGTGGCCCCAGAGCCTCACGTGGCCAAAACCAGGCGGGTCTGGGTCCCCCAGCCCAGGATCTGCTCCTGCTCCCCCAGCCCCACAACGCCGGGGGGTTCCAGCCACGTTCCCACAAGGAGCAGGAGCGGGCACGGCTCCTGGGGATGTCCTGGGGAGGGCAGGGATGTGCTGGGGACAGGGGACAGGACTCACCCAGTCCACAATGAGGATCTTGCTGAGTTTCCCCTTCTGCTGCAGCTGCCTGGCAGCGATGGCCACCGAGTTGAAGAAGCAGAATCCCCTGGGAAGAGGGGTGGGAGTCACCTCCGGGGCCCTTCCTGAGCCCCCTTCCCTTCCCCCGGGGCCTGGGCAGGGATGGCTCCCGGGGGGGTTATTTGGGGGCTGGTTTTGAGCCAAGGAGCTGCTTTTGGGGCTGCCCAGGTGCCTCGGGGAGGGGCCTTACATGGCCGTGGAAGGATCGGCGTGGTGTCCGGGCGGCCGCACCACGGCGAAGCCGTTCTGGGGACAGAGCAAAGGTCAGGGGTCAGAGCTGCCACCGCCAGGGTCACACACGCACCGCATCCCCAGCGGCACGCAGCCCTGGGACCCCCCCAAGCCACCACCTACCTTCAGCTCCCTGGTGGCCACCTTGAAGGCCAGCTCGGTGACACTGCCAGCGGCCCAGCGGGCAGCGTTGGACGAGTGCAGCTCGTTCCAGATGGTGTCACTGTCCACCTGGAAGGGGGGACACTGCTCAGCTGGGGCCACAGCACCAGGGGACATCTCAGTCGCAGCCTCACCCGTCAGGGGTTGGTGTCCTGTGCCATTGGGTGCCACTGGGCCACCCCACATCCTCCTCCTGCCACAGCCCCAGCCCAGCCCCCTCCTTTACCTTCTTTATCTTATTTTAGTGTTAAACCAAACATCTTGGTTTGATCAGCACCACGTCAGAGCCGGAAAACTCAAAGTCTCTTCTGATCGGGGCCATGTGTGAGCTCCCCGTGCCCAGAGGGGGCAGCTCCAGCCCCGGGAACGGGCGGGGGCAGAGCAGGGAAGGGGAGGCAGAGCAGGGAAAGCAGAGCTGGTGCCCAGCACGGGGGGCAAGGAGAGGAGCAGAACCAGAAGAGGCAGCAGGAAGGCACCGAGGGAGCCCCTTCCTGAAAGAGAGAGAGAGAGAGAGGACAGGGACAGGGAGAGGAAGAGAGGAGAAGGCAGTGAATGCAGAGAAACCAGGAGGGAAAGCCGGGAATGGAGAGGCCTCGGAAGCGCTGGGGAGAAGGGAAGAGCTGCTGTCCCCATGTCACCGCTGCCCTCCCTCAGTGGGGACCCCCGTCCTGCCAGCCCCTCCTGATGCCCTGGGAACGGCTCAGGGAGCTCTGGATCAAGGATCCCCTTCCAGAGTGGGATGCTCAGACCTTCCAAGGACCGGGAGCAGCTCTGATCCAACACCTCCATCAACCCCCCCACCTGGGCAGCCTGGAGGCTTCGGGAGCTGCTCTGAGACCCCCCCCGTGGGGCCAAAAAGGAACAGCCCTGCCCCAAAACCCAGAGCAGGGGTGGAGCCCTGACCCCCATCCCTCCCAAAACCCAGGGCAGGGATGGAGCCCTGACCCCCACCCCTCCCAAAACCCGGGGCAGGGATGGAGCACTCACCCCCACCCCTCCGCAGGGCAGCATCACGAATGTCCTCTGGGACAAGATCCCTGTGGAGAGAGGGGACAGTGGGGACCTCAGGGCTGGGAAAATGGGGCTGGGGATGCCAGGCTGGGCCCAGCGTCCAGGGGAGCTGCTGGGAGCCGTTCCCAGGGCTGAGGGTGAGCAGGGCCGGGGGATGGCGGGATGGGGACCCACCTGCCAGCTTCCCGTTGTCCAGTTTGAGGCGGTTGAGGGGGTTGGTGCCGTAGAGGAGCACGTGGCGCTCGCTGTGGACGCACTGCAGCTCCTCCAGGGTGGCCTTGCGGCCCCGCAGGCACTGTGGGACACGGCTGTGACCGGGGGGGACACGCAGGGGCTTCCCCCCGGTGTGTGCCAGCCCCCGGGGGCGAGGGTGGCCCGTCCTGCTGTCCCCGTGCAGCCGCAGCTCGTGTGGGGGGCAGCTGCAAAGGGTCAGGACCCCTCGGATTGGAAGTTGAGCACCCCCAAATTACGGTCAGGGACCAGGAAGGAGCTGCCAGCACCCCCTCCCCGCAGCCAGCCAGCCCAGCCGGACCAGGGCAGGGTTTTACCAGACCGGAACTGGCACTGAGCTGGCAAAAGGCCCTGGTTTGGGGGGATCAGCCTCTCCCTGCGCCCAGCTTCCAGCAGGGCCGGAGCGATGAGGGGCGGGACCGGGAGCGATGAGGGGCGGGACCGGGAGCGATGAGGGGCGGGACCGGGAGGGATGCAGGCGGGGCCAGCCCCCTCCCAGCTCACCTCGCAGCGGCTGCGCAGGCCCCGCTCCTGCAGCCGGGACCAGATGCTCTGGATCCTCCCGGCGTGCTCGGGGTGGTTGCTGTTGTCCCCGCAGGAGCATTGGTGCTTCAGCATCACCGAGTCGTAAACCAGCCCTGCCAGGCACCGCCAGAGCTGCAGAGCTGCTCCCTCAGCTCCTCGGCAGGGGCTCCAAGACCCCAAACACCCCCAAATATTGACTGAAACCTCCCTCAAACCATGGGAGATTCTGCCCCAGACCTGGGAGATTCTGCCCTAAATCCCTGTGGCCTCTCTCCCCAAGCTGCTGGAAGCACATCCTGCCTTGCATTCCCAGGAGAGGTGGCCCAGGGATGCAGCCACGGGGCCAGGCGGGCAAACCCTGCCTGGAAAAGCCACCCGAGATCAGGAGAAGGGGCCCCCCTGGCTCTCTCCTGGTGCTCCCAAGAGTCCGGGAGTGACCAGAATCGATGTGGAGCTGCTTTGGGACATTCCCACGACCCCTCCTGTCCCCAGCCCAGCTGTGACAGCCCCCAGGCCCGGCCGTACCTGTGGTGAAGTGTGGCTTGGGTGGCTGCTCCTGCACGGGCAGGGACAGCGCCTTGGTGTCCTGGGAAGGGAGGGACACGGTGGCCGTGGCCGGGGACGACTGGGCCCTGGAGAGCGGCCGGTGCCCGGTGTGGCCGGGAGGGACCACGGGGGGGTCGGCCAAGGTCTGGCGCTTGAGGAGCTGCTGCTGCACCCGCTGGAAGGAGTCCCACAGAAAGGCCTGGGGACACAGGACACCGTGAGGGGTCGGGACAGGGGACTGGGGACAGGGGACAGAGCCCTGCTCGGTGTGTCCAGAGCTGGATCCAGCGGCTGCTCGGAGCTGGGACAGGGCAGGGCAGGGCAGGGCAGGGCAGGGCAGGACTGTCCCAGCATCTGCTGCTCCCTGCCGGCTCAGCCCTGCAGTGACAGCAGCGATGTCAGGGACAAAGTCCGCGAATTTGGGGACAATGTTCAGCAATGTGGGGACAGTGCCCAGCTGTGCTGACACCAGCGGTGGCCGCAGCTCTGCCCCTGTCCCCGTGAGCTGCCCCGGGCTCCAGGCAGGCTCAGATGCGGTCCCCGAGTCCCCACCCCTCCCCAGGGCTCCCCATCCCTCCTGTACCTGCTGCAGGACCAGCTCCTCCTGGGGCTGCCCCATCTTCTGCGTCCTCTCGGGCTCCTTCCCGCTGCTGCTGGGCCGGGGGGGCTCCACGCGTGTCCTGGTGGGGTCCCCGCCCTCAGCTGCGGCCTCCGGGAGCGTCCCCTCGGCCTCCATGTCCTCCGAGGATGGGATCTGCCGCAGCCGGGGCTTCTCACTGGACTTGGCCATGCGCTGCAGCCAAGGGGACAAATGAGCAGGGGGCGGTGGCAGGGGACAGGCCAGGCCGGGGTGGGGGACAGGACATCTCAGGCAGGAGCAGGAGGGAGCCGGGAACCTGAGCTCTGCCCTCTGTGACTCTGTGCCACCTCCCCCGGGACACCCGGCAGTCGCTGTCCAGCGGTGGCAAGGCCACCCCGCACCCCCCAGTGCCACCCCCACGCCCAGGCCGGGCCTCACCTTGCCCAGGTGCGTCTGCTGCTTGAGCCGCTCGAGGAAGTGCGCGTGGTGCTGCTGGAACACCAGGTGCTGCTGGATGGCCTTGGGGCTCTGCGGCAGCGGCTCCGAGCGGGTCCTGCCCAGCGGTTTGTGGTGGCCGGGCAGGGACAGGCGCTCCGCAGAGATGAGGGAGGGCGTGAAGGAGAAGGGGATCGTCCCCAGGCCCGGCACTGGAGGGGAGAGCAGGGACAGGTAAGGGGTGGCAGAGGGGACGCCCAGCGCAGCTTTCCCCACGTCCCCGAGCCGGACACTCACCCGCCACCAGCGGAGCGTGGGTGACCGAGGGCTCGAGGATGATGACGGGCTGCAGCCGAGGGGACAGGGGGCTGCTGGCCTCGTGCTGCTCCAGGCTGGCCGGGATGAAGACGGGCGAATGTGTGCCCTGCAGCACCGGCCCGTTGAGCACCGGCACCCGGTGAGCCAGGCTGGGCAGGGCCCGGCGCTCGGCCTCGCCCTGCGGGGATGGGGACAGGGTCAGGCACAGGGACGCGGCACCGGGAGGCCACAGGATTGTCCCCACCGTGCCCACGGGCAGCGCCAGGAAGCCCAAACCCAAAGGAAAGCCCCACAAGGCCCCTCTGCCCGGTGCTGGGGGTACAACCCGGCCACCTACCCTGGCACTGGTGGTGGCCGGCAGGCCCAGGGTGATGGCCGGCAGGGAGGCCGCGCTCTGCAGGGCAAACTGGGCCAGGGAGCTCTCCTGCATCATCAGCCGCTGGGCCAGGGGTGTCTGCACCAAACACGAGCCATCGGTGCCCTGCTCCCAGACAGGGACCAGGGCAGGGGACATCAGGGACAGCCCTGGGGACACCCGTGGGGACAGGACACCAGTGGGAGAGGGGAAATGCACCCTGGTGGGTGTTGGAGCAGCGCCGGGCCGGGAAGAGCATCCGGGGGCAGAGAATCGAGGGGCATCCCGGGTGCAGGGAGAGCAGGGAAGGGGGTTCAGGGCTGGGGTCGTGTCCTCCCCCTGAGCCCAGAGGGGACACCGGGCCCCCAAAGCCACCGGAGCTCACCTCGTGGGCCACACCGGGGGCCGTGGGCAGAGCTCCGTGCTCGGCGGGCAGGCTGTCGTTGGGAGAGCTGCAGCCGGACACGGGGGTGCTGCTGCTGCTGGGGGACGAGTCTGGGAGGGGACAGACACGGGGTGAGGGCACAGCCCCCACCCAGCCCCTCACTGCTGTCCAGCTGCTGCCCCCCACCCTCCTGGGGCCGAATCCCCCTTGGAGCCGCAGCGTGGGAGGCACCACTCCATGGTGGGAACCCTGAGCAGCCACCTCCACACCGGGCCTGGGGCACTTCCAGCCCTGTAGGGCCACCCTGGGGCCCAAAAGCAGCGGGAGCAGCTGCACCAACACTTCCCGGCTCACCCATCCCACACTCCATGGCCCCATCCGCGGGGGAGGACACATCAAACCCCGGGGACACGGTCCCCAAGCAGAGGTGCCACAGGAGCCCGGGCAGGCTGGAGCTGCCCCAGCCCGGCCCCGTCCAGGCAGAGCCCTCACCGACGGCCTCGGGTGGGCGCCTCTTCAGCGAGGGGGGAGCGCTCTCCTTGCGTGTCAGGGGGTTCTTGCGCCGGTCTAGGCACTTCCTGGGCTTGCAGCGAACCTTCAGGTTGGGCTCGGACGCTGCCGGGGACAGGGGGTGAGTCCTGGCCCTGCCTGGACGGGCTCCGTGGGGCCAGTCCTCAGCTCCGGCCAGGGACCAGGGACGTGGGGACATTCCCGAGGCCTTACCTGTTTTCCGCAGCGGAAAATGCTCGGGAGGGTCGAGAGAAGTGCTGGGCACGGGGGGCAGGAAGGTGCTGAGCATGGGAGGGGAGGGGCCCTCGGGGTCCAGAGGCTCCAGAGACCTGCGGGGAGAAGCCGGAGCCCCTTCCCAGCTGTCCCTGAGCCTCGGGGGTCCCACGTCCTGCTCAGGGCCAGAGGGACAGTGCTTTACCTGTAGGGCAGGGCTGCAGGGGGGGCGTTGCTGGTCCTCTCCAGAGCCGCCTGTTGCTTCTTCAGGATGACCTCAGCCAACTTCTGCTTCACCACCGTGCTGGCCACAGCACCTGCACAGTGACCACAGTGACCACAGTGACCCCACGGGGCTCAGAGCCGCTCCGAAGGGTCCCTGCGGGCACGATCCCCACCCCAGGGCTCCAGGAGTGACACCAGGATGGCTGGAGACCCCCTGAGGGCACAGCTGGGCCCATTCCCATCCCACTCCCGATCTGTCTGTTGCAGCAGGGATGCTCCGTGGTTACAGCAGGGATGCTCCACGGATCTGTGCCAGCATCCGAGCACAGTTAATTAATTAATGAATCATTAATTAAGTGCGATGTGGAGTCCCGCGCATCCCAAAATTGGGAGCGAGACCCCGGCAGCTCCTCCAGCGCCGGCACCAGAGGGCGCCGGGAGACCGCGGCTGGGCGGGGGCCGCACCCAGGCCGGGGGTCCCAGCGGGGTCTGACGGATGGGTGGGGTCTAAAAACCCAGCCCGGGGGGCTGCAAACGCATCCCGGGGGTCCTAGAGGGGTCTGTCACCTCAATGGGGTCCGTAACCCAGCCCGGGGGTCCCA
>NW_024581075.1:88715-93718 GCF_017639235.1 Corvus kubaryi
AACCCAGCCCGGGGGTCCCAGCGGGGTCTGTCACCTCAATGGGGTCCATAACCCAGCCCGGGGGTCCCAGCGGGGTCTGCAGCCCAGCTCTGCGGATGCTCTCCCACCCCTTTCCCCCACAGGAAGACAGAGCTTGGTCTGGGTAAGGGCAGAACCCCCCGAGCCCCCTCCCCAAAGCCCCTCTGCCCCGCCCCGGGTGCAGGGAGCCCTTACTCCGCTTGCTCTTGTCCTTGTTGAGGATCTGCCGCAGCTCCTGCTCCTGCTGCCCCGGCTCAGCCTCGCGGTGCGGGGACTCCATGGCCACCTGCGGGGGACAAGGACATGGGCACGGGACCCCCCAGCCCCGGCCGGAGCCCTCTGAGCCCTCCCCGCCCAAGGCAAGGGGACATGGTGACAGAGCACGTCTGGGACAGTCCCCTGTGTCACTCTGGCTGACGGGAAGGTGTGAAGTTGTTCCATCACAACAAACCGGATGCGTTTTGGTCCCCAGGGACGCTTTGTTCTCCCCGGGGACACGGTAAAACTCAAAACCTGTCTGTTCCCACTCGCTGCCTCCTCTCAGGGTGTTTGGACACCGCTGTAGCTGGGCCGTGTTGCAACGCAGCAAAAAAATAAAAACCTTTGTTGAGTACAAAAAGCGGGGGGAAAAAATCTATGATAGCAGGGAAATCCCAGCTGATCCATGGAACTGACCCCTGCCCTGAGCCCGGAGCAGCCCTGGGGACGGGCAGGGGGATCTCGGTGCCTGAAGATGGTCACTGGGCATGGTCACAACTCCCTGGGCACGGTCACAACTCCCTGGGCGTGTCCTCCCACCTTCCTCCCTCCGAAGCCTCCCGGAGGAGCCGTCCCCGCTAAATCCCGCTGCATGGGGTTTTTTTGTGACAGCGAAATCCGGCAGCGAATTCCTGCGCGGGGCAGGAGCTGCGGGTGGCACCGGAGCTCGGTGACACGTCCCAGACAAGCCGAGTGCCCGTGGCTCGGCCGCGCCCCCGGGGCAGAGCAGCAGCGGCGGCCCAGGAGGGGCAGCTCCCGGCCCGCAGGGTCCCGTGCAGCCACTCTGGAGCGCGGTTGGACACCCGGGAGGCTCCAGCCCTCCCGCGGGCCTTGGCAGGACCGGGATTTGGCCCGGAATTCAGATACAACCCCCCCACCTGCCTCCCTAAGCAGCTTCGTTGCGTCAGAGAGGTCTCCGGGCTGGCTGGAAACCCCTCCAGATGTTCCAGCTCAGGGAGAAGCAGGAATTCACCTGGGAATGCTATCTTGGCATTGGGATTTCCAGCCTCTTCCTCTGAATCCCTGCCCAGAGACAGGAACTCAAAGCCAGCCCTAATTCTGGCACCACTGTGCGCTCTGGGGGCAAAATTCACCCTCCAAAGTGCCCAGTCCTGCCCCAAACTGTGCCAAAAGTGGGGTGTGGGCCCCCCTTGCCCTGTCGCGTACCCTGACGTGCTGGTGGGCGAGCTGCTCCACTTGCTGCTGGTGCAGGCTGGCCAGGAAGAGCTGGTGCTGCAGCTGCTGCTGCTTCAGGGCCAGCAGGGCCGTGTCCTGGGGCTTGACCACGCGCTGCCCGATCCGCAGGTCCATGGGGACGGCCTGGGGCACCCGCGGGGAGGTGCACGGGGTCACAGCAGCTGTGGGGACACAAAGGGACACGGCTCAGTCACTGGGTTGGCAGGGACAGCACTGGGCAGGGCCTGGTCCCTGCTACTGAGGGGGATTTGCCATCAAATATCCTCGGCCTGCAGAGCCTCCCCCATCGGCCGGGAAGAGATTCCTGTAAATTCCACACCTCTGGAGAGACTCTGAGGTGCTGCAGGCGCCTCTCCCTGACACCTGGAGAAGGGGTCCGGAGTGAAGACATTCCCTGCACGACCTCCCACCCTGAGGGGTGAAACCCCAGCCCCCAGGGGACACTGAAACAGCACCAGTTACATGCCTGAAATTGTGCATTACACCCAAAAACCAGCACCAGTTACACGCCTGAAATCATCCATCACACCCCCAAAACAGCACCAGTTACACACCTGAAATTGTGCATTACACCCAAAAACCAGCACCAGTTACACGCCTGAAATCACCCATCACACACCCAAAACAGCACCAGTTACACGCCTGAAATTGTGCATTACACCCCCAAACCAGCACCAGTTACACACCTGAAATCGTGCATTACACCCCCAAAACCGCCCCGTTTTCACCGACCATGGAGCACCCACTGCCACAGAGGATTTTCCCCCAGCAGCTCCCAAAGCTCTGCTGAATTTACAGAAACACCCCCGACCTCAGGCCGTGACAGGAAACCCCAGCACAGGGTTCACTCCACTCTCCACCTCCTGATAACTTAATTTGCCCCTGGCTAATTGGCTCTAATTGCTGCACCCTGGCACAGGGAGGCTGATGGAGATCAACAATCCCCGCTTTGGGAAGCTGCCCCTGCCTCTGCTCCGGAGCCTCAGCGCTCCCCGAAGGCTTCAGGCCTTGCTGAACATCCTCGATTTTGAAGGCTGCAGTGGCGAGTGGGGCTGTCCCCTCCTGCTCGTCCCCTCCTGCTCTTCCCGTCCCCCGAGGAGGAGGACGGTGCCGGCGGGACGGGGATGCGGGAGCAGGGCTGGCAGAGGCGGTGGCAGCACGGGCTGTTGGCAGCCGGACAAGGACAGGCTGTAACCAGCACATCTCGGGATGGGAATCGGGCACTTCTGACAGCTCCAGCCCGGCCAAATCCCGCCCCGTGACGCCGCCGGTCTGCGGGAACTCGGCCGGCCCCGTGTCCCCTGCAGCCGAATGTCACCGTCCTGCTGCACACACGAGGGGCAGGAGCTGGGGACGCTGCCGGGGCTTGTCTTTGGGGTCATCACTCCAGTGGGAACGGGGGGTACGAGGGGGAAGAACCGGCCCACCCGGGCACAGCCTCGCGGGTGACAGCACCCGAAGAGTTGTCCCAGCCTTTCTCTGCTCCCTAAAAATGCCCACGGGAAGCTCCGAGGCTTGGTCTGAGCTCCCCATGGCAGCATCCTCGGGCTCAGCACTGCCTGATGCTGCCCCTTCCTGGAAAAAAAGGGGTGGGAAGGGCTTGGGGCAGCCCAGGTGAAGGAGGGGCTGCTCCAGACAGCGGCGGGAGGGAGCGGGGCCCGCAGCCCGCGGCGCAGAGCCGAGGGGGAAGCACTGGCGGGGGCTCTGGGAATCTCTCTCTACATCATTTGTTTCAGTCTCTATAAAAACAAACTGCGAGGCGGCGGAAGCGGAGAGGGGAGGGATGGGGGGTGCTGGGGGAGAGGGAGGCCGAGCAGCAGCCAGAAAAACAACTCCTCACCACTCAGCCGGAGCCAGGAAAAAGCCGTCGAGCATCCCCAGGGCCAAGAGGCTCCGGAGCCAGGGAAGAAGAGGCTGCGTGGACCCTGCCCCTGCCACGGCCCCCAGCTCTGCCCACCCCACGCCGGGGATGTCTGAGCGGATTTTCAGGAGCAGGGAAAAAGGGAGGGTGGGATGAGAAAAGGCACCCTGGGACCAGAGCCTGGCCTGACGTGCCCTGAGGTGACATCGCTGTCGCAGCCCCGACGCTCCCGCTCCCGGCCACCAAACTCAGGGCGGCTTTCCAGAGCTTGGAAACACAAAATGTCCCGTGCCGAGTGCCAGGGCGGCGTGGGACGAGGGCTGGTGGCACTGGGAGAGGAACCCGGGCTCTGGGCAGGAACCGCTGTCCCCATGTGTGGGGACCCTCGGGCGTGAGGCCCCTGCACGTGGCAGCTCCTCGGGGATGCTCCACATCCCTCCTGCTGCAGCAGCTCCGGACCCCCTCCCAAAGCCCCTCCTGCCCCGGGAGCTGTTTGTGACCTCCCTCTGCAGCTTGAATTCATTTGGGGTTTGCTGCCAGGCCCTGGGCCAGGAGTTACAGTAAACAACCCCCTCCCGCAGCCCAGGGCTCCCACATGATCCAGGGGCCGGCGGCCAAGCCGGCGGCTCCTCCCCTTCCCCCCGCCCCAAAAAACCCAAAAGCAAAGCCCCACCACGGCTCTTGGGGGTCTGTTCCTGTCTCCAACCCAGCCAGGGCCCTGCCGGCGCCCAGCGGGCCCTCAGAAGCCACCAGCAACAGGACGTGTGGCTGGGACTGGGATGCACGGTTTGGGACTGGGATGCCTGGGCTGGGATTGGGATCAGTTTAGGACCTGACAGAGCCGCGGGGCCAGGAGCCCATGGCACAAATCATCCCTGGGCCAGCGGCTGCAGATCCAGCCCGTGGATCCTCCATGGAAAGGGGAGGTTGTAACACGGAGTCTCCCCGGAGTGCCCTGGGAAAGCTGCGGCCGGGGATGAATGAGGGCTCTGTGCTCAGGCCCCGGCACGGGTTACCAGCATTTTCCAGGCTGCCGGCACGGAACGGAGCAGGGAACGCAGCCGAGGGGCCACGGGCTCAGCCACGAGGTGGGACAGACACGGAGGGAGGGCTGGGACAGCCCCGGGCAGGGTGGGGAGCCCCACTTTGCACTGCAGCACCTCCCAGACTCCTGCGGAGCTTTGGGACAGGCTGAAACCCGGTGGCAGCGAGTTCCCCAGGCTGGGGGTGGCAGTGCTGGGCTGGCGTCACTCGGGACACCACTGGTCACGCTGCTCCCAGCCAGCCATCCCGGAAAAGAAAAAAAATCCAGCACAGAAATCTTTGCTTTGGCATTTCCTGATTGTTTTTGAAGAGGCGAATCAGCCGTCAGCAGAGCTGGGCTTTATATAAGAGGGAAATAAAGCAAGAGGCAAACAAAGCAGGGCAGGAAGATTATTGAGGAGCAAACCAGTGGCATCCCAGCTCTGCTGCTCTGTGCAGCCTTGCCTGCATCCCTGCCTGAAACCCTGCCCTCATCCCTGCCCTCATCCCTGCCTGCAACCCTGCCCTCATCCCTGCCTGCATCCCTGCCTGCAACCCTGCCTTCATCCTTGCCCTTATCCCTGCCCGCATCCCTGCCCTCATCCCTGCCTTCATCCCTGCCCCATCCCTGCCCCATCCCTGCCCT
>NW_024581075.1:93728-99387 GCF_017639235.1 Corvus kubaryi
TGCCCCATCCCCGCCCCATCCCTGCCCTCATCCCTGCCTGCAGCCCCGTTTATCCCTGCCTGCCACAGAGGTGCTGCCCACGGCTCGCTCCGAGGTGGAGCAGCAGTTAAAGCCAGGCTGGGTTTTTTCAATAAACCATCTCTTTTATAAAAATGTTTCCCATCTTCTGCTGATTTGCTGTGAAAGGTTCAGAGTTCAGGCGGGTTGAAGAATGCGGGTGATTAAAAACATTCCTCTCCAATAAAAGGGAAAAGGTCTTCTCCGGAGCAGCGCGCGAGGAACGGGAATGAGCTGGAGGGAGCTCGTTCAAATTAAAAACACTTAAATGAGAAACCACACCAAAAGGACGATGTTGAAAGAACACGAAGATCACAAAGGGGGAACTCGAGAAATAGGAAATCCCGGAGCTGGGGTACCTCGTTTAACCCCGTCGGGCTGGGTTTAATTAGGGACCGGAACGACGAGAGAAAAATCACCAAACCCACGCAGAGTCTGTCCAGCCCCAGCTTTTGGGGGGACAGCGGGGACCCCTCACTGGTGCCCACGCATCCCTTTGTCCCCTACCTCCATCTGCTCGTGTGTCCCCGAGGAGTTTCCTCGCAGGATCCCACAAAATCCCAGCGTTTGGGGCATTTTCCGCCTTCCTTGCCTCAGCACAGAGCTCTGGGGATGGAAGCTCCAGGGAAGGCAGCTCCAGGGAAAGCAGCTCCCGGGAAAGCAGCTCCAGAGAAAGCAGCTCCAGAGAAAGCAACTCCAGGGAAGGCAGCTCCAGGGAAAGCAGCTCCAGAGAAAGCAGCTCCAGAGAAAGCAGCTCCAGAGAAAGCAGCTCCAGAGAAAGCCCTGTGCCGCCTCAGCTGTCCCCGCACGGAGAGAGCGCCGGCCGCGTCCCGCAGGAGCCATAAGAGAGCAGATGATGCTCAGGGAAGATGTAATGTTTGGAGCAGCCGGGTGCCAAGTTCTGATAACTCTTTCTGGAGCTCATGGACTGGGAGTTTCAGGGGCTTTACGCCTCAGCCAGATGTGGGTGGATCCCTCCCCTCCCCACCAGACACCAAATTCCTGCTCCACAACGAGATGAGGCTGATGCTGCTCCAGGAAAAGCCCCCCGAGAGTTTTTCCACCAGGGTAAACCCAAATTTTTCTGCTCTGATTCTTGCAAACTTCCTTCTGCAGAAAGTTTCCAGAAAAAAAAAACAAAACCAAAACAAACCGAGACAGACGATGATTAAAGTTTGGCGAAGTCACCGGAGCAGCACAAAACCCTTCCCACAACCAAAGGCACAAACCAGGATTCAGCCACTCACCCAACTCCGCCAAGCACCTGTGAGCAGAGCAGTTCTTTAGGCGTTCCAAGCACAAAAATGGGAATATTCCCTGTTGGAACCTGGAAACGAGCCCCACATGAGGCCTGGGGAGGCAGATCAGGGTGAGATGCTTCCCCTGATTGCTCTCTCTGACTGTTTGCAGCTCGTGATCTTTGAGTCAGACACTTAATAGCCCTCCCCGGAATTTTCTCCCCACAAATGTGCACATTTCGTTTTGAAACTCATGGCTCCGGGACCCAAAAACCTCAGGGCTAGCCCGGAGTCCAGGGACAAGGAGGAAACACCTTTGGGCCTGGCTTTGCTGCTGGTTTTAATGCTCCCTGTTCCAGCCCAAATCCCAGTTCCGCTGTTCTCATCCAGGCCCATCCGAGGGGACCATGCTGCTCCCACAGCATCCGCAGAGAAGAGGGGGCAGGGCTCCACTGCCGAAGGGAGAGGCACAGGGAGCTCTTCAGGACTAAATCAGACACTCCTGGAGGTGGCCCAGGCCTGTGTTTCAAGGCAGGTTTTCCACGTGCTCTCAAATCCATGTTTAGATTGGCGCTGGAAGTGTTTTGCCTCCAGGGCGAGGGTGGTCCAGAGGATCCCAAGGTAACCCCACATCCCACTGAGTCACCCCAAAGCCCCAAACCTTAACAGTGGGACACAAACTTCACCTCAGGCACTGCCCAAACCACCAAACAACTTCCTTCCTGTTCCTTCCTGCTCCCAGAGGAGCCGGAGCTCCCTGGATGCTGCCCCTCTGCCAGGGATGAGCTTTGAAAGCCTTCAGAGCACCCAGCCACGAATGTGCCGAGGCAAAACCCCACAGCAAAAACCGGCAATGACTTTTGGGCCTAAATTTGAGATCCCAGGGACACCCAGGTACAAAAACAAAGGAAATTCTGGGCACGGGCAGGACGGAGCTGCCCCACGGGTCCCACAAAACGTGGTTGGAGCGTGGGCAGCACCAGGGACAAGGGGGGATCAAAGGGCTCATCTCCCACAGCCGCAGCCGGGCCGTGGGAGTGGAGGGACAGCGGAGTGGCTCCATCCCCACCACAGCCCTGGCACGGCTGGAAACCTCTGGCAGTCATTTCCTGCAGCCTCCCACCCCCACGGGTCACCAGGCCCATCCCAAACAGCAGCGCAGCCCCCGCGGGAGAGGCCGTGCGGAGGAGGGAGAGGTATCCCCAGGAAACCTCGCAACAACCGCCGCTTCCTGAGAAACACCGGGAAAGTCGTGACCACAGGGCTCTGCTGAAGGAGAGCCAAGGCGGCCTGGCAGCGCCTCGTGCTCCCCAGGGCAGCCTCAAATCACAGCAACTCACAAGATTTGGGGAAAGTCCTCCCTGCCCAGAAGGGAAACAGCGCATCCCGCCCTGCCGGATCCCTCCCGTCACCTGCTCACGAACACCGGCCCGGATCCTCCCCTCTCGGGGCCAGCGGGAGCCCCAAACATCGCCCTGTCCCGATGGAGAGGCAAATCTGCCCCTCCTGATCCTCCCTGCAGCAAACACCCCGCGGGGAGCTGCGGCTGCCCCGCACCGCCCAGCTCCTCTCCTTGAGGGGTTCGTGGGTGAAAAAAGCCCGAACGCCGCCCAGAGCCGCAGGCAGGGACGGATGGGGACACAGGCAGCACCTCCAGGCAGGCAAATCCCGCGGCTCTGGCCGAGCTGGAACACCCCTGTGCCCTCCAGCAGCCTCACCTCCCTCTCCAGGCTCCTGGCAAGAGGAGAGATGCCAGCCCAAAGCTCGGCATCTCCTCCTGCCCGCGGCCGGCGAGGATCTGCTTTGGAGAGAGGCTCTGGCCCCGCTCCCGGCGGGCCGAGCCCTCGGTTCTCCCGGCAGGACGATGCGAGCGGAGGCCGAGCAGCCCCGGGACGCAGCCAAGCGCTCCCGGGAAGCCGTGGAAGCGCCGCTGGGCGCGGGGCCGTTCCCGCAGCGGCTCCGATTACATCAGCACGGGAGGATGCGGCCGCCGCGCCAAGGGAAGTAGAGGAGAGATCAAACGATTGCAGAACCTCTCCTCGGTTACCCAAGCGCAGGAGAACGCTCCCAACCGGTTTGGACGGAGGGCTCGGCAGCTCCTCCCGCCCCGCAGCGCGGCCGGGGGGTCCCCGCTGCCCTCAGCCCTCCCCGGAGCATCCACCGGGAGCTGCTCCGGCACCCGGCAGGGCCGGACCCCGGAGCCGCCGGCACCAGCACCGATTTATTCTTTTAATTGCTGCGTGCAAGAGCCCAGCTTGAGTCACAACCCCCCGGGGAAGGCTCAGCGCTGCGCGAAGCGGCTTCGTGCTTGATCTGGAAGCGCTGAGACAAAAAAGCTGGAATCACACAATACCCACTCCCGGCAAGTGGCTACTCGAGGCGACCTGCCCGTTAATTAAGAGTCTGGAGTAGGAATCCCTTTGGCAAACGCTGGTCAAGGTCCAGCGCTTGGCTGGAGGGCAGAAAAGAAACCTTAAGAAAGAAACCCGAGGCTGGGGACAAGCAGAAGGAGCTGGGAGAAGCACGGGCAGCCCCGGCTCTACCAAGGGAAAGAGGCACAGACTCAGTTCCCTGCGCAGTCCTTGGGCTGCTCAGCCACCACCGGCCAGGGCCCAACCGGGCTCACCCCAAACCTGCCCCGCGCTGACCCTCGGGCGTCTGAGAAGGAGCCACCGAGGAGCTCCCCAGGGCAGACCTGGGGCTCAGGGTGAGAGTTATTTCTGTCACAGGGAGGAAGCCGCAACATTTTCAGTTTCCTGCACAAACACACTCCGGGTGCCCTTCCCCACGGGCCCGGCGGGTGCTGCCTCCCCTCCCTGGGAGCTCGGGGAGGAGCTGGGAAAGCTCCGAGTTGGCATCAGTGAAGCTGGGAAAGGTGCAGGTGTCAAATCCTCGATGCAGAGGAGGACGAAACCTGCCTGGATGTGCGGAGCCACACCCGGGGACAGCAGGGACAGCCACCCTGGGACAAACCTGGGCTGGTGCTGGTGCTTGCAGGCAGCCGGGGGGAGACGCTGGGAAGAGCCCCAGGGTGCCGGAGTCAGGGAATTCCATCCGGGATGGAGAAGCTACAGGAAAGGCACCAAGTGCTGGGGGTGAAGAAGTGCCAGGAGAGCCTGAAGTCCCAAAGAGCTGGGAGAGGCCCTGGAGGAGGCCGAGGCTGTGGCAGAATGCAGGGACCGAGGGCGCAGTGGGCGTGTGGGTGCTCCATGCTCATGGAGCAACACTGCCCTGGGGTTTAACCCAGAAAGAGGAGCTGATCCTGCTGCTGAGCCGCTCAGAAACGGGGGAAGAGGAAAAGGAATCGGCAGAGAAGCTCCCGGTGAGCCCAGCGCAGCAGGAATAACTTGGACAGCGAGGAATCAGCGCTCGTGCCGGGGACTGAGCCCTCAGAACCTCTCAGGATCAGAGCTGGTGTCAGCTCAGCAGAATCCCAGACACATCCAGGCCCTTAAAGCTCACTTGGCACCCAAACAACCGGAGGCACACACCCGGACCCAGCCCACGGACCCTGCTCCAGACGGGAGATGCTCCAGGTGCCCCTCACACAAACCCTCTGTTCCAGGCCCCTGTGCCTGCAGGGACGCTCCCCACCCGCCTGGGACACTCACCCATGGATGGCATCACGTCCCTCCGGCTCGTCGGGGTCCCCGTGCCCACTGAGGCCGTGGGAAGAGCAGCCCCACGGCTCCAGGAGCTCTCGGATCCCCGATCCCAGGCGCGGCCGCCACCACACCCTTGCAGTTCTCACGGGCAAGTTGGAGCCTTGGCAAAGCCCTCGCTGGCAGTTGGCCCCATCAGGCTCATTAAGTGCAATTAAGGCAGAGCGGGCATCCCTCCCCCTGCCCCTCTGGGGGATATTTTGCTTTTAGACAAAATAAACAGGGAGGTTTTGCGTGGGCTCGGGCAGGTGCTGGCACCGGGCAGCAGCAGGTGGAAACACCGAGGTCTCTCGGGGAAAGCCACAGTGAATCAGCGTCCAGCCACAATTCCAGCCCTCCTCCTGCTCCCAGGGGTGCCCATTCCAGCCCCCTCATCCTGGAGAAGAGCACCAGACCGTCTCCCCTTTGCAAAACAGGAACAGGGAATGGGATAAAACCGTAAGGAAGCTGCCCCCCACTCCTGCTCTGATTTTCAAAACGCGGGGAAAAGCTTCCACCCCAACCTAAAGTGGAATTTTATGGCAGCAGCTCCTCCAGCATCACTTCGAAGCCGCTTATTGAACTGCTGCTCCTCTTGCTGCTCCTCTGCCTTCTCCATGCCCACAGCCCCAAACCTGGGAGAAGGGAGAGCGCAGCAGAACTGCCCGATCCCCTCCCCATCCCATCCCATCCCATCCCATCCCATCCCATCCCATCCCATCC
>NW_024581075.1:99397-117912 GCF_017639235.1 Corvus kubaryi
CCCATCCCATCCCATCCCATCCCATCCCATCCCATCCCATCCCATCCCATCCCATCCCTCCCCCCTCAGGGAGCCCAGGCAGGGCCAACCCCCACCCACAGCGGGACACACGTCGGGAAGGTTTAAACCACGCAGGGCCTGCGGGCAGGACGTCACCCCAAACCCCAGCGGCCAACGGGGCCGGCACGAGGCCGCAGCTCATCCGCGATTTTCCCTCGCACGAAGAACCGGCGCTGACGGCCGCCAAGGCATTGCTCCATCGGCCTGGCACTGCCGGACAGCTCCTGTCAGCAGCAAAATCCGTGAGCTCCCGGTATTCCTGGCAGGTTACAGGGGCTGGCCCTCACCCTGGGATCTGTCAGAAAGCTCCGGAGTGGGGTAGGGAGGGAGTCCCGGGAGCGTGACGGGGACCAGGCACGGCCGGTGCCGCTCGAGGAGGATAAAACAGCCACACTCCATCCCCGTCCACTCTGGGACAAAGGAAAAAGCCAAAGAGGATCCTTAAAGCTTTCTGCTCCCCTATGGAAAAATCAGCTGGAGCTGTCCCAGGGCAGACTCGATGCCAGCACATGTGAGAGCTGGATTTGGACTCTTGTGGCTGTCCCAGGATGATCCCGGCTCAGCTGGGATCCAGGTCAGTGAGAGATGGGCATTTCCCAGTCTGGCTCCTAGCAGGAAGCACCAACCCCCCCCGGTAAAACTGGGAAAGCTCTGCCACTCAGCCGAAGCCCCAGAGATGTGTCACGGCCACCTCTGAGCCACGGGAGGGGTGTGGCCGAGCCCCGACCGAGAGCTTTGCTTCAGATCTTTGGGGTTTACTGGTGCTAAAGGGATTTAGCCAGAACAAATTAAAATTATTTCCCGTCTTAATTAATTCTACTCTCACTTCCTGGCATGTGGGAGCTCGGCCTCCTCCGGCGCAGTGAGGAGCCTCAACTCTGCCCAGCCACAGCAGCAGGAGCTGTGCAAAAACACAGGAGGGACTTTGCAGCATTCCTTTGTCACCACCCGAGCCCTGTCCACACTAAAAACACCCCCAAAAGCCAGAACCCCCTTTCGTGGCCGTATTTCTCCATCACAAAGCAAGAGGAGACCTTCCCCTTCCCTCCTCCCACCGCACGCGTCCATCAGAGGAGCTCCGAGGAGCAGCGATTGTGCCTCTTGCACAACAAATCTCCTCCTCTCCCTGCCCGCCCCACATCCCTTTGAGGCAAAAAGGAAGAAGGCTGGAAACATCCTTCCTGTGCCGCGGACAATGCGATGGAAATAGCCCGGGAGGAGCGGGAGCGGCCGCGGGAGCCGCACGCGGTCCTGGCTTCCGGCCATTGTCCGGCCGGGACGAGCCTGGGCAGCTGCAGCCCCGGCCGGCAGAGCCAAAACCACCTCCTTGCCCCAGAGGAGCAGCCCCAAACCCGCTGCCCCATCCAGGGCACGGCTCCGCCTTCACCTGGGACCCCCGCAAGGGCCAGGTTCAATCCGAAATCCGCCGGCTGCCGTGGGCACGGCGCGGTCACCGCTCGGCCTCGGGAACCGGGGACGTGACCACCACCAAAGCGACCACCAAAGCCGAGACGGGTGGGATTTTCCACTGCAGAGGGAAAGCCAGGACACCCAGATGGCAGAAAACGCTTTCTCCAGACCCAGCCCTGAGGGTGAAACGAAGCCCCCAGGGAGCTGGTCCCGCCCTAAATCCCTATTTTCTCCTCCAGATGGGAGGTGCACGAGTTCAGCTGCTCCAGCTCACGTCAGCAGCTGGAAAACCCTGCAAGGACCCACGCAAGCCTGGCCTGCCGAGGACGCTGCTGACGGCAGCTGAGCAGGGCAGGGTGGCAGGAGCAGAACCACTCAAAGTCACGAATCAGTCCCCAAATTTGGGATTGCCACTCAAGTCGGTGCCAGTCTTGGCATTCACCTCCCATTTCTGAGGGCTTTGGGAGGGCAAGTTGTCACTTGCAGCCCTTCTGCATGATCGAGGTGGTGACAGAAGCTGTTTTTCTTTAAAAACACCCCAAAGCCATACATATTTTAAAGGTCTGAAAGTGCTTTTAGGGCCTGAGCTGGGATTTCAGGAGTGGCATCACCTGGATGAGCACCGCAACAGCCAGAGCCGCCCTTCTGGAGGGAGGGAAACGGGATGGATGATGGCACATGTCCCTGCTCCTGCCGCCACCCCCGGAGCCCCCCGGAGCAGGGGGACCATCCCAGCACAGCCTGGCCCCTCTTCACCTGCCCCAAAATGGGGCCAGGCCCTCTCCGAGCCGCCGGGGGCTCCCAGGGCCTGGCCGGGCCGGGTTTGCTCCACTGCCTGAACATTCCCAAGCGCATTTCTACCCCGCTGACGGGTTAAAAATAGAAACCAGCAGCATTATTGTCCTGCAAGCAAAAATAGAAAGATCACATCCTCGCTGCTGAAAAACGGCACAGCAGGGACCTCTTCTAACACAGGCACAGGGGAGAGCTCTATTTCGGGAGCGGAGAACTTGGGAAGTTAGACCAGAATCCTGAAATTTGTGATGTTGACGCACTGCAGCATTCAGCATCCACGGAAAACTCGCCTTCCCCCTCCTCTCCCGGCTTCCCTGGGGTTTTGCTCAGACTTTCAGGCCACGAGGAGGGTGCTCAGGCTTGCACGGCACTCCCAGCGAGGAACGCGCTGCCCCGTGCTGCCCTCGCAGATGGGAACGGCCCCGATCCAGTCTGGGAGTGGTCTTGTCACCACCATCGCCACTTAACGCTTCCCAGCTCCCAAGGCAGCGCTGCAGCAGGAAAACCCCATCCCTGCTCTGCTTCCCAAAGCTCCGAGCAGCTGCCACATTCCCGGCCCAAAAGCAGCTCGAAGGGTTCGCCCTGAAGGGAAGAGCCACCGGTGACCCCGGAGCAGGGGATGCCCTGAGCCTCCCTGTCCCCCTCCCCTGCTCCCGTCCCCCTCCCCTGCTGGCTCCGGAGGGAGGGGGGCCTCAGCCTGAACCTCGTTTTTGGAAAGGGAACATCCCTACGCAAGCCCGGCCTTTCCGTGAGTGTTGGTGCGTGGGGGCCGCTCCCACCCAGCTGGGACCCGGCTCCAGATCCAACCTTTTTCCTCAGCAAATCTCCCGGGAGAGGAGAGGAATGCGGCAGGGTCACATCCAGCTGCGGGCGGGAATCCTGGCTGCTGCAAAGGAGGGGAAAATCCACGGGCGAGGGGATGTCTGTCCCTGCAGCAGCCTCCTGGGGACGGTTCTGACTTGGGGGTGCAGCACCAGGACCCCGGATCCCAAACCAGGCTCCGAACCCCGACACTGACCCCAACACTACCCCACAGCCCCCCAGAGACCGCTCTCCTCCCAAACCAAGCCTGCAGCTTCCAGCCCGGGGCAGGAGCAGCCCCGGGAGGCCTGGGAGGAGGCCGGCGTGGAGAGGTCACTCCACCACCCTGAACATCTCCCCCGTGTCCCCACCGAGGCCGTCAGCGCCCCGGAGCCAGCGCAGGAACGCGCAGAGCATAACTCACTGCACCCCCCCTCCCCTTCGCCCCAAAACCAAACACACACCCAGAAACGGGAGGGAACCGCTCAGGGGAAACCCGGCAGTAACTCCACAGCAATTCCAGGCAGTCCCGTTCCCCGGGGGAGACTGCTCTGCCCTCTCCCGAATCCCCCCTCCACCAGAGCCCCTCGGAGATCCCGGGCCAGGTGCCCTGGGCCAGCCCCCGGGGCCATTCCCTCATTTCATTCCGTGCACATCCCAGCTGGCATTTCAGCCCCCAGCCAGTGCCAGATTTCTCTCTGCTGAGCCAATGCACTTGGAAATACATGACGACTTCAGCAGATTAATTGGAAACACAGCCCCGGTGTTGCAATCCCAGGAATGACTCCAATTTCAGGAACAAATGTTTTCATAGGATCACAGAATCATAGAATATTCTGAGTGGGAAGGGACCCACAAGGATCATGCAGTCCTGCACAGACACCCCAACGATCCCACCCTGTACACCCCTGGCAGCGCTGTCCAAACGCCCCTTGAGAATTTGGCGTAACTTCACCAGTTTGCTGAACATTTCCAGCTAAACTGGGACAGACTCCACTCACACCTGGGATCATTTTTTTAATGTGGCGTGTTTCAATTAAAAACCTTCTCAAGAAGATTTAAGATGCACCACAGAAGAAGAGGCAAGAAGAACAATTTTAGTTTGCTCTGTAAATCTGCTCTTAAAACCTCGCTGGTTTTGAGCATCCCAGGGCTCCCCTCAGCCCTTCTGCAAAACCAGACCCAAACTCTTCCCCCAAGATCCCAAAAACCCACCAGGGCTGGGAGAAGGATGATGATGGAGGAGGGGTGGAGGAGGGTTCCCTGGATGGAAACCATTCCTGTGCTTCCATATTTTCCACCCCTCCACAGCAAAACCTCTCCTCTTCCAGGGGTTTCAGCCCTTCCTCTGCCCATCCCTGTTTGCTGCCAACCTCTACAGCCATTGCAACCCTTCAAAGGTTGGACCTGATCATCTTGGAGGTCTTTTCCAACCTTAACAATTCCACGGTTCCACGATTCTCCCCTTGCTGCCAAGAGCCCTTTCTTGGTCACAGCTGTGCCGCAGCTTCCCCACTGCCGAAGCTCCGGGAGATAAGGGAAGGAGAAAAGCTGGTCCGTCCACCCTCGGAGCCTGGCAGGGAGCTCCGCTCGGGCCTCCCGCTGCCAGGGCTCCCCCAACCCAACCAAAACCGTGTGGGATGTGGAAGGGGCCGCTGGAGGGAAAACGGGGAGCCGGGAGCTCGCTCGGCTCCGAGAGCACCCGAGGGTCAGTGACACCAAAGAGGGGGGGCTCTGGAGGGAGGGACGGGCTCTGGAGGGGCTGTGGCCACTTCTTCAGACCCCTGTGGCTGCTGCAGGCACGGGGCAGTGCCCGGGTGAATCCCTGCTTTGGCAGAGGTGGAGGAGCTCCCAGGGCGAGCGGAGGGGTCTGGAGCGAGGAGCCCCTGCCTCGCACGGCCCCCGGGGAGGCCACGATTCCAGCGAGATAAAACACATTTGAATCTTCCCAGAGAAATCAGCTCCCGCAGGCCTGGCTGAGGAGCTGCACCTCCTCTCCCAGCTGTTTGGCCGCCCCTCTCAGCCCAGCCCTGCCAGAGCTGGAGCCCAAGCCAGGAGCAGCACAGGCTGCACAAACCCTCCCCAGAGCCCCCCCCTGCCCCACTGTTCTGGGCTTAAATCCACCGACCCAGCCCCAAACCCAATTCCCTTCTTAGCCTTTGCCTCACGGAGCTCTTTCTTCCCTGCATGAAAGCCACAATTCCCAGCCAGACCTTTGGGGTGTGATTCCCCCTCCCTGCCATGAAGTCAACGTAAGTCAGAGTGTTCCTGGCGTTAATTTGGATAATCTGACAAAATAAAAACCACCAGGATTTGTAATGAGATGTCACTTTGGGAGCTTTGCTCATCCCAGAGATCTTTCTTCAGGGCGTCCCCATCCCTGTGACTGGGAGATCCATGGGCTGATGCTGAGCACATCCGAAAAGGGACCAGCACGGGAATGGGAACCTCTCCTCTGAGCTGGGCTGTCGGGGTCAGACTGGCTGGTCAGTGGGAGAGCTCCGGCCAAGCCTCATCGCTCATTCCCAGGGTCAGGAATGTGCAAGAGCTGCTGCGAGGGGATGACCACAGAAGCCACGTGGACAGGGAATGTGGCGGGGTTTTGCAAGGATCTGCTCCAGCCTTCCCCTCCAAGCCAGGAGATCCAGGAGGAGTGGGGAGGACACATGGATTTGTGCAGATCCAGCACACGCCCCAGCTCCAACCAGGCTGAGCCCACAAATCCTTCTGCAAGTTTCTCTGTCCCACCCCCAGATGTGCCAGCACCCCGTCCTACACCCTGCGCCCCTCCCAGGCACACCCTGCATCCTCTCGGCTCTCCTGGCACCGCATCCCAGACACGTCCGTGTGGGGCTGGGCTGGTTTGGGCTGCGGTGGAGCCGACGTGCCCCCCATGCCAGCACCCAGCTCCCCCCAGCCAAGCCCCATCCCTCGTCCCCAGCACCGGCGCTGATCCAGCCCAGCCCCAGCTGGGACAGAACCTCCACCCAGGCACAGTTCCCGTGACTAAGCCAGACAGACACCCCGAGAATCCAGCCGTGACAGCGAGGTCCCACCACGGCAAAAACAATACAAACCCTCCCATTCCCTGCTCCTGACGGAGCTTTCAAGGGTTCGTCATCGGCACTGATACAAATCCACACCTCAGAGCACAAACAGGGAGGCAGCCAAGGAACCCGCAGGAACCGCAAACGAGACTTGCTGAGCCCTGGCCAGGGCCGGAGCCGACTCCAGATGTTTCTCCAGGGACTCCCTGGTGCTGTGATTTGACATGAGCCCTGATCAGATGTGGCGTCGCCAGGACCGTTCACACAGGATGGACGAGGCCAACGTGCAAACCACGAGTCAGCCCCTGCCTCCAGCGCGCCCTGTTCTGCTGCAGCCGCCAAAGGAGCCAAGGCCTCGAGTCTCCTCTGCCCGACCAACCAGCCTGGGCTTCACCATCACCTCTCCCTGCGAGGCAGGGCCTCCTTTATGCAGCTCCTTTGAGCCTTTTTCAGTCGCTGCCCTTTCTGAAGTGGGGAGTACAGTGCTGACACTGCATCGAGAGCATCAAAGAGTCACGAGTCCTTACTCCCACCTGATGTCCCATTTCCTTACTCCCACCCGATGCTTTTTTGGCACCACCCAAAAGCACAGCCTCAGCGGAGATTCAGGCCTGCAGTGATTTTGGAGAGCTCCAGCACAGCCACTGCCTGGGCAGGAGCAGCATCACCTCTCTCCTGACAGGGAATGCTCCCCTGGGAGCACGAGGATGCTCTGAGCACCTCTGGGAGCTGCAGGCTCTGAGCGCTCCCTCTGCACTCCCTCCCTGAGCATCCCCAGATTCTGGGGCACCACAGAGCCCTGCAGGTGATTTTCTGACTCAAACCCAGGTCCAGCGAGTGCCAAAGGCCCTCCTGGCCCAGCTGTGCCCTGCAGGGGGGACGGGCACGGCCGCAGGTGCCCAGTGTCCCTACAGGGGCTCCGTGTCCCTGTGAGGTGCCCGGTGTCCCTATGAGGTGCCCGGTGTCCACCCTGAGGTGGGTGTTTGCCTTGCTGGGTGTTTACCCCCGGGCTGTGCCTGCACACAGCCTTATCTCCTCGGCAAGGGCCGTGTGGCTCCTGCACACACAGAGTCATCTCGAGGGACCTGGGCCTTCCTCTGAGGGCAGCAGGGTGGGGGGAGCTCACCCACGGCTCCAGTACCTGCAGGGGTGTCCCTGCTGTCCAGTTCAGAGGGAACGGGTCACTCAGCTCCTCCCAACACCCATCTAATGTGGCCAGAAATCTCCCAACCCATCCACACTGGACCCATCCTGCCCCGGAGCAGGTCCCTGCTGCAGGCCAAGGCCACCACCGCTCCTGGGAAGGGAATGAGCTGCTCTCACACCACCAGAGCACCTGGACATCTCCATCTTCCCAGCCTCCAGCCCTCCCAGACATTGCTGAGGTTCCCCCACGTTCCCAACCACTCGGTGCCTTCCCAGAAGGTGCAGGGGGAAGGAGCCCCCAGCCTCCCCCTCAGGGCTCTGGGACATTCGCTTTTTGCACAGCAGCAGGACACTGAGGCCGAGCCAGGCTGCCCCAGCCTGTCCCCACAGCCCCGGGGCAGCTCCTCCTGCCCAAACCAGCTCCAGCTCCCGCTCGCCCCTTGCCCGGGCTCAGCTCTGGACCTGCTGGGATGAGGGCACCGGGAACCTCCTCCCCTGGCAGAGCTCCCGGGAGCGCAGAGCTCGTGTGCTCATGGCCTCGGGTCCAGCCCTCGACGCCCGCGAGCTCAGCTCTGTGGGAAACCTCGGCCTTGGAAAGGCTGCGCTCCCCGTGATGCAACTCGGGAGACTTTTGTCATCGCCGGCTGTTTCCAAGGGGACGAGGTGGATGAACCAGGCTGCTTTAGGAACTGACCCTCGATGCTGCAACCCCACCTCCCTTCCTCTCCCTCCCCCACGGCCCCGGGCCCTTTGCTCACACGGTTCCTGCAATTCCTGGCCCTCGGCTTCGAGGCTTCCGCCACCATCTGGGCTCCATTTAGGGGAGCTGATGTTTTTCACAGGGCTGTAATCTAAACTTTGGGATTGAGTTTACATCTTGCATACCAGCGTCTCACCGCCGGGCCTGGCCACGCACCGGGGGCTGGCGGCTGCCAGCCCTGTGCCGGTGGCTCCGGATACCTGGGAACGGTGCAGGGCCAGTGCAGGGATCCTGGATCAGGGATCCACCCTCAAACCACCTCTGGATCCAGCCAGACACTGCCCCTGCCAGTGGGTGCAAGCTGGGAGAGCCCAACAAGCTGGGAAGCAGCTCAGCTTCCCCCAGGAGGCTGCGATGGGAGACAAAGCCCAACATCAGCATTATCCATCTCCAGCAGCAGGAAATTCCCCAGCCCGGGCAGCTGGAGATGCGAGCACAGGGAGGAGAAGCAATCTTGGGAGCAGGGATGCAGAGTGGCAGGACCAGCCCTGCTTGTGCTCAAAGCCCGGGGTGACAGAGCCACCTCAGGGCCCAGCGAGGCTCCTGACCCAGCTCTGGGCAGGCAGGTGACAACCGGCACCCCCCAGACACCCCCTGCACCCCAAACCCCCGCCAGCCCCCCACCATTGTCGCCAGCCTTCCTCCACCCTCCTCGCTGGCTGCAAGGTGGGCAGAGCCGCAGGCAGTGTCCGGAGGCAGCCAAGGTGGCTCGTTCCCAGCAGTCCACGAGGCTCAGCCAAACCCAAAAAATAATGTTTTCATACTTAGACTTTTCAGGCAGGATTTAGTCATTTGTGGACACGAGGCCTTGGCAGGGCCGCGCTGCCTCTGCTCACCTACCCCAGCCCGTGGCTGTTTACGGCGGCAGAGCCTTGGAAGGAGAGGGAAGATTTGTGGTTTAATCCAGGTGAATTATTCCTGCTCCCTTTATGGAGCCTGCAGCTGATGGGGAAGGGGGGATTCAGCGTCCCTGCACCGCCAGGGATGGACCCACCGCAGGAGATGAGGATTCAAAGCACAGCCCACCCCCACAGCTCCACAAACGCTGCCTGGACAAACCCAGCAGCACTTTTGCCCTGTCCACCTAATGGCTAAAAAATGAGTTAAGGGCACAAAAGCCAAGCCCTGGCCGGTCACACTCGTGGTAAAAGGCAGAGCGGCTGAGAGCTGCTCTGCCATACGAGAAAAGCAGGTTCCACCCCAGCCTTGTGGGGTTGTGCAGGCCCCGTTTGCTCAGCCCAGCACGGGGCACTGGGAGCTGCCAGGGAGAAGGGAAGGGGTGATGGATCCAGGGCCCTGGTGTCCCTCAGGAACCCTCCATGCCCAGGATCCAACACGAGCTCCGGTCAACTCCTCACCTTAGTGTCGGATCCAAACTTCCCAGGCACGAGCCCAAGGCTTTATCTGCTGTCCCCTCCCTCCTCCCACATTTGTTATTAAACCAAATAAGGCCACTTATCTGCAAATCCTGCCTCTTAAACCAGCAAAGCCACACCACAGCTCCTGAGTGCCACGCTGTGTCCCTGGGGGATGCCAGGAGCTCAGCCCCACACACCCTGTCTGCCTTCAAAGCTCATCCACCATGAGGATCCCGCCACGACCAGGGTCCCACCATGACCAGGATCCCACCATGATGATGATCCCACCACAGTCAGGATCCCACCACAATCAGGATCCCACCACAACCATGATCCCACCATGATGATGATCCCACCACAACAAGGATCCCACCACCACCAGGATCCCACCAGGATGTGGCTCCCACCACGACACTTCTGCATTTTCACCCTGCGACCAAACCACCCAAAGCATCAGCGAGGCTGAAGCAGCCAAGTGGAGCAAGCCTTTATGGAAAAGGAGCCATTCCAGAGTGGAGCTTCGTAACCAAGCATGGGGTAGAGCTCGGAGACACAGGAAGGATTCGCTGAGGCAACGCTGGGATCAGCAGCACAAGCCCATTAGGGCCGGCCACTGGCAGGAGGAGCGTTCTGAGGAGCCTCCGTGCCCTGCAGGCACTCCAGCAGAAGTTGCACAGCTGTCCCGACTGGGAACGACAGATAAGGCTCAAATGATTCATTCAGTGTAAACCTTTATTTGTTCTTGCTTACCCAGAGGAGCCAGCAGCTGCTAATGCTAAACTGGGCCGGCTCCCAAGCGCAGACAAAGGCCTGCAAAAATGGGTTTAAGGAGGAACTGACTGTTCAAAAAGCAATCCTAGAAGAGGGAGTTAGAAAGAGGGAGTGCAGCGCGGCGCAGGAGGAAGAGGAAGCCAGAGAGCACCTAAAAATAAGTTTTAAAAAAAGCAGCGAGGCACAGGACAAAGGCCTCGCGCGCACGTGACCGTTCCCCGCAGCGTAGGCAGGATGCGAGCTCGGAACACAACACTCCCTCCCCAGCAACCCCACGTACAGAGCCCCAGCCACCTCCCAGCTCAGCCAAAGCCATGGCCAGCACCTCTCCCACCCGGCATAGGCTTTTTCCCCCCGCACCATCAATCCCCCAGGTGCAGGATGCTGTCCGTGCCCCAAGCCGGGCATGCTGGGCATGACCCACTCCGGGGTGGAAATGCACCTAACCCAGCAAGGCTGGAGTCAGACAGAACAGCTTGAAAGTGTTGAAGGAATTGTGAGGAAGTCTGGAAAATGAGGTTCCTCCCAAGAAGCGCCCTCAAAACCAGCCAAAGTCCTGTGGGAAGCACTGCCCAGGGGTTCCCCTGCATCCCCCCAGGCAGTGCCTTCACCAGATCAGAGCACAAGTGGTGGGCGACTCGTTAGTTCTTTCCGAAACAGCCGGAAAATGCAGATGACAAAGGAGCCCGTCCTGTGTCTGCTGGTGCAGCTGGGACCGCCGCTGTCGCTCCCCTCCCGTGGCTCCAAGGCTGCACAGCGACCCCGAGCTGGGACCCTCCTCCAGGACATCAACCCTCAGTGCCCTGAGCCTGCCCGGTGGTGGCCGTGGTGGCCCCGGTGGTGGCCCCGGTGGTGGCCGTGCCCACCGGTCCCAGGTGGGAGCTCCAGCCCAGGCGCAGCAGCGAACCCGGGGTTCCCTCTCCGTGCGCATCCTGAAGGACGTTCCCTGCACACCTTCCCCCAGCCCCGCCAGGGTTCACAGCCGTGCGGGGAGGGAGCAAATCCCCAGGGATGGGAGAGGCACTTACAGGACGGGCTGAACATCACCAGCGTGGTGGAGATCTCCAGCCCCGGCGCAGCGCCCTGAGAACATCCAGCGAGTTCCGCTCCCGGGAAGCCGCGGCTCCGCATCCCACATTCACTTCTGCTTCACCCCTGCCGCCCACCCGATCCTCGGCGCAGCAGGGAGAGCATCTGAGCCGTGCCGAGCTGGGTCAGGCGCAAGCGGGGCCACGGAGCAGCCTCTCAGAACTGACTCATCCCGTCCCGGAGCGGCTCTGGCTCCGCCGGGAACGCAGCGGCTCCGGCAGCGCTTATTTCATACCCACACCCCCGGGGTCCCTCAGAGGCCGCAGCTGCGCGGCTGTCGAGCCGGGCTGTGCCCACAGCGTCCCCTCGGAGCCAGCCCGGGCCCGCGGCAGGAGCCCTGCATAGCACTCGCTGCTGGTCCTCACGCCGCGGTCCCTGAGCTCATGACTGAGTAACGCCGGCGAGCCAAGAATAGAGACCTTGAAGTGAAACCTCCCGGGATTGGCAGCTATTTCGGGCGCGCTCAGCCGCCGGGGCTGCGTGACATAAGAGGATATAAAAGAGGAAACTCTGCACAACAACTCTCACCTCACCGAGAGAGGCTCGGCTCGCAGCAGGTAGGGCTGCTGTGAGCGCCTTTGGGGCGAAGCGAACGCTGTGACAGCCCCCGAGGCCACCCCCGTCCCCCCAACCCCAACCCACGGCGTGTGTGCAGCACCGGGACCCCGAGCGGGCTGTCCCCAGGCACAGCCCCAGCCCTAAAGCCCCTGAGCATCGCCAGGGCTGAGCCCACCGGGAAGTGCAGGGCTGGAGCCCAGCAGCCCAGTGTGGCCGCGGCTTCTCCGCGCTGGGACGCAGCCAAACCCCAGCACAACCCGCCTCCCGCGCTGCCCACACCGCGCAGCCCACGTCGAGCTGAGCCTGTTGCCACAGGTTCAGCCTGCCCAGGCACCTCCGTGGAGCAGGAATTGCAGAGATCCTGCTGTGGCCAAAGGAGCCTCAAAGGGAGCCAACAGGACCGAGGCAACCGGAGCACCACCAAACCCCAAATCCCATCTCTGCCCAAGCAGCCCCTCACAGCTCCAGACTCAGCTCACCCCTGGAAGGAAGGGCTGAGGTTGCACCCAGCCACCAGATGTGGGAGGAAAGATCTGGTCCTGGTTAAGAACCAGCATTAAGATTAATGCAGGGAAATTTAAATGGCAGTTCTGGGAGCGTGTTTGATTTGAACCCTTAGATACCGGGAAAACAAACACACAAAGCTGCAGTTTCTGGAGGTCAAACTCAGCACCTGAAACCAGGCCCTGCCAGTTTACAGCGTGTCCATCCCGTCAGCAGCTGCATTTGAATACTCGTGATGCCAGTGTGCTCTGCCAGCTCACTCAGATCCCAGAAATGTGCTTTCTCCTGGGTTTTTGGTCAGGAGTAAGTCACCAGCAGGGACTGACAGAGTCTACAGTGCTAATTAGGAAGAAATTCCTTCCTGTGAGGGTGCTGAGGCCCTGGCACAGGTTGCCCAGAGAAGCTGTGGCTGCCCCTGGATCCCTGGAAGTGTCCAAGGCCAGGCTTGGAGCGGCCTGGGATAGGGGAAGGTGTCCCTGCCCATGGCAGGGGTGGGACTGGATGAGCTTTAAGGCACCTCCCAACCTAAACCACCCCATGATTCAATGAAATAACTGAATTCCCCAGACAGCTTTGTCCGTTCTAAAAACATCCTCCAAAACTTACCCAGGCCATGAGGGGGAACAGTGCACCTCCGATTCCTTCCCTCATCCAGACAGTGACGGCCAGTTAAGGCCTTTCAGTTAAAACCCGGCTTCCAAAGGCTGAATAACCACCACCAGCCCCAGATCTGCTTAACGTGCAGTTCAATTGTCCCAGCGTGTGGCCCAGCACTGCTGTCCCCGTGCCAGCAGGTGACAGAGCCCAGACAGAGCCGCCCGTGCCGGCGCCGTGGCAGGGACTGCCCGTCGGCATGGGGACCCTCCCTGGGACGCTGCCACCGCCACTCTGCGTCCACCACTGCAGCGAGGGGTTGGTGTAGTCTTGGAAGAAGGAAAAGGCTGAGGCAGGGATGATCCTGAGCTCAGCAGGAGGCAGGAGATGACCCCAGGAGAAGCAGAGGCTGCTGCATCCAGGAGCTCTGCAGTGCCTCCACTCTGGAACAGAAAGGAGCCCCATGCCAGGCCCTGCCTCGGCCCCAGAGCAGCACAGAGAGACCAGAGGACCGGGGTGACACAGAGGTGACAGGAAGGACACGGCAAAACCTGCGAGTGAGCAAGGCGAGGAACGTGGGAGAAGGAGGGAGCAGGGACACAGCCCACAGCTCTGCTGGGAATATTCCCACCCTGCAGAAGATAACCCCGACAGCAGCTGCTTCCAGCGGCCTCCCCAGAGTTGCTGAAGGTAGCTGGATGGAGCAAAGAGGCCGAGACAGGAGCAGAAGAGACGATTTTCATGTGGAAGTTGCACCCCTGGGCTACGTATGAATGTTATCCTCAGTGCATCGAGCCCTGGGCAAACCTGGAGAATTTACATAAGCCTTGAAGTTTAGGAAAGCATAAAGGAAGAAAGAAATTGAGAGAGCAATCCTGTCTTTGTCTCCAGCACTGCAAGGAAATTCTCCACATTTTCTGTGCTGCCCAAGGCTCCCCTTACGCAACAGCGGCTTTTGAAAAAGCAGCCTCAGCATCAACAGTTTTCCCCTCCCTTGCGTAAGAGATGATCCTCCTTCCATGAGAGATCCTCCTTCCATGAGAGATCCTCCTTCCATGGGAGGTCCTCCCTCCCTGAAGGCTCAAGAACATCCCCAGAGAAGCGATCCCAGCACCACGTCCCGACTCCTTCCTGCAGCATCAGGGAGTCGCTCCTCCCGGGAGAACTGCCCAGCTTCCACCTCCCCGGAGCTGAACTCTGAGGCACTTCCAGGATTGCAGGATGCTCCAGAGGCTCCTTGCACACGCTGCTTTCTTTCAGAGCAGCAGATGACCCAAGTGAAACTGGAGAGGACCCAGGAAAACACTGGGAGGATGCTCCAGGCTGGCACTGCTGACAGGAACACCCCACACCCGTAAAAATTCTCTCCATGAAGAGAAACGAGGCTCTCACTGGTGTGTGAGCCACCCCCAGTTCCCAGCTCTTCCCCCAGCTCCTGCACCTCTGTCCTCCTGTTCCCTGCCTTTGGTCCCACCTTTCCAGCACGGAGCCGCGAGCGTGCCCAGCGCAGCAGGGTTTGTTTTGCACTGCTGTGAGCCGTGTTTTGATCCAGCTCTGCAATGCAGCCCTGTGGAAGAGCCAATTCTCCCACTGGCACCGTTCCTGCTCCTGGATACCAACACCCCACGGGACAAAGCCCGACGGATCCGGGGGACGGGGGTGGTTTGTCACTGTGCTGAGGGGCAGGGCAGCCGGGCCACGAGGAAAACCCCACAAACACCATCCTAATTCTTCTTCCAGCAGACTGAGGCACCGTACACCACACCTGGCCTTGAGCATGGAGAGACTGAAGTTTTAGGCTGAGGGGAGACAAATGCAAAGGCGGGATGGATGTGTGCAGGGATCAGATGTGACAGACGGACACTGCCTCACTCCAGCCCCTCTGTGGGGCCAGGACCTCAATGGAGACCCACCCTGAGGATGTCCCCTCCCTGCTGGAGGCCTCCCTGGGTGACAGCGTGGCACTGACTCAAGGCTCTTTCCTCAGCATCCTCGGATATTGCCCAAGAGGCAGCGCGGTGACGGGGACGTGCGGCACCCACAGCTCTGCCACCTCATCGGCGCTGAGCCGCCTCCAGCCCCGCTCTGCCTTGGCACGAGCTCCCCTTCCAAGGTGAGTCTGGGAAATCTCCAAACTCGCTCCAACGGGCACTTGGGCTCCGTTTGCTATTTATAGTGTGACAGCTGACTGGGACAGTGCCACCCAGCCCACCCAGGCCTCCCAGCTCCACCGGCTCTGCCCAAACTCAAACCCGAGCGGCCAAATCCTGCTCGGCGCTGCCGGAATTCGGCGCATTCATTCAGAGTTAGCAACTGCTGCTATATCGGGAAGACAGCTTCAAGGGAAGACAGAGCTCTCCAAGACAGAGAAAGAAAACAAATCCCTCGCCTGCATTCTGCAGGCCAGCACTGCTCTCCTAAATTTCCTTGGCTCGGCTTAACAAAACCCGGGTTCTTCTGCTAAAAAGTGAACATTAACCAGCCCTGCACGCTCCTGAGCTCTGGACACCCTCTCGAAAGCTTCATGACACCATCACACCAGACAGCAAATGTGCCAACTCAGACCTTCTCTGAGTGACAGAATCGTCCCTAACAAACCCTGGCCCAGCCCTGCCCTTCGGGAAAGGCACCCGAGCAGAGCAGCCGCTCCAAGGAGGTGGGCGTGGGGTGACCAGAAACAAACCCTGTGTGTGAAGGCACCAACAAAAGCAGGAAAACATCCCGGCCGCTGGCGAGGCCGCGAGGCTGCTCCCAGCAGGGCTTTCCGAGGTACTTTTAGGGCACTCAGAGCCGCAGACGAGGACCGGCCGTGCCAGGCGGGAGCCGGAGCCGCGGTCACAGGGGGCTGCCCAAGCCTGACGCGAGCCCACTGAGCCCGTTCGCACTCGGGACGGGCAGGACACGCTGCTCTGCCCGTCTGTCCCCTCCCCGCCTCGGCAGGGACGCACAAGTCCGCAGAGAAGCTGTTAATGGGGAGCCGGCAGAGGCTGAACGGGATGGATGCATTCCTGCCCCCGGGGAGCATAGCAAGGCAATGAGACACAGACACCGGCGAGGACTCGGCAGCTCCAGCTCCAGGACTGACTCACCTCCCTCCTGCGCTGTCCCAGAGAGCAGCGGCGGGGCTGGACGGAGATCAAAAGGTAATAAATCATATCAGAACAACCCAGGTTTGATGTTTGAACCAGAGATGGAAGAGGAGATTCGCCACCTCCCCTGCCGGAGTCGGGCAGCGGGGCAGAAGGAGCTGCCTCGTTTCGGAGCGTTGCCAACACACTTGTTTGTTTTTTCCCCTCCTCAAGGTCCCAGCTGTTAAATCCATGATTGCAGGATTTCCCAGACTCACTGAAAAAGCACGTATGCTATTGTGTCCCACTGCTGGAACAGGAAAAAGCCTGAAAATCTGAGCCACAGACTCCAAACACACAAGGTCTCCTTACTACTGACGTTTTCAAACCTCATTTTTCTTTCAACAGTTTCTAAATGGTCCAGAGTTTTGCAGCACTGCCTTTCAGCTCCCCCAGAATTGTTCCCATCCCAGTGTCCCACGGTGGGGGAACTCTTTGGCATCAAGTGTCCCAAAGCCATCCATGTGGCCACTCACATCCCCAGAGCCTCAGAGGACTTTGAGCCGCCAGCCTCCAACCCCTGATGGAATCCGGGTCTTGACTCCAATCCCCAGCCAGCCGAGTGTGAACACAGAAACCAGGGCCAGTCACTCGTGCTGCAGCCACCCGAATTCCCCATCTCTCAACACAAATCCAGGCCCACAGTCTCAGGAGGACCCAGAGCTTCTCTCTTTGCTGCTTCACAGAAAACACGGTGTCACACTGGAACACCCCAGCCAGATCAGAGCTGCCCAGGACAGCAGCCAGCACCCAGACAAAGCCTCTCCCTGCCCCGGGGAGGTTCCCAATGAAGCCATTTAATAACTGCAGGAAAAGACACGCTCCCGTGTGCCCGTCCTCGCTCAGCTCCATCCCTGCTACTCTGCCGCACGATGAGACTCACTCTTGGACCAGCCCTGACACTGGGACCTGTTCCTTCCCAAAGGACACGTCCGAAGGGTTCAGAACCCTGCTCAGGACAGGTGTAACCCCACTGCCACCCCACATGCTCCCTGCTGAGCTTCCAGCCCCACTGCGAGAGCCTCTGCTGCCATTTTCATGCTCCCACTTCCTGCTCACATCAGGCAGAGAGTAGGAAGTGCTGAAATCCTCCGACCCTCGCTGCAAACCAGGAAGCTCCTGAGATCTCCTGAGAAAGGCTAAGATTTCAGGCTGGAACCCTCTGCAAACATCTGGTCAGAGGCATCGCATCCGGACCCTCGGAGCGGGGCCCACACTCCCCATCCTCCCGGAGCTCCGTCTGCTGGAACAAACCCAGGGCAGGACCACTCACGGCTCATCCTATCGGGAAAACACTAACGCAGAATCCAAACCCTCCGGCCACCCACTTCCCTCCGTCTCCCATGGGTGACACCTCGGCTCTCCTGCCCGAGCCGAGGCCAGCACATCCCACACCTCCTCTGCAGGAGTCTCCCAACATCCCATTACTCAGCAAAGCCTCGTAACACGTCCACACCACAGGTAACAACTCCACCACGGAAAAAGGTGTGGGCAGCTGTGTTCTGGGAGCCCAGGGGTTGCTGGCACAGGGCAAACCTTGGATGGCACACAGATCTGTGGGCTGCACTGGCTCGTGGCTCTGGCAGACGGATCCGGGGTATTTGGGGCATCCACAGCTCTTTTCCCAGTGCACATCCTTTCTCCACAAGGTATTTGGAGGGAGAGAGGTGCCCTTGCAGCACAGACACCAAGGACAAACCCAGCAGAGCTGCTGCTCCTCTGCCCTCGCAGCCCCGCTCCCTGCACGCACCACCGGCCTTCCGAAGGGAAAGGCAACAGGATTAGCACAAAAACATTCCAGCAAACCACAGGCTCGGCTTTGCCACATCTGAACACTTGCTCTCGAAGGCAGCCACGGGTCCGCGGGCCTCACTGGGACCCAGTGAGTCCGGGACTCGTGAGCCTGTGCTCTCTCCCTCAGCTCTGGCAGCTTGTCCAGGCTGAGCCCCGCAGCCGCACGCACACATTCCACGGGACCGGGGCTCCTCCGGGGTGGATCAGCTGCTCTGGGAGTCGCCATCCCCAGATGCTTCCCCCGGCACCGGCACAGCACCTCCAGTACCGGGGGTGACAGCCCTGCCAGCAGCTGTCCCGACACCCCACCGAGCCCCGGCTGGAGCCGCAGACCCCAGGCGGGCACTGCCGGGATCCAACACCCCCGGGTTGGACACCCCCGTCCAGCCCACCCCTCTCCCCGCTCCCCGCTGCGGGGAACGGAGCTGAGCCGGGACGCGAGGAGGGGACGGGGACCCCACAAACCCCGGGAGTGACAGACCCGCGGCTGCCCCTGGCCGCGGTGTCCCCTTGTCCCGGTGTCCCGGTGCCTACCTTGGGCTGGCGGCGGCGACCGAGGCGATGCCGGAGCGTCCTTGAGCGGGGGCGGCCCCGGCCGGGCCGCGCGGGGACTCCGCGGGCTTCGGCTCCACCTGCGCCGCCGCTCCGGAACCGGGCGGGCCCGGGCGGGCGGAGCGGGGCGGCCCCGGCGGGAGCTGCG